>NC_081207.1:24590608-24898108 GCF_902713425.1 Acipenser ruthenus
CCGGGTAAAAACCATTGACGACGACTACATTTATATTAAAGAAAAAAAACAGCGTCGGCTTTAGACATTCTGCCGCCCCAGGCAAACTATAATCTCTGTGTGTGAGAGTCCTTTCAGTAATGTGGCACTGGTGCAGTATGTCGTTTGTTCCCATTTCAGACACTTTGTGGATATTGTACATCATTTTTCCTGAAGCTGTGAAAAATGTTCTTCCACTGATTTGAATAGCAGAGTCCAATACTTGATTAAAAAAATGTACCTTGAATTTCTGTTAGGGGTCATTGATAGGCTTGTCTTCTGCCTCGTAGTGGGATTGTTTCTTTTTCTTTTTAGATTCATTTTGTACAATATATCGTACCACTAAGCTGCACACAAATTTGAAGTTTAGCATTTTACCTGCAATTGATTTTGCTTCTGCGCATGATTTAGTACTGTTGCTTCCAGTGAGTTTACTGTCCTCTGCAATTGAGAGAAGGGCATCGTACACTTCGCCAAGCTGCTACTGGATTGCCTTCACTGCTTCAACTCGACTTTCCCATCTCGTTTCACTGAGTGGTTTCACTGTAAGATTTAGGTGTGTTCTTTAAGAACATCCCAACGGTGCCTGGAAGCTGAGAAACAATTGTTGCACTAACAATTGTCTAAATGTACAGTCCACTTTAGGCCATTTTGCAGGATCCTTTAAAACAGCAGCATCTGAGCTGTAACTTTCTGCTGTGCATTCATCCACATTACTTTGCAAATTATCTTCTATATCTACATCCTGGTGATTCTCCGTTTCCATACCTGATGCCATTTGAGCTGGTGAAGATGAAGTATCTGCTGATTGCCTCGTCGTTTCCATGCTGGTTAACGTCACCCTCTGTCTGCAGACTGCTGCTGTCCACGGGCACTGACTGACTCTGATGCAGCCTGCTCCGAGTCATATTTAATACATTTAAAGAGAGACCCATTTTGGCTCGTTACAAAAGCCTTTTTTTTATTTATTTTTTTTATTTTCTTTTGCGGTATTCCGCCCCTGATGACCGCCATCAATTTTTTGGATTTAGCAGTGTACATTCAGAGAAAAACAGCTTCCATTAGAGAAGGAAATGAACAACCTGTGACCTCGTGTAAAAAAAAAAAAAAAAAAAACCCCAAAAAACTAGAGCATATCTGAATACCTATTGGTTGTTTTTAGAATGATGCACACAGAAGGCATTACACTCATACAAGCTGACGATGTTAAAAAATAAAAACAACATACAGTATTGTAACACCTTTTTATATATTTATCAGGCATCACAGTATAATTCAAACTGGATTTTTTTTTATTTTGCCGTCCTAGGCCTACTTCGCCTATTAGCTTTACCCTGCTGGTAAAACTAATTACATTAAATATACAAAAATACCTGCAGAGCCTCTTTTCCAAATGTGATGAAATTTCCCATGGATGTGTTACAAGAAGTTATTCATCAAATAGTGATGCAGATCATTGGACCTCTTTACTGTAATGACTGCTGCTTGCCACTTGACTGCCACTTGTACCAGCAACCAGTGGTCTGTTTTTGACTAAAATACAAATTGCTATTCTATATGCTACGGCGGTCGGTCATGGTTGCATGTAATGTTTAACTCATTAGAGATGGAAATGTATGTTGCATGCTGTTTTGTTTTGGCAAGCAAACTAAGACTAGTACAGTGAGTGGGTGTGTGGTGTCAGATTGCAGTGATGTGGTGTTTGAGTGATGGTATCCCTTTGCTCTCATATTGTGAAAACAAGCAGGATGGGATGTGACACTGTTGTTTTGCAGCAAGCGGACCGGGACTGGTACATGATGGATGAGGGCTTTGACGAGTTCCACAACCCCTTGACCTCAAGCTCTGAGGACTACGTCAAGAAGAGGGAGCAGATCCTGCAGAAACAGACTCAGAAACGCATCTCTGCAAAGAAAAGACAGATCAACGAGGTAAAACCACCAGCCAGCCTTAATTCAGTGGTATACAGCTGTGGTTGTAGACTGTAATTTATTTCTTTTAGTGATGTTAAAAACCATTTGCAATTTTTTTTTTTGTATTACCTTTTGTAGTATTTAATATAATTTACTGCGATTGCATGTTGAAAGTATGAACTGTTCAGACCCTGTGTGTGTCGTGCAGGATAATGAGCGCTGGGAGACCAACCGCATGCTGACCAGTGGAGTGGTGCAACGGCTGGAGGTGGATGAAGACTTTGAGGAGGACAACGCAGCCAAAGTTCACCTTCTGGTGCACAACCTGGTCCCACCGTTCCTGGACGGTAGGATCGTATTCACTAAACAGGTATTGACCGGTACTACGTCAGAGTAATGGACCAGTAGACAAATGTTTCTGCTTTCTGCATTAAAGAATGAAGAAAATCTACTTTACTAAAAAAAAAAACAGATTTTAGAATTGTGTAAAGTTACTGACAACTGTAGGTAGTGGCAGAGAAAATTGGTCCACAAGAATGCATTAAGTCTGGAACGGGCAAACAAGATTCTTGACCTGAACTAAAGTTGAACCCAATAGCAATACTGGACATACAGGTAGCAATGCTTTTCTCCCCTTGTTGTTCCGCTATGATAAGTGCTTTGTTTTCCTGCCTGTGTTGCAGCCAGAGCCAGTGATCCCAGTGAAGGACTGCACCTCGGACATGGCCATTATCTCACGCAAGGGCAGCCAGCTCGTCCGCAAGCACCGCGAGCAGAAGGAGCGCAAGAAGGTACTTTTCTATTGGACAAAAACATTGTTACTGCTAACATATACTGTTGGTCCCTCCTGAGAACTGCATACTGTTCCAGATTGCTTTTTAAATGCAATTGGATTGATATTCCTATGCATTAGGGGGTTGCTACAATGCAAAGTCGTTTCGCTGCCCGCCATTATCGGTGGTTTAACTAGTGCCCCTCTGGTACCCTCTCTCCCTTTGCAGGCTCAACACAAGCACTGGGAGTTGGCTGGCACCAAGCTGGGTGACATCATGGGCATTGAGAAGAAGGAGGAGGAAACTCCGGGCAAGCCTGTAGGTGAAGACGGCACTGTGGACTACAGGTACAGCTGCCCTTAGTGCCTGGGCACGTGTTAAGTGTTTAGCTTCCATCTCATTAGATTTTAACTTCCCTTTTCCCCCAGTCTGCTAACTGCATTTCATCTCTAACTATGCACAATGGATATTTGATATATAGAATATTAGATGTCAAGCAGTGTGTTTTAAAGATTATAAAATAATCTGAATGATTTATAGTATATATAAGTACAGCTCTATTATTATTATTATTATTATTTATTTCTTAGCAGACGCCCTTATCCAGGGCGACTTACAATCGTAAGCAAAAACATTTCAAGCGTTACAATACAAGTAATACAATAAGTAATACAGTAATACAATTCTATTAGAAAATATATAGAATAAATCATGAATTTAAATAACCAATTTGTATAACTTGCATTGTAGATGCATATCTGATTCCAAGGCAATGAGCTAGAGAACTAAACCAGAGATTTCCACAGTTAAATAATGTAGGATTTGGATGGTGAATTATGCTGGCGTTTCCCCCTCCACAGGACGGAGCAAAAGTTTGCAGATCACATGAAAGAGAAGAGCGAAGCAAGCAGCGAGTTTGCCAAGAAGAAAACCCTCCTGGAGCAAAGGCAGTACCTGCCTATCTTCGCAGTGAGACAGGAGCTGCTCAATATCATCAGGTAAATGAGGAGGAGAAAAAAAAACTAAACCAGCAAGCAGCTCGGGAGGTCGGTTACCTTAACAAACCTGTCCTAAAGATAAATAGTGATATTAAATAGCTGTAAACACACATAGCCGCCTCCTAGCATTTCAGTTACTGTGAGCATGTCACTTTTAATTGCTGCTTTTCTAAACGTCGAAATTGCATTGGTAACTGTGTTGTGTTGCAGGGATAACAGTATCGTGATTGTGGTGGGCGAGACTGGCAGTGGAAAGACTACTCAGTTGACGCAGTATCTTCATGAGGACGGCTACACGCAGTATGGCATGGTTGGCTGCACGCAGCCGCGAAGAGTGGCTGCCATGAGTGTGGCTAAAAGAGTGAGCGAGGAGATTGGGGGCAACCTCGGAGAGGAGGTGAGAGACACACAGAGACTCCTGTATATGTTAAAACCCTCAAATGCCTGAGAACCAGTACACTTGGCTAGTAGGTATGGTTGTACTGGAAGGAACATAGTTGCCTCTCCTTGCACTAACAAATTGATTACACTGTGAGGCATATTTCTTAATTATGTTTTTGTTTAGGGTTAAAATGGTCCACCACTTTGTTCCTCCCCCAATTACATGCTTTAATGATTGGGTAGTTCAAAAAATGGGGCTGGCTATGTATTTTAATTGTTCATTTCCCCGCCCTGTCTCTGTATCAAAGCGCTTGTTTAAGTCTGAGTTCACATTTTTTAAAGGATAAAACTCAAGTGTTTTTTAGTTTATTGATTTCTGTTGCCTTCTCTCAAAGAAATTTCCTTTCTCTATACTAAATATGTAAGTGTGTGTTTTTTTTTTTTTTTTTTTTAGCAGTTTAAATAATTTCTGTCAGCCTTAGTGAATTTGCTTAAAGTGAGATTCTGCGTTTGTTAGAGTACGACAGTAAAACTGCATATTTTGTGTTTTATAATTATTTTAATTTGAAGTTATAAGGACAGTCTTCGTTTTGTAGTTTAATTTCCTGAATTAATTATAACTAGGTGTTTACTTAAATCGCGGTAAATTTACGTATTTTTCACGGGTAGGTTGCGGAATAAAATTAGGATTTCGCGGACCTGTTTAAACATTAAATAATTAAGTAGACAGTATTTCAGAACACTATAAAGTTTAAAAATAGTAGTACTTGCTTCTTTACTAAAACAGAGTGCTGTCATTTGTTCTAGGCAAGAATGCAGCATCCCCCAGCAGTTGACTTGCCCATACATTGAGACCTGCACGTTCTGTATCCACTGAATTGGTTGGAAGTTAAGGCAAAGCTTTGCCAAGTTATACAGATGTGGAAATCGATTAGAAACAGCCCCAAAACTCATTTACCCAAGGGCATCTGGCATACTTTAATAAAGGCAATATATGCAGCACGTTCGTTGTCATGTTATTTGTCCCATCCATTAATTAATTGTATTAATACCGAGTCAAAACAAAGACGTGGCTATTCAGGTCTAAAATTCCAACTGCGAAAAAGTAAGCAGCAGGTTGAAGCGAGGTTGCTGTGCTAGATAGTACTAATTTAACTTGCCGACAGGAGTACTTTTTGTCTGGGCTGACTTTCCAGTTTCTGAAAGCTGTTTATTTCACGTTCTGTTCAGCAGCCTCTGTAGTAGCCTTTTGTTTAATGTGTGATTCTGAAGCTAAATAGTGATCGATCGTATTTTCTCCAGACACAATAAGATATACAAAACAATTACCTCCATCTGCATGTACAGTTTCTTTGGGAAATATCTTGACACAATCAATCACCGAAATATACTTTGCTTTTTTGGTTTTGTCATCCATCTATTTTGCCTCCAATGCTGAAAACTAGATTTTAGCAACCTAAATCAAAACAATGCAGCACTGATTTTGTCCCACCCCCTACTGCACAGTACAGGTCACAGAAAAGCAGTACAGACACACTGATAGGCTGATTAAAAGTTAGTTGTCATTTGAATAGTAAACAAGAACGTTAACTGCTTTGGAGCATTTTTTTTGTAACTGTTATTTGTGGACATTTTGTTTTGTTTGTTTTTTGCTTAAGTGCAATGCACACGGGATGGTGAAGGAATAAAAAAAAAGCTATCTACAGAAGGAAGATACATAGTTTGCGTTGTGCAGTAGTTCATTTAAACAAGGTTTCTTTTTTTCCTCTCCGTACTTGTTCGATATGCATTGGCCCCTGAAAGAGGTGAATTTCACTGTGACCCCACGATTTCCGTGAAATCGCAATTTAGGTAGACCCCTAATTATAACACATCATTTAAGTTCATGTCCACCAGGTGGCGAACTTTCTTTGTCCTCACCAGCTTGGGGGGGGGGGATTTGGTTTCCCTTTGAAGTCTGTTTGCTTTGTTGTGTTACCGAAGTGAGATAAGCGACACTAATTGAAACACTGATTGCACATTTGCTGTGTCTGGTGTGCACAGCAGGGCATCGGACATCTGTTACAAGATGAGAATCAAGTATTCCTGCTTATCAATGGAACGTACAGCTTTGTTTAGTGACGCTAGAATTGTCTCCTCTCCTGAAGGCTTTTAAAAAGTGTCTTTCTTTTTGAAGCTTTGAAACTTTGAAGTAGGAACTGGAATTGTTGTCTGCTTTATCCAGGCTGACAATAAACATTCTGTAGAGTTCTCCTGGTCCGAATATCTCCCTCATTAAATGTCTGGTTTAAAAAGGATTTTTAAATTGAAATATATTATCAATAGTTTTTCTTTAAAGACACATTCTCATTCAGCGGGACCGAAAAAGCATTTACACTGATTCAATGGCATACAGATGCAGAGTCAGTTGCTTGTCGGCATTTAATTCACTGCAGTGCCCATGTTGTTTTTGTTTACTTCTTTGTCCTACACTTTGTCATAGAGGTGCTGTTTTCAGCTGCTGCTGTGAGAGCCTGTGTTTTACAGTGTGTGTTACCCCTGGGCAGGTGGGCTATGCTATCCGTTTTGAGGACTGTACCTCGGAGCAGACGGTCATCAAGTACATGACCGACGGAATCCTGCTGAGAGAGTCCCTGCGTGAGTCTGACTTGGACCACTACAGCGCCATCATCATGGACGAGGCTCACGAGAGGTCACTTAACACAGACGTGCTGTTTGGGTTGCTCCGAGAGGTGTGTTTACTTGATAAATGGACCTTCACAAGAGATTGCAGAATACAGTTCAGTTTGAGTTGGTGCTGCGTGAACCGATTATTCAGATTGAGCTCTCCACAGAAATAAGGTGCTGACAATCAGGTGAGGGGCCTTGATTGGGCTAATTTTACTATTCAAAGTGAAACAAGTGAAGAAACCGCTGCTTTTGTTTTATGATGATTGCTGTTTTTCCTAGATTCTGCGGCGAACAGCAATCCACACAAATCCAAGCAGCTGTTTCTTCCCTTGTTTCACTTTGAATGGTAAATTAGCCCAATCAACAACAGTGACCCTCACCTGTGGAGAGCTTGAACAGCATAATCGAATAATCGGTTTGTACAGCTCTAGTTTGAATTGCTCAGAAAGAGAGTCTTGAAATGTTTATCTTTTAATCTTAATTATATGAAACATAGCATTATGATACTTGACCAAACATATGATTTCTAGTTGTTATAAAGAAACCTCGGACTCCTCTGTTGGTTTTTACTCTTACTAATACTGGCATGCTGTTTGGATTGCTAAGTGGAGGGAGGCAGTGAGGGTGTAGGAACAAGGGATGAAAAGTAATGAATGGAGAGAGATTCCTCCTTCGTCTTCACCTTTACCTTTGTTCCTACAGGTCGTTGCTAGACGCTCAGATCTGAAACTAATAGTGACGTCGGCGACGATGGATTCAGATAAGTTTGCTGCGTTCTTCGGAAATGTCCCAATTTTCCACATCCCAGGAAGGACGTTCCCTGTGGATATCCTCTTCAGCAAGGTACACTTTCATTAGACTAAACATTGCACTGTTCAGTGCCCTAAAATGCTATTGAGGATATGTGACTAAATGAGTAACGCAAAAAAACTAAACAAAATACATACCCACCGAAGGGCAAAAGAATTGCAACATCTGTCTGACTGATGTTTGTGGCCTCTGTAGCCATAATATAAAATGTTTAATTGATATTGACCCACAACCTTGGTAAAACATGTATGTTGTTGCACTTTGTATTTCAGACACCTCAGGAGGACTATGTGGAGGCATCAGTGAAGCAGGCACTGCAGGTGCACCTTAGCGGCATGCCTGGCGATATCCTCATCTTCATGCCAGGACAAGAGGACATTGAGGTATTGGAGCAACAGATTATTGCCTGGGGATCATTTTCAGAAATAATAAAAACAAAAATACCACAAAAAAATGTACTATGTCACCATTGTTCCCCAGGTGACTTCTGATCAGATTGTGGAGAGACTTGAGGACCTGGAGAGTGCTCCCCAGCTGGCAGTGCTGCCCATCTACTCCCAGCTGCCCTCAGACCTGCAGGCCAAGATCTTCCAGAAGGTACAGCTCTCACTCTCACTCTTTTCTGTCTGCCTGGTTCCAGTGGTCTTGTGCCCTTGCTATGTACTTACAGCTCTTTTTTTGCATTTATTTTTACTATATGCCCAGCAACAGGGATATAGTGGAGATGGCAGTATGCATAATGTCACACTTCAGATTTAAAATATATCAAGAGAATTGCTTATTTAATTGTAAAGAAACTTGATTAGTTCTTTCTTTAGAACATTATGTTGTATCTGTAATTCGGGGTCATAAAGAGGTTTCCCACTTGGAAAAAGGTCCTGTCTGGTGCAGTGGGTCCTTCTTAACAGACTGTGTTCATGTCTGCAGGCCCCGGATGGCGTGCGGAAGTGCATTGTTGCCACAAACATCGCTGAGACATCTCTGACTGTGGACGGGATCATGTTTGTCATCGACTCGGGCTACTGCAAACTAAAGGTAGGGGTGTATCTTCTCTATAAAGGACTAGCACTGTGTTCTGTTTCACTCCTAATGAAATTGCATTAGCTGCTCCTGCTCTATGTGGAAATAGAAGACTTGTTTATAGACCAACATGTAATATAATACACACATTTAAAACGAATAATAATAACAGGAGTATTTTCTCAAAAAGAAAAAATAGAACCATTGATTTAAAGTGTGAGTTTATGCTGATAGCCCCTTCTTGTGTGTTCTGGGCCCCAGGTGTTTAACCCTCGGATCGGAATGGATGCCCTGCAGGTGTACCCCATCAGCCAGGCCAATGCCAACCAGAGATCGGGTCGAGCCGGGAGAACTGGGCCTGGACAGTGCTTCAGGTAACCACACCTACATTGACAAACCTTATCTATTATGCATTGAACTATTTACTTTAGAGATTTTTGGTTTTATCATCTATAACTTCAAATACCTGCTCAAATATTCCAAAACTTAGAATAAAAGTCCACTAGAGTGGAGGAGAAACATTTGAATAGGCCATTTCAAATTGGGTAGAAAATCTTACAAGATTGTGTTTTTTTTATTTTTTTTATATAGACAAGAAATGTGCCATTACACTAGATGAGACATTTATCAGCTTGCCTTTTAAGTTCAAATCTTTATTGATGGAACTGAACTGTTCTTTATATGTTCTTTATATGAACTTTTCTGTTATATTTGGAAGGCCTGGACTGCCTTTTTTAAAGAAATATTTTATTTAAGGTAGCTTGCTTGCTGCAATGAGGAATTTGTTTTGGTAAATTTTATCCCTTGATATTTCCTTTCTTTGAGTTTTAATCTGAGAGGCATTTCAAGGGAAGATATATAATGTAATCAAATTCCAAGGTGCATTTAAAGGAATTTAATTCAATCCATGAAGGTAAAAATAAGATCTTTCCAGGGTGTCTTTCATTGCTGAGCTGTGTGCTGATGGTCAGAGCTGTAGACTTCCAAGGTGACCAAAACCTAAACAAACCCATTATTCTCTCCATAGTGAACCGCTGATGCATGTATAATTGTTATTTTCCTGATGTAAATGTGTCCGGAGAACTTGAAAAGAAAGCATTTTCTTTAATATGAGACACAACTGTTGCAGATTGGTGGATAATCAATTTTGGCTTCACAGAACTTCAAAGAAGTGTACTTTTTGTACAGAAAGAAAAAAACAAAGTCTTTGTCGGATTAATAGGAGGCTGTGTGGTCCAGTGGTTAAAGAAAAGGGCTTGTAACCAGGAGGTCCCCGGTTCAAATCCCACCTCAGCCACTGACTCATTGTGTGACCCTGAGCAAGTCACTTAACCTCCTTGTGCTCCGTCTTTCGGGTGAGACGTAATTGTAAGTGACTCTGCAGCTGATGCCTAGTTCACACACCCTAGTCTCTGTAATTCGCCTTGGATAAAGGTGTCTGCTAAATAAACAAATAATAATAATAATTAACCCTTTTACTTTTACTTTGTTCTACATCTCCAGTATGTCCCCCTTTTAGCAGGAAATTACTTTTCAATACCACACAGCAATTTTAAGATTTTTAAGCTGACACATTTTTTCATTCTATAAATTTGTCATTTTTAATGTTTTTAAAAATTTCAGGGGTGATTTTTTAAATGGAAGTCATTTACTGGTATTCACTCTTATCGTTAACATCTCTCTTTTCCTAGGCTGTACACTCAGAGTGCCTACAAGAATGAGATGCTGACCACCACGATCCCAGAGATCCAGCGTACCAACCTGGCTAATGTGGTCCTGCTGCTGAAGTCACTGGGGGTTCAGGACCTGCTGCTCTTTCACTTCATGGACCCCCCGCCTGAGGACAACATGCTGAACTCCATGTACCAGCTGTGGATCCTGGGCTCGCTCGACAACACTGGTACTGCAGTGTAGTCTGTCTGCTGTATCCTGTTCATTTTAACACATCAATGCAGAGCATCTTGAGCAGTTCAATTCTTCTAAGTATGCAAGTGTTTGCTCACACTCTGAATACGGACACGTCCAATATCGGAATACCTTGGTACAGTTCAAAAAGTCAGATCTTCATAATGAAACTGGGAACCTGCTCTGGGCTTGTTTCTCTGATATTCACCAGAACATATTAAACCAAAAATAAAAAAAAGCTTTATGGGAAATTAAGGTCGTATGTCACACATTACCAAATTGCACTTTCTTTGTTACACTTATTTTATGCTAGGGCTGATGGGTTGAACTAATGATTAGGAGGGCAATTTGCCGCTCTACTCATATTTTCAGAAGGTTATATCTGAACAGGTCAGCCTGTATAACTAGTGTAAAGTGGCAGAAATTAAAAGATGAAAAAGCGGTGTGTACTGTAATGTATAGCTTGTTACCTCGGCCACATGAAGTTTTTTTTACCCTTTTTCATGTATGTGGCAGCAAGCTCTGTTTATAGTCCAAAACGTTAATGATGTTTAGAGAGACACCGTATCTGATACATTCCCGTGCCCAGTATGCTCACTGGTGGCTTCAATTAATTTTGTCTTGTTTTCTACATTCTGACATAATTCGCCTTCTGTGAACTCTACCTGACCAAAATAACAGACTGCTCTGTATACGTTCACCATCTTGTCTGTGTTCTTGTCATTTCATTAGAGTTTTAACTCGGTGTCTCAGCCTGTCCTCAGTGTATCTCTTGACTGTCCTTTACCTTCTGTTTTAGGGGGTCTGACCCCGACCGGTCGTCTCATGGTGGAGTTCCCTCTGGACCCCGCCCTTTCTAAGATGCTAATCGTGTCATGTGACATGGGCTGCAGCTCCGACATCCTAATCATTGTGTCGATGCTGTCTGTACCCGCCATCTTCTACAGGCCAAAGGTACATCATAAACAAGTTTCATTTCTTTAAACGGCTACCTGGTAGTACTTGAGATTAAAGATATTTGCTGCCATTCAAGCTTACAGAAACCAGCATCAACCATTTTAGCACTACTTTGCAAAACAACAATCCAACTAAAACTAATTATCCAGTTTCATTGTAAATGGAAATATATCCTACAAAAACTATATAGGTGCATACCTAAGACTGGATTATATTTTAGACATGTTCTAAATAAATGAACTCTTTTTTTGACATTTCTTTTAAATGAACATATTAACAGGTGGTAACATTTTCCTGTAATGTTAGCTAAGATCTGTAGCAGTGCTTAGTAACGCGTTTAAATGACAAGTTTTTATCAATGTCTTCAGGGCCGTGAGGAGGAGAGTGACCAGGTGCGTGAAAAGTTTGCAGTCCCAGAGAGTGATCACCTGACCTACCTGAACGTGTACCTGCAGTGGAAGAACAACAACTACTCCACTATCTGGTGCAATGAGCATTTTATACATGCCAAGGCCATGAGGAAGGTGAGGGAGAGTATGGGTAGGGGGTAGGGGGTAGGGGGTAGGGGGTAGGGGGTAGGGGGTAGGGGGTAGGGGGCAGGGCAGCAACTACTCCACAGTCTTGTGTAATGAGCACTTCATTCATCCCAGAGGAGGAGGGTGTGTGTGTGTTTATTGGTTCTCATTGTGTTTCTGCCTCCCCAGGTTCGGGAGGTTCGGGCCCAGCTCAAGGATATCATGGTCCAGCAGAGGCTCAGTCTGGTGTCCTGTGGGTCGGACTGGGACGTCATTAGGAAGTGCATCTGTGCTGCCTACTTCCACCAGGCTGCCAAGCTCAAGGTACTGGCTCTAGTCCCAGAGAAGAACACAGGGTGCTGGTATGATAGAATAGGCTGTAGGAGGTTACAAAGATGTAGGTCTTTCCAGAAGGGTCTATTTGTAGAGGGATTAAGGATGAAAGTATTGAGGTGATTAGGGGATATAGACGCATGCAATGTATGAGCTCCTCTTTTGAAGATATTTCCTGTGAAAAATATTACTTAGTGAAGTCATTCATTTCATTCTTGCACAGCTAGATTTGTTTTTTCTAAGTTTTCAGGTCAGTGATCTCTAACACTGATGGAAATAACACTCCTCTGTTGCATGTCAGTTGCACCCATTCCAGGTTTTAATACAAGCTTGATTAGCCACCGTCTGTATGTAACAAGCTGAGATGTGTCTTATTTGACTCGTAGTAAAACCAGGAACGGAGCAAACTGTTATTCCCATTCGTATCTAATAATGTGTGCCTGTGTGTGTTCTCTGCAGGGTATCGGGGAGTATGTGAACGTGCGGACGGGGATGCCCTGTCACCTGCACCCCACCAGCTCTCTCTTCGGAATGGGGTACACACCGGATTACATTGTCTACCATGAGCTTGTCATGACCACAAAGGTAGGGTTACACCACAGACACAAACCCATTTCTCATTAAAATATCATCTATTTTCAGAACTCCTTTAAGCAGCCAAATATTGCTTTCATTCCGCAGTGCAATTTTCACAATTGTATATGAAAACATATTAGTATTGTTACAAAAAAAGAAAACATTTTCCTATAATTTGCACACTGGATTAAAATGCTTTAAGTAGGGACCATTGCACTATATTGACTGGTTGCTCACTTGCTTCAAGAGGAAAAGCCACAGTTAACTTTGCTAAAATTATTGTGTATGTGTAATATATTTTTTTTAATCATTATGGTTTGTATAAAATGTAATAGTATTATACAACACTGTAAAGCTAAGTGGATTTGACTAAAATACACAGAATCTTAATTGGCTGATTTGAAATGTTGAAAAGTTTGCAAGAGTTGCTTGAGTCTCCAGTCTTCTCTATACCCCCCACCTCTTTCCATTCCTACCTGGTGAAATCCAGCTAGCTGTTGCCGTTTGTCTTCCTGTATTTTGTTGTTACTGTGTGACCCTGATGTGTGTCTTTCCCATCCATAGGAGTACATGCAGTGCGTCTCCTCTGTCGACGGGGAGTGGCTGGCAGAGCTGGGGCCCATGTTCTACAGCGTCAAACAAGCCAACAAGAGCAGACAGGTAACAATTTCATTTGCTAACATCACCCACTAGGGAAGGAGATGACATGGGGAACGCGAGGTAATTAAGACTTTTACAAAAAAAAATTAAAAAAGATGATTATAAAGAAGAATATAGTTAGTTTCAAGTCTATATCTGAAACCCTTTCAATTTGACTTGGATTCGAACTTTCTTTGTCAGATACTCCCTCAATAAAATATGATTGCACACCATTTGCCTATCCTAAAGGGATCTAATTTTGTAGGGCGCAATCTAATTGTTAATTGCACTCTCCCCTAGGATTTTAAGTGCTTTAAGAACCATACTGGTGCCTTTGATTGGGTTTGGAGTATCCTTGGAAAGAAGTTCTTTTTTGATATGCACACACATTAATAAACAGTTTTTAAGGTGGTTGCATTTAAACCTGTACTCCTCATTTGATTCAGCTACAGGTCATTTGCTGTCACTGAAATGGTGTTCTCTCCTACACTCTCTCTCACTCTTGTCCCTCTGGCCCTGCTCTGCCCTGCAGGAGAATCGCCGGCGAGCGAAGGAGGAGATATCGGCCATGGAGGAGGAAATGTCCCTGGCTGAGCAGCAGCTGAGATCCAGGAGAGAGGAGCAGGAGAGGAAGAGCAACCTGGGCAGCGTGAGGTAGGGAGGGATCGCCCTTTGTTCTGCTTAAATAAAAAAAGCATTACTTTTACCAGTAAGGTTTTACAGAAAATGTCTTGTTTTGTGCAAGGGAAATGAACCACAGACATTTGACAAGAAACACTGATTTCTTGATGGTAGCGCATGACCATATACTATCTTTCTCTCTCCCTCTCCCCTCCCCCCCGCCATATGAGACAAGCTGTCCTCCCCTCTCTTCCCCTGAGCCAAGAGCAAAAGAAATGATATTGACCCCTGGCTGACCCCTATTACTGTAGCAATTTAAATTTCAGAACGGAAAAAAAGCGTGCTTTAATTTTTAAATTAAACTAAAAAATTAATTCAGCACACAGCTCCTAGTTTCACAAAGACGAGACAGGTTTTGAAAAAATATTTTCATTATTAATTAATCAACTAATTTATCTGTATTAGAACCTTTGTCTGCCAGCCAGCGTGTCAGACATCTCGACAATAATCTCATTGAAGCAGGGGGATTAGGATTTTGATTTCTGCGACTTTGAAATGTGAGAATTAATACGTTCTGTTCCCTCTGTACTCTATAGCATGTCCTATTGTCATGTAAATGAGTCGATGTCAGTGCTGTTCAACACTTTATTGCAACTCATTTTGAGGACATTTAAGAGCTATATACACACACAGGAGATGGGATCATGAAGTCTGGTATTTCAAAACTAAGTCTATGTCAAGGATTTTTTTTTTTTTTTTTTTAATAAATTCATATTTGTAAAACACTGCTGTGTCACAACTGAGTTTACCCTAAAATATAACTCATTGGACTAGTGTCATTCTGCTGTCTATCATTAAATTGATAGACAAGTTTCTGCTGTAAAAAAATAAATAAAAAGCATGCTTCCCTTACATGCAGCAATGGGAGGTTATACATTACTTTGTCCAGCTCCTTCATTGCTTAAGGGAATTACTTTTTTCTAAGTGGTGGGTCTTTTTTTCTTAACAGTAAATACAGATTGTTGATATTTTCATTGTAAAACTAAGTAACAGTAACATTTTGATAACCCTTTGTAGCTGACTAGCAGTGCACAACATAACATTTCATTACACTTTAACCCATTTTACTTTCTGAAATCCTTTATCTCCAATACCTTCAGGGTGCGTTTCAAATACTGCAACTAATACACACTGTCATTTATCTGAGTGCATCCTGGTGCTAAGAGTGGAGGGTTAGGGTTTTCAGCTTGCTCTTTTACTTTTGTTTGGATGATAAATCAACCCGGAGAACCCAGAACATCCTATTGTGCAATAATAGTGCGGTGTCTAAATTAACCCTAAATGAATGATTGGTTTTCTAATAATTTAATATCAGCAGTTGACCCTGTCTCTTATTCCTATCAGGAGAATGATGGAATAATCTTGCCCATCCAAGGTGTTCATTATAAAACACTAATCTAGATTCGGTATGATTGCTGCCGAGTGATAGATGTGTTTTGATTGTAGAAATTGCTTGGTTAAACAATTTGGGCTATTTTGCCCCCTCTTTTTTGAAAGCTGTTATGTCAGCATTTATTTACAGATATTGAACTGGGGTGGGGTGTTTTAAATTGTGTTTCTATTTATCTTTTTTATGTTTCATCTTTTTAAATGCTTTTTTGTCAGGCACTTGGCTCTTTTTGTAGTTGGATATCTTTCTTTGGATGATGATGATCCCTTTATTCTTGCTTGCACATCAGGTCCTTAATAGCACAGATCCTTTAAAAAAGGAACCGTATAGTCAACTGTGTGTAATAACTTACACAAAAACGAGACCCTTGGGTAGCTGATTCTACACCAGCAATCCCATAAAGAAGGTTCAATCATTGATACAAAATATATAATAAAAAAAACCGAGGCAAATTAACATGCAGCCTAATTCCTAGCTGCCTGGTGGAACTGCATCGTGATGCCAAGCCGTACTAAGTGTGATGTGTCGTGGAGCTATAATCAGACATGATTGGTTGTGCTGTCTGCACTGTTCTCTACACCGCATTTCACAGAACAGAGCTTGGGAAACTGGGGTTACATTTTAATGTCTATTTATTTATATATTTGTTTGTTTTGAGCAAGCTATCATGTGGGGTTAAGGCTAATTAAACCAGGTTAAGCAGTGATGGTAATTATGTGAAGCAGAACTACAAATATATTGTCAATTAGCTTTTAAGCTAAGGGTTTCGCCATTGTTTGTTGTGGAGCACAGCCCTAATGCAAGTCCACATGCAGCTAGGAATTCGGCTTCATGCTTTTTATTGTACTTTGTTTTAATGATTTAACCTTATTTATTAATTTCTCTTTTAAAACCTACCTGTTACTCTTGCATCAGCTTGCTTTCTACTTTTTATTGTGTGGTGCTTTTTATAATGTTATTGGTTGTATACTGGTGACAAAAGCTAGAGGTTTTGTTAAATCATACCATTTTTTTTCTTTTCATTTTATTTTAATAACCATCTGAATTTTATATGCTATATATTCTATTAACAGCTATTTTAATTTACAATGTCCTCTATTATGCAGGAAGAGGATTTCAAATACAGTGAAGGGAGGGAGGGATTCTTTGTGATTTTGTGTTTCCTTAGTGGCAGTATTACAGTCCAGCAACACCATCCAAATGTGTATTATTTCCATCCTGTGTTTATGTATATATTTATTTTTACAGGTCAGTTAAGATCTGCACACCAGGGAGAAAAGAACAAGATGCCCTCATGACACCAAGACGAACACCGGCAAGATTTGGACTTTAAATTTGTACTTGAAAATCTTCCTTACTCCTGAACCTATTAAAAAATATTTTATGTAACATTACAATTAAAATAAAAAAATAAATAAAAAAACATTAAAAATAAGTTGCAAGACCTTCACCTTGGTAAAGAAGACGTGGGGGGTTATTTCCCAGTACTATTAGAAAAAAAAAGAAAAAAAAAATTGTTTTTGTTTTTAAAAACAAAGTGATTTGACACATTAAGCAACTTATTTTCCAAAAGCAGTTTCATGAACAGTCCACCAGAGGGAGTACTTGTATCAGAGATGAAGATGAAGAGCCTGTCAAGATAAAAGACATACAACCCAGACTGCGTGTGTGTGAGAGAGAGTTTTATTCCTTGGCCCCTGCTTTGAAACAAACCAGTGCTGTTCAGTCTGTTGCCTTGTTTCTCTAGTGGAGTGGATCATTTGGGACCCAGTCCAGCAGAACTGGATCAGTTGGGTCAGTGGCTTTAACCTGTGGTATGCGCCCGAGATTGTTTAGAAATGTCTTACTGTATCGTAATAAGTACGTTAAACTCCATCCTGCAGACTAGCTTGTTTAAATGACCAACTCGCCATATAGACTGCGATCCTTTCAATTGGGAATTATGTGGAGCTCTGCATCTGTTGTGATTTGGTGTGTTAAAGACCATGTTATTCCTATTAAAGTAAGTAATATAAATTAGCAGCCAGTCAGAGCACTGTTTTGCCCATATAAAGCTTGCCATGTGCTAAAGCCCATGTATTGAACTAGTATTGTCTCTAGTAAAGTTGACCAGTAGTTGTTTTTTTTTTGGTAATTTTAATAGGAACGTGAAGGCGGTGTGTATAACCCTTGGGATAGGTCTGTATATTTTTTGTGAGAGAAATATTTCTGTATTTAGTTTGAACAGCTGAGCTGAATCTAAACCTTACACTCATTAAGACATTATCCAAAACGTGTCTTTAGTTGACTTGGTTTTACCTCGGCACTCAACTTTTCCAGTGCTGGTAAAGTATGATTTGTTTTCTAGTAATGCTTATCTCATGTAAGCGTTGCAGGGAAAATGTCTGGTGTTTCCGATGAGAGAAAAAACAGTAACTAGAAATGCACACTGCTTGAGTGGCATTTATATTTTAAAACAACACTTTTGTCAGTCAGTTTCAGGGCTATATAGTGTTGCTTTAAAAAAAGAAATATTGAGCTGAATCAATATTGACGTGCCCACTGCCACAGCTCCTTCTCAGTGTTGCTGACAATGACAACCTATGAACAAGTATATGAACAACCTTTGTTAAATTCACTTTGTGGAAACACGGCACGGGTATCTAGGGCTGGTAAGAACACCTGAATAAAATGTCTTTGCATCAAAGTTAACTGTTTAGGCTGTTTCAGTAATGCCAGCATTAAAATATTATTCTGATACCTCAAGCATTTTCCTCTGCAACATGAATCGTCTTATTTCTGATACCTTCAGTGTGTCACTGCACCGAGTATCGTCTGTTTTCAGTACTGTTTAGTTTCAACCTGGCACATAAAAGTGAATACCATACATAAATGAATAACTAAATAAATATATACAGTATGATGGTGCATAAACAGTAATTGCCAAAGGCAGTGAGTGATGTTTTAATATACACTGGAAATCGGTACAGTTATATTTAAATTGTAATTTTCAAAGCTGTTTAAAGGAAAAAAAAACAGAAATGACAGGCTTGCCCATGTTTCCCTTTTCACTGCTTTGCTCAGGAGTTGTGTGTGGCACTAAAGAATCACAGTATAGAAATTACAAATGAACAGTGAAGAGAGAAGCACCAGGGGCCTCTGCCATATTTTATCACGTTGCCCATGAGAAAGTTGTTGAGATGAAATTTATATATGTTCAGTTTTAGCAGAGATTCTTTAAGTCCTGAATCTTGTTTCTTAGAAACATCCTATTTGTCCATACACCACCTGTTAAATATCTGCCTTTACCACACCTACTGAAAGGCACATATGATTCATGTAATGGAACTTGGGACATTTGAAAAGAAATCAACATCTCAATGGTTGGAGTACACATGTGGTTCTTTGTCTGAATAATGCATTGATAAGTAGTATATCAGGAAACCAAGCAGTTCATCTGTAAATACATCTTTTGATCCTGGTTGAACCTGAACCCTGGGCTGTTGGTGGTCCCATGGCGCTGCAGTTAAGAAGCACTTAGTTCTGGAGGTTCCCTTGAACTAAAAAGGCATGTGCAAAGACATGTTCTGGAAAACATTTTCCATCAATTGATGCATCAAAATAACCAACTGACGTGTCTCCACTGCTCTTTACCGTAGCATTGTGCTTACAATGTGGCTTAAGCTATTTGATGCCAGGTTCTACTAAAAAAATTAGCTGAGACATGTTTTAAGCACAAAAAAGATGTAGACAAGCATCAAGTTATTATTGAGGATATTGTCGGTCTAACTTTAAACTCTCTAAGAATTGCGTCTTGGGTTTATATGGATTTCCCTTTGCATGGACACTCAGGCTGCTTCTCTTCCAATGCTATGCCTACACCTGTTTCGTCTGTTGTATGCTGCAGCTAATGCCTGTTCTGAGTCTCTCTCCCTCTTTGTGGAAGAGTATTATATATTATTTGATATCATGGAATTGTTGATAGGAAACCTTTCTACTGTATGTGTTTGAATTTTACTGTAAAAGACAAGATGTAAGTGTATGAAATGTAAGTGCTGGATGCATTTGCACCATTTTGTGCCGGCCCATAGAGCCTAAGAGTAATAAATGTATTTTCTTTTGATAAAGGAAGTTTATGGTTGTTATTATTGGAGCCAAGGTAGTGGTAACCATTGCATCTTACAAATCAGTTAAATTTTCCAGTTTCATTATTGTCTGCTTTCACTGACCCTGATTAACACTAATGCTGTGTTACTTTACCTAAGGTCACATTAGGAACTCCATAATTCGAGTATATCTTTTATTTTTTTTAAATAAAAAAATACATTTATAACCAATAACTGATGTTCCAGTTCAAAGAGACTGCATTATAACAGTGACTATGCAGCCTGTGAGTGGAGCTTTTATGTAATATACTGTATACCTGTGCTTTTATGTAATGTACTGCATACCTGTTATGGAAACTCCTTTGGACAATTCTAAATGTACCCTTCACTTTGACCTGTGACCTACAATAGCTGCCATATTTTGGTCATCTGACTTTTTGGTTTTCTGGCTGATTAAAACCCAATACTAACTAACAGTACATAGACATAGACACACACACATGCACACACACAATACCAACTGATTCAAATCCAACTGATTCTTTTCTTTATTTTCAAATAATCGATTAATTTACCTTATATAGCCCGTGTGAAACAAAGATTTCCTGTGGGAGCTGGTGGGGCTAATCCCATGGCCTTCTCTCCCTGAAGACAGCAGTCTGAAACCAGCTCTGGGAGGTGAGTTCCTGAGGTAAGTAATGGTGTTGGTTGTGTTGGTGGAGGATAATTATTGAATGCCCACTACAAAAAAAAAAAAGTTGTGGAGAGAAGTACAGTTTACCACACCCCTCTTCTCTCAGGCAGCCCCCCCCCCCCCTTTCTATCCTCTCCTACCTCCACCTCCATCTCCAGGCAGGTCTTCTCTTCCTCTTCCATCTGTGGAAACACATTATTACATTTTGAGATGTGGACCTGGGGATAAGCTGTGATTCTCCACTTAGATTAATTTGTGACTTGAACTGGACTCAAAGCCAAACCGTATAGGTCTATAAGTTAAATTAAACAATATTGTGGAGAATGAGGGATTAATACTTGTGCCTCATTTGGGATTTAAACCAACTTTACTGCAAAGCAGAGTCCAATTCTCCACCAACTGAGCCAGCCAGAGAATTGCTTAACATCCATGTAAAATGCCAACTAGTACAGTTAATTGTACAATATGCAGGGGCAGATTGAGACTGGATAATATTTTCAACACACAAGACAAGGCCTGAACCACAACTCTGGTGTTTATTTATCAATGTCTTTCTTTATTAATCTCTTAAGCAGAGAACACCAGTGCTGTGCCTTTGTGTTGTTCTGTGTGTCATGGCATTTCTTTTGGTGTCATGGCAACCAGAGCTGGGCAGGGTCTTGTGGGAAGGGCATCTTTATTGGACAATAATTTTTTTCCCTGCCAAAAAAAGGTGTCCTTCCAATGCAATGTTTTTTAGAAGGGAGCCCCTGCCTGTGAGCGACACCATTATAGAGAAGTGGGTAATGAATACAGTGGAAGATACAAGTCATAAGAATGCATTACAAAAAAACAATTACAAGTAGAAACAACATTAGTGAGTTAGGAATTTAGTAAGAAAAGTAACTTTGACTGTTAGTAAGAAAGAAACCACTAAAGTAACTTGAACCAAGTGTATTAACTTAAGATAGAAAGAAATTCAGTAAGTTAGACATTAAATAGAGATCATATTTGGAATGATGAAAATGGAAGAAAAATAATTATTTTACTTTTAATAAATGTATCAAGCAGAGCATAGATTATCAATAATTAGTCCCTAAAAATTAAACAGTCATAAACCATGACCTCAGTGTGACAGTGGCAAACTGTACTGAAGCAATGCTTGCACTCAATATCCATGTTACCTGCAAACCCTCTGACAGACAGTAACAGCGCAGAACATCTTTCAAGGCAGGTACAAAACCATAACAACTCAGATGATCAGTTACTGATCAGAGCCCATAAAGCTAAACAGATTATGAAGAACCACTCAGGAAATGGTTGCAAACGAGCAAGCTCTGTCCATTGTGATCTTTACAAAACAATAGCAAACGCCTCCTCACTTGGCTTCCTTCTTCCACAAACTAACATATTAATTGAAATATACCTGTTTCACACATTAATTTGACACAGATACAGTACACAGAACGCATATGCTTCCTATGGTGTTTTGTATTTAGGAGGCCGTTTTTATAAAGTTTTGACAATACTGTAAATTTTGAATGAAAAGTTTTTCTAGCCAGTGTAAAAATAAATAAATAAATAATCTAATATGACTGCATGTAAACGTTGCATGTGAAACAGAAGTCTTGCTTGCTCTGACATTGCATTTATGGCTCTGCACAAAACGTACTGGACGTTTTGACAAGATTTTTTATGATCACTGTTTAATAATGAGGAAGCATTCTCTTCTTTTCAGCATGAGCCAATGCTTTGTATCTATATAATGTTACAACAGCGTTCACTAGTGTTTTATTTAAGTGGTTTTCTAATTAGTGCCTGATCAATAAAGCAGTTGATTCCACAGAAAGGTTACCAGCATGTATCAGGGTGCAGCAGTCGGTAGGGACCGCCCTTTGTTTTTTAACCTCTTTCATGAGAATGTTAGAAACAAAAAAACAAGATTGTTTTAGACCGCTGTGGTAAGCGCTCGTGTATGCTATGAAAACAGTAAAAATAAAACTACATGCAAGTTTAAAAATACTATGTTGGGTTTTATGCAAGGAAGAATAGATTAGGTAATCATATATATTTTTTTTTAATTTGTATTAGGAATACATCCTTTTAAGTGAGCTTTGTGTATGTTATAGGTATTTTTGGAGCTTTAATATTCAATTCAATCTTTTCCTTACAAAAAGCGGTTGATAAATATGGTGCAATGTGTTTAATCTCTATGGATCTGCACTCTGTCAATATATTGAAGACAAAAATAGAGTTCAATAAAATAAAAACAATTAAATACCAAAAATAAGCAAATCCTTACTCAGATTCACTCATTAGCAGATGAGACCTGTGACTAATGAATGCCCCTCAAACAGTGGCCCTGTGTTCCTCACACAATTCAATTACTTGCCTCTGCTGGAGAATATTTAATCAGCCACTGATCAGACAGAAAGGTTAAGTGACACTTTCTAATTATAATTATGATAGATGATCCTCTGTTGCTAAACAAAACGCTGTCTTTAACTCGATTCCTAATGTTGTTTTCTCCTCTCTCGACTTGTGTGGGTTTCAGTATCTTTTTTTTGGAAGTGGGGGTTTAGGGATTTCATTGCTTTCTCCACAGCTTTGATTTAGTTTGAAAAGCTGCCAAGTCTTAAAACTGTGTCAGTCTCAACAGGTTTAATTTAATTTCATTAAAATGGGGAGGACGGTGTTTGGAGAGGATGGCCTATAGATGTCACTGAAACCTGGGTCGCTCTTTCTGTACAAAAGTCTCATTCCTAAATTAGATGTATGGAGCTGTGGGCACCACCATACTAAAATAGAAAATATACTCTAAAGCAAAGCTTATCGTTTTGTTGTTTTTGTTATTATTTTCTTCAATTAGGCCTTAATAGTGCTGTTTTGGTTTTATTTCTAGAGATGGACCCTAGATTCGACTTTTTATTTTCATTGTATCACAATTCATATTTGTGTGGTTTATAGAGCACACCGACATGTCTCTCTTAATTAGAGGTTTTACAGTAGATGTGAATTCATTCCAGAATTCTTACCTGCTATGGCACGTCTATCCGCTACATACACAGAGACACACGTTATAGAACGCATCATCTTCATTTAAAAAAGAAACCACACAAGTTTAAAGATGCATTCATCCTTACTTTAAGGTGGTCTTCCATTTCCTTGTTCATTTCAGTGAAACTGCCCCCATTCTTTTTCTGTCTTGACCAACCATCCCCATAATGATTCAAATGCTTTGCAGCCAGAGACATGATTTGACCCCGAAGAGTCTGCTGAGCTGAGGTGACCTTGGCGATGGGTTTACATTGGATTTGCCAGAGTAGTAGACTGCTTGAAATGCAGGTGTGCCATCGGCAACTTTTCTTCAATCATGTATGGCACCAGATATGCAAATATCACCTTCCTCATCTTGCTGATGCATGATAATGTTTATCATAGTCCTAGAAAAGAATGGCCTTTTTGATCAGCTTGTTTTTTTTGATACCCAATTAAAATAGTTGATCTTGTTTGCTTCAGTTAGAAGCACTATCACAGGTAAACGTATCCAAACTTTAGTTTAGGAAGACTTTTTTTTTTTTTTTAATAAGGGATCTACAATAGTGTATGGATCATAATCTCACTAACAGTATAATGCTTGTATTAAATATTTATACTTGAGATGCATGTATTTATAACATTTATATAATCGTTTCTCAGACTAATTTAAATGTAACGAGAGATGAGTACTTTATAATAATCTGTTACTTATTGTGTTTACACATACATTGCCCCCTCAATGACATTCAAACTAAATAAACGACTTTATATTCTGACGAAAAGAACAATTGTGTTCTTGATTTAAGTGGAGCATCAATGAATGCCAAGGCATATTGGGCATTACATTGAGTTTAAATGGTTTATTTGTGACTTGCAAAGTACAATCACATACTGATCAATTTGTCTATTCAATTGATTTAAGTGTTTCACATATCGCTTCCTGTAAACAAACCTAAATGAATGACTTTAACGCACAGGGAACGGTGGAAAAGAGCCATATGTGATACTGCTACAGAGCAAAAGTGGTGGTTTAAAAATCTCTATGGGGCTTATAAAATATAATTAAAGGAGGTCCTCCTTCCATCTCTCCGAATTGATGCTACAGGAGGTGCAGGGATAACTGCCCTTTCAAACTTAATTAAAGAAGTAGTGAGATTGATGAAGTGAACAGGAGCATCAGCTCCTGTCTTAATTAACTGTAATCCAGTAATCGCACACAAAGCGATGGGTGACTTTATTTAGCCCAGTATAAAGGGTTTCTTTTTCCTCCGCTATTGTAGTGCCTCGCTTCCCAATAATGAACAGTCTTCTGGGACCCAATTACAGCAGCGGCCATCCCTTCTTCATCCGTCACTCTTATTCAGCGTGAATGTAGGTGGTGCAGCTCCATTTTATATTTATTTATTTGCACTATTTTGTTTTATTCTCGGTAGATTTTTTTAATTTGTAATAATTGTGGGAAAAGTGCTGCATTTAGCATGTGTTCATCCAATAAGACTTTGAACACAGACTCTATTACTGCCTGCACTATTCTTTACATAGAATTGGCTCACAATACAGGATTCAAATCTTGATCTGGATTCTTGCAGTCAGCCAAGAAGTGGCATTTGAATGAGCAATATAAGCAAAATATGTTATTAATAAACATTGGTTTAAATAGGAGTCCCCATTAAACAATCTGTTGTTCCGGATCACTTTTTTTTCTTTTTATTACAATGCCATTTAATCTGTTATCTGTTAATAACCCGAGAATTTGCATATGCATTTTTACAAGTTGAGGAATTTAACTAAGGGCTGCATAGAATTGTTTGGAAAAGCCCATTCAAAGTTACTAGTAGCAGGGACGGGGGGAGGGAGTCATTCTGCTGAAGGCGATAGAGAGTAGTGGAAGGTCCATGCTTATGGACTGTATGTCCCACTTATCCAATTCTGAACAAACTTCAGTATGTTTATTTTAGAATATCTTTTCTGTCTTAAGGGTTGCATGTATGTCTAGGTAAGGGTACATTTCTTTCTTGCATCTGGTAATGGGTTCTGTGAATATGGACATTAGGCTGTGTGTGTGATAATAGATAATGAAGTGTTTTCACAGGCCTCACAGAATATCTTGATTGATGTGTTGGACCCAGTATCTTATTGGAGAAAGCCTATACTTCTTTTTTACCCTGTTTTTCTCAAATTCATTTTTGCTTCAGGCTATTGTTATTGTATTTGGTCTAAGTCATACGTCAGCTATGGTACTATTGCCCTTAAACGCTGTGGGTTGTAGAAATCCGAATCATTAATAACAATTATTGGAGTTCTTTAGTTCCCTCAGACATCTAAAGTGTAGTGAATTGACTTGAGTATTGTGGAGAATGTTGCCTATTGATCTGGTGGAGACAGAAAGGAATTGCAGCTTCCGCCAATAAAACCTGGATTAACCTTCATAGGGAGAGGCAGACAGACAGTGGATGAACACAATACACAGTATCATCAGCTCTCACAGGTTCAAAAATGTTACCTCCCCTATGAATCAAAGATATTGAAACTCCTGCTCCTTTAATTACAAGCATGCCCTTATGGAAAAAAACATATTTTTAATATATGGCAGAAAAGTATAATCCTTATATTTTTCATATATAGAAATTATCACCTTTTTTGAGCTGCTGTAATAGTTATATTTATATAAATATATTTTAGTCTGTAATCCATATATTTATTTTATATGTTGAAAGTATATGGTGCATCATATATTTTCATTAGTCTGTAATTTTATTAAATAAATATATGGATTACAGATTAAAATATATATTTAAATATATCCCATATATATATATATATATATATATATATATATATATATATATATATATATATAGTATATGGGGCCAATTTCTATATATGAAAAACATAAGGATCATACTTTTCTACCATATGTTAAAAATATATGTTTTTTCCATAAGGGTGGGTCCAAATGATCTGGATAACTGTACTTAAAATAAGAGAAGTAGCAGGATTAGTCCCATTTGAATTGAAATCTGTCTGTCAAGCGCAACAACACACAGGAATTTATGTACGTTTTACTAGAACCATTAAAGAGAGCAAAGTCAATACAGTGTAGATAACTCTGTACTGGGGATCTGAGAGCCAGCAAATTAAATACAGCATGAAGAACTACAAATTCAATACATACAAAAGAGAGCTTAGGGTAACAGTCAAAATTATTATACATTTTTTTGTTTTATGGTCACATAAAAATAGATATATACTTTGTAGAAAATCTCAAACATTAGCACTCAAATCAGGAATGTAGTGCACTTATTCAATATCGAATCCAGTACCAGTTAATCACAAGTATTGCATAAGCACCTACCAATAAAAAAATACATTCAATGCACAACATGGCTAACGTGTCTGATAGACAAAAGGTAATTTCTTTACATTGAAGCCCAGTAGCTAAATAATTTTTTTAATCAATCTTATGTCCAGTGTTAACCCTAGGAAACATCCTTGTATTGCTATGTTTTGTGTTATTCAACAACATTATGTCAAACAATTGCAAAATATTGTTTGTTTAATTAAGTATGGGTAAATTCCTCCTTGAAGGGCTTCAATTATATTTGCCAAGGCAGACTGTATCAAAAAAGAAACTGGCTGTCATGATTGTACCAAAAACAAACAGATAACTAAAATTTCAATTCATTTAAACATTAAATAGTTTCGCACCAGTGGATTACTCTGTATAAAAAAGGGATTGATAGCTTTACATGTTAAACTCTGACTTAAGCGTTGATTTGACCAATTCATACACTGCCAGGAAGCCGTTCTGGATTTATTACAGCACTTTACAACACAGCATGAGCCAACCACTATTTTAGGGCTAATCTCAAGATACACAGGTTGATACAGGCCAGGGGGTCCCTTGTGCTATCTTTCAACCCCCCCCCCCCCCCCCCTTCAAAAACACTTAAATCACATTATTCTTTAAAATAATTATATTTACAATTTCTTAAAAAAAAAACAAACACAAATATACAATCAGACTCACTTAAAGACTAAAAAAAAAAATTAAAGACTTTCCATGGGGTACCTAATTGGATGCAAAAGACATTTCCTTTCAAACAAGCTAATCCAGTGTGCTCTATCAGTATATTACTGCAAATCACATTACTTTACAGTTTCCTTACAGCAGACACATTGGAGAAAGCTGGGACTGCCACTATCCATGGCTTGGACATCTACACCCAAGTCACGTAGTAGCTGCTAAAGGAAACCGTCTACAGGTATTGAAGTAATCAGCGTTACCATTCTTATTGAACACATTGTGCTGTGTTTTGCTAACATCCCTTTACCACTAGAGGTGTCTAATTCTAATACTTTCAGTGTGTCCCCCTGCATCTGGGTGTCCCTTTAAAACCACTGTAACTAATGCATGGTATAGCGAACCTGTACAAAACTACTGGGTGTGAAAGGTGAGAGCCCAAGGCGTTGCCAATTGATTTGACTGTTATTTGTTCAAAACCAAGCAACTGTATTAAATGAGAGGCAAACAGTCGTGTTATAACTGCCTCTGCTAATTTCTATATATTTTCAAGCCATAATCCTATTAAAATTGACCAGAAATCTACAGTCCTACATCATGATGGTTTTGCTTTAGGTGCTTTACAGTATTGAAACGAGTATTTCCTCTGACTTTGATCCTTTTTCTAAAGGGATTTGGGGTCTGACTTTTGTGCAAACTGCAAGTAACAAACAATCCGGAAGGTTAATTTAAAGACCAAGATGTGTGCCTTCAGGATAAATCGTAGCTGGATTTTTTTTTTTCTTTTTCTTACTGCACTGGGTATTCACCCAAGATTGCATAATCCACCTATCCATGGTTATCCAATGATTACTGTAGATGGCACAGTAAATACAATCCAGGTCGATTTCCTGGTGTGTAAAATGCTGTAACAAAATCTAGCTGTGGCTTTTACTGGTGGAGTATAGGTTCAAATTTAAAAAAAAAAAAGTTATCTTGTAACATAAATCTGTTTGTTTTTAATTGCAATAACAGCTTGTATCGTTTAGTACGATGTTTAGAACACAATGTTCATTTGAAAGATTATATACCAGCCTACAAGGGACTTTTTATTTTTATTTTTTTATTTTTTAAGAAACATTAAAAATCTATCATCTGTTTTCTTTATAGTTAGACCACCACTTATGAGTAAAACAAGTTTATATAGCACTCCTAGAGAAGTAAAGAGATTTCAAAATACAACTAGACTTTCAAGGTGCATAAACAACAGTCAAGCTTTGGCAGAGTCGTCTAATTCTTTCCTGTGTCGGTGCAAAGGAGTCATGGTAGTAAGAATCCTTAGCAGTCAGCACATCTCAAGGCATTAAACAGCATGCAAGACATGAGTTTTGTGTCCCCACTGGGATCCTGCATCGGGTGGTATTCTGTTGAGGTCTTTGACCCTTTGTCCAGTATTGTTTCGTATTCTGCAGGTGAGATGTGAGGTCCTGCACTCAGCCAGTATATCTCATTGCAGGTTTTAAACTTCTGGAGGCTGTGAGGTCTGAGGGTCTCAGTGCTTGGCAAGTCCTTTGTATAGTGGAGTCTTGTGACCAATGTGGCCTAGGCTGGGCCGAAGCCTGGATGTCCAGTTCTCAACTGCCTCTCTTGGATTGTCTAACTGCAGTTTAGGTTGGCAGTAAGATGCCTCTTCTTCTTTAGGTTCCAACTGTTGTTTAGGGCTGGACTTGCAGAGGATAGAGGTCTGTTGAAATAAACAGAAAACATATTTTAAATCAGGTGTTGTCACCTTGGGAATGTGATCGGCTCAGATCTCAGAAAGCAAAAGAGAAGGATCAGGGCTAGTCAATTCTTCTTGGAATGGGATTGGTGCAGAACTCAGAAAAACTACACCAAGTACTAGTACTTATTGGATTGCTCAGATCCTGGAAAGCGAAGAAAGGCTGGGCACTAATCAGTGCTTTTTGTTTGTGATCTGTTCTGGATATAATTACTGTAACACAAGATTTTCAAAGCATGACAGACTACCCAGACTCTATGATCCTGTTTCTGTTTTACTCCTTTCAATTAGATCCTTACAAAACCGTGCTGCTCTTGTCTGAGATCCAGTAAGGGAGAGAAAAAAGGGGGAAATTAGACAAGAGTAGTGCTACAAGAGAAGTATTAACAACGGGATGAACAGTATCCTCTAGACTCTCACCTTACAAATGATAACCCTATAGCACCCCACCTTGTTACTGTAGTCTCTATATCCACAGAAAAATTTCTCATAAATACTGACCCTGCCTTATACCTACATTTTCACAGACCATGATTAATCTTGGACTACCTAATGCTACCATAGTTACGGTCACCCCGTTGTCTTGTGTCTTACCCAACAATGACCGGGACACCTAATCTTTACCTTGCCCCTATAAATGCCAACTATGCAGCGACCTGTATAATTAAATACTTATATAGTCCACACCTACATCCATATCCTCCCACCTTGCTCCACAGATTCCTGTATACAGTAGCTACCACTATACCCCCGAATCTTGCCCCTTTAATACCCAGACATCGGGATCTGTCTGCCTCTACAATTTCTCCATGGGAGCTGCTGCTATTAACTATTCAATCACATTAAAAAGAGTTGAAGGCATGAAAGGCTGTGGACCAAAGCACTTTTGCTACACTGCATTAAGGGTTGACTCTATTACTCTGCTGCTGCAAGAAAAACAAATAGATTGCCTCCCAGAAAGATGGTTTGCAGAATGATGATTTTTTTTTTTTTTTTTTTTAATAACCGCAATCTTCTGTGAAAATCTAATCCCAAGTACCATTTATGCTGCATCTTGATAACTTCTGCTCGGAAAAGCATAGAATATGAATATTTCATTCCCTGATTCCCAAACAAACAGCACAGGCTTTCTATCAATCAGGGAACCTCTAGCTGGAAGTGAAGTGGAAAAGAAAAAAAAATAGCTAATGAACCCCATGCTTTCAGAAACACAGAACAACATCTTAGGGGAGGGGGGGAAGTGGGCTTTTGCAAATAGAAGTGGCTGCTGCTTTTCTTTTCTCTAAAAGGAAACAGAAATATGCCTAATTTAAAAATAAGCACAGAAGGCAAAACTATGGCTGAATGTAGCAGATAGACCACAAGGAATTAATGTTAGTGTGTAAATTTGAACATGATTGTGGGATACTACATCTTCAAACAACATGAATGCATTTCTCTTTTTTTATTGCTTTCCCCTTTGGCTTGGTAATGCATATCTCTTGCAAACTCATGTATTTGAGGGAGAGATGCAAGTTTACTGGATTCACAGCTTTTCTCTGGTGATTTTATGTTGAAATCCTAGCCTCCCTCCTAAAAGCCCCCAGTAATGACAGTTAATGAAAGCAAATGAATGATGCAGAAGGAGATGATAGCTGCATGCTCCCATCGGCAGGCCCTCGAATCTGATGTGATGAATAAACAAAAGCACTGAGTGAGAGTGTGTACGTGTGTGCGAGAGTCTCCACCGCCTCCCGCTTTATATGCATTTTATTTATCCAGCTATTTATTTATTTGTATTACTTATTCATTGCCAAGTTAAAAATACATGTGTGTCTTCCACCCCCAAAGGCTTTTAAGATGTCCCAGCAGATAAACAGCACATCATTTCAGCTTTGTTTATTTACCCAGTGGTTTAGTGGTTAGTCTTTGTATCTTTTGTACTGGTGTGGGGGCTGGATTCTCAGGTATTCCGTGCTGGAAGTTTTGTGATCTGGTCTGACCGCCGAAGCAGGGTCGTGCCCCTTGGTCTTTATAAAAGAAGAGTTGAAAAAGTTTTTTTCGTGCATTAAAGTTTAAGTGGCTTGTTTTGTGGTCTCTGAGATTTGATGCTTGGCTGAAGAAATGCCTCTTCAGTGTTAACAACCTCATCTCTTTTCAACAGTACAGGCTTGTATTATTATTATTATTATTATTTATTTCTTAGCAGACGCCCTTATCCAGGGCGACTTACAATCGCAAGCAAATACAAATACATTCAAGTGTTACAATATAAGTCATACAATAAGAACAAGAAATACAATAATTCTCAAGTGTGACAAACCACAATTCAATAATACAGCAGATAATATTGAAAGTTACATCAGGATATGATTAAGTAGTGATAGTTACATCAGGATATGATTAAGTACAAAATACTACAGATTAAACACTTGGGAGATTACAATATTCTGAGGTACAGGATTAAATGCAGTAAAATAGGGGGCAGATAAGAGCAAAATAAAGCATATTTAAATGAAGGGTGATAGTGTCCCAGGATACAACAGAGGAGTTCTACAGGTGCTCTTTGAAGAGGTGAGTCTTAAGGAGGCGCCGGAATGTGGTCAGGGACTGGGCAGTCCTGACATCTGTAGGAAGGTCGTTCCACCACTGCGGAGCAAGGGTGGAGAAGGAGCGGGCTCGGGAGGCAGGGGAGCGTAGCGGAGGTAGAGCCAGTCTTCTAGTGCAGGCGGAGCGGAGAGGTCGAGTGGGGGTGTAGGGAGAGATGAGGGTCTGGAGGTAGCTGGGTGCAGTCTGATCAAGGCATCTGTAGGCTAGTACAAGAGTCTTGAACTGGATGCGAGCGGTGATCGGGAGCCAGTGGAGCGAGCGGAGTAGTGGAGTAGCGTGGGCGAAGCGAGGTAGAGAGAACACCAGGCGAGCAGCAGAGTTCTGGATGAGCTGGAGCGGACCTTGTACCTTAACTGGCCAGAGCAGCATGTGCTCCCTTAACGTGTTAAGAGGCCAGCACAACACACACAAGCAGAGCAACGGCACAGCTACTGGATTTAAACGCTGTCCCCACAGTGCAGTGGGGTTTTATAGAACAGACGTTTTCGGTGAGGATCTGGGGAAATGGCAAACGTGCTTGAAAAAGGTTCACTACATTAAGGCTGATATTCTAAACCCCTTTCGTAAAAATGATGACCAAAATAAAAATAGAAAAACACTAAAGTTTCTGTGTGAACTGGGTTTTGAAACATGAATATGCAAGCCTTTCCAGCCTTCAGTGCCATTTGCAAACCACTAAGCTACATGGCCCATTAAACAACAGCAATATAGGAGTATGATAATGATAATTTTTCCTTTATTTGACTAAAAAGATCCTAAGTGGATATACCCTGTGTGAATTCCAAATAGAAGAAACCCAGCTATGTGTGTGGGCATGTTTCTGCATTTGGAATCACCATCCCTCATGTCACAATTCTATAACAGTTCATTTTTGCAAATTCACCATTAGCTATGTGTAGCTTGAAGTCGTTGCTATAATGTACTATACATTTTCATTAATGAAGAAATGCTTTTTTTAAAATGTGAGAGTGTTTTAATGTATTACATTAATAGAAGTCATTGTGGTAGTAAAAATAATAAGCATTTGTGTGCTTACTCCGGGTTATGCAGCTGGCTGCGTAGTCGCGTCATGACAGCAAGGTGTTCTGATTGGCTTGCATGGAGAGCCTGGAAGGTGAAAGACAGGTGATGATTGGTAGGCTAGAAAAGAAGGCTCTCTTGCACCACGCTTACTAGACAAAGAGGAAATTGATCTAAATAGAAAAGAATGGGGGCTAATATAAGAAATCTGTTTGAAATGACAATGGGTAAACGAGGCTCCACTAAATGAAATGAATAACTAGTCTGAGGCACCTACTGGAACCCTCAGGAATAACTAGTCTGAGGCACCTACTGGAACCCTCAGGAATAAATAAACTGAGGCACCTACTGGAACCCTCAGCAATAAATAAACTGAGGCACCTACTGGAACCCTCAGGAATAAATAAACTGAGGCACCTACTGGAACCCTCAGCAATAAATAAACTGAGGCACCTACTCGAACCCTCTCAATCTCGATCCTCTGCTCATCCAGCTCTGTCTTGAGCTTCTTGTTCTCTCTCTGCAGGTTGTCAATCATCTCTGTTAGGTGGCTGTTACGAGTGGGAAACAGGTTAGTCCTGGAAAAAAGACCCGCTCTTCTCCTTACTGCAGAACATACAGGGAAGATACAGGGTAACTGATAGGAGCAGCATTGTCATTGAGATAGTAACAATAGTTGTAGCCTGTGTCGTTATCCATAGTGTCAAGCGAGATGCCTTGGGTATTATAGGCAATTACATGTTGTGTGTGTTTGTATATACATTTATGACTGTCATTGTGAAGGTGTCAGAACAGGGTTTGTGAGGACCAGGTCATATGCTCTTCACATTTTAAATTTATCCCCCTACTAGGTTGCAGTGATGCATTGGAACAGTAAATCTATACCTACAGTTCGGGAATCAATAGCAAGTCTTCATATAGTTTGTGGTGAATGTGCTCTGACTTACTCCTTTTCAGCTGTCAGGTGGACTATCTGTTTGTTTTGCTCCTTTATCTTTGTCCCCAGTTTCTCATTGCCTTGCCTGAAAGAAAAGCACAAAAACTAAGGGGCGGAGTAAAATGGTCTGGAATATGAGGCGATCTTCCGAAACTGTGAGTTTACAGTAATAACAAGCAACCATGTACAGGCACTGGACTAACTTCCATTAACACAATACATCTGTTTAAAATTGTGCTTGTGGCATTTTGAAAATGCTTGCCCTTCTGTTCACTAGCTCTAGCTAGTTCACAATAGCTGTCTCCCAGTCACTGTGTTGTTGAAGTGAACAGCAGTGCTGCTGGGATACTCACTTCTGCTCCTTCACCCACTGGTTGACATTAGACACAACCAGCTCGCTCTCCTGATGAAGACGGGAGCTGTCCGAGCGTGCTGCACCCAGAGAGCACTGCAGCACCTCCACCTGGGGACAGAGAGAACACGCAGTGAGACACTGTCCAGAGCTATTGAGAGCCATCCACACTAATGCAAACAGTGACACCAGCTATAGAGATCCATCCACACTACACACACTGTCTATAGTTACAGAGATCCATCCACACTAAAACACACAGTTAGAGAGACACTGTCTACAGTTATAGAGATCAATCCACACTACACACAAAGTGACACACTGTCTAACAATACACATACAAAGACAGCACATTAAAGTACACTGTTGACTACTACAGCAGCTCAACCTGGGGATAGAGAGAATGCAGACAGTGATCCACTATCTATACAAATAGACCTAGAAAGACAGCGTCAACTGAATACACACCCACTGAAAAACAAATCACCAGAGAGCAAAGCTACACACTACAGACTACACACACTCTTTACAGATATAGACACAGGGAACTGTTTCAGACACACAAAGACTTCAGGGTATTGTGTGTTGTCTGTAATTGTTTTCTAGGGAGTGGAGAGAGAGAAGTATGCTCCGTCTGTACTGTACCTCATTGGCGGTAGTCATGTACTTGTGCTTTAACATGTTCAGCTCTGAGTGTAAGACATCTCCCTGTAAAAGAGACAAGGAGGCGTGATTAAACAGCAAATCTGATCTGCTCACTGAGTTGAATTTTTTTTTTTTTTTTAATTAAAATTCAGTGACTTTTAAATGTACTGTATATGCCTTTCTTCAAATTATTTTATTTCTAAATAAATCATAATTAATAACATAACTTTTTCACCATAGCCGGTGTAGGGAGACAATGCTAGATTTTAATGTTGTGTATACTATTAGAGTAAATTATTAGTTAACCTGTTATCTGTTTTTGTCCCAAATAAACCATTATGTTCCCAGGAGTGCCCACAACAGCTCTGGAGAACTGATGGTCAGTGGGCATTGTCTGATCCTGCAACCATGATAGCAGCCCCTGATGGAAGGACAGCCCTGCAGGCGTCCACTTGAGCTCACCGGACACCTGGCCAGTGGGTTCTGCTGAAGCATGGTGAGGAGAACTGTTCCTGTTCTCATAACCCGCGGAAGTGAAGACCGACAACTTGGCACTACCAGGTGAGCCACTCTAAGACCCGGCTAAGTATTTCTGTCTTAGCTAGTGTATCAGTGTGCTTCAAAACCTCCTTGGTCTTGGCACAGAGTTTGCTGCACGTCGTGTGGGTTTGTGTTTCGTACCTGCTTGACCCACCAGTGTTTCATGCACAATAATGGGTGTGTCTCATACCTCCTGGACTGAGGTGTGGTATTTCTCCCTGAGGGATGCCAGTTCCACTTTGAGAATCACTGTCTCCTCGTCTCTCGACTCCAGCGCTGCCAGCTGCTCCTGCCCCCTCCTCTGCATGACTGCTAGCTGGGCACTGAGCTCCGACAGCTTGCTCTCGTATGCTTGGGCCTGTAGGTGCAACCACAACACACATATATTAAATAGGCATGGGCACAAAAAACTTACGCTGAAAGAGCACGGTAAAGATTTGAAATAGGCAATCTTTTTATTAGGACATAGTTTTCTTTTAATTAGCTGTACAAGCACTATAGTATGTATTACACTTCCACCTTTAGACACGCTTATAGTCACTGGATTTTGCCTGGTATGAGCCTTCAAGTGCTACAGAAAAGGGGAGAGCAAATTAAATACAGAAAAAAGCAATACATATAATGAAGGAAACCAAAGCAATTAAACAGGTCCTCTCCAGACGTGAGCGGAGATGAAATTCACGTCCCGCAGCTTAACTCTGCATTAGCTTCACAGCCCTCTTAATCCCTCTGTGATCATAGTGTAACCAAAGTCTGCACATTATTTTTTTTTATCATTTTCTCTGAGATCTCTTGCCTAATCCACAGGAAAGGACAACCTAACACAGACACACAGTAATCGAAGGTCTCAGAAATTAACTTTTGTCATCTCTTCCTCCTTCCACTTTAAAAAGCCTGTGTGACTTGCGGATTTTGCAGAAACAGGAAACCCCCCTTTTGATCTTTCTTTCCTTTGAATCCACAGCAGACTTTTTGTTAAATATAAATCAAACTATTATTGCCTTTATTTTTTTTGTAAACAATTTACAACTTATACATTATTTAGCATTCAGTTGTGTGCAGAAGCCTATTAAACAGGTCCCTCGATAAGTAGATATGTGTTTTCTACTTTTATGTATTACTGTGCTTACAAACGATTAATATCCAGTGCTGCTTTTATGTGAAACTTAAACTTGTCTCTGGTAATTGAACTTGCAGATTTAAACAAAACAGCACAGCAGCGTGGTAAAATACAAGCCAGTTCTTCAGTATGGCAGCAGTGCAGTTAGGCAAGTTGCCAGATTGTTCTTTAAACAGCAGTGGTACAGTCTGACAAGATGCTGTGTTGTTGCTTTAATGCAAGTCTGGTGTAGGGAGTCAGGCCACCGTAGGCTGTGTGAGACAGAGGCCGTGGATTAGCAGTGGCTTTGCTTTCTGTTTATCCAGCTCTCACAGAGATACAGGGCTGCCAGATGGTGAGGATTGCCATTTAGAGCTTCTTTTAATAAAATAAAACCTGCACTGGGGATTGCATTAAATAATCCACTACGCCAGTGTTCTCAGTAGAATAGCTACTTCAATCCTTGAACTAACCCCAGTCTTTAATTTCTACTGGGATTTTTGTCTAGGAATTTCCTATGCCTATTATTTTTGTAAGATTGAAAAAGCATGATTTGCAGTGATGTTATTGCCGGGTGGTGTTAGACAGAGGAGGTCCAGGCTGGGTGCTTTGGGGTCAGTATTTATGGTCCCAGGCTCACCTCATCGTGTGTGTGTTGGCTCAGGCTCTGCAGTCTCTTCAGCTCCCCATTGAGACGCCTCATTCGCTCCTCGTATGCAGCGTTCTCCTGCTCGAGCTGAGCACTGCGCTGCTGGGAACGGACAAGCTTATTGCGCAGGCTCGCCACCTCCCGACTCCGCTCGCTCAGCTGAGGGGAGCAAACAATACAGCATTGCCAGGGAAGAAACAAAGGCAAAACACTGGAAATGCCCTACACACGCTCTCTCGTAATGCATGGACACATTTGATAATGACAAGGAATTATGTTAGACACAGCTGGACAAGTTCACTTTCCCAGCACTCAATCTGGCTTTAGAACTACCTGCTGATATTTGATACAGACATGATTTAAAAATCAGGCCCATGATAAATCCACCCTGAACTGGTGAAGGTTAACAATTTTCACCCTTTTTATTATCGTCCAGTTGGTAACCATTTCAAGTTCTACAAAGGTTATACTTATTACTGGTTTGTACACCTCCTTCAGTTTTAGCAGGCCTGTGATTGACTCATTTTAGTATCATATCTTTTTTTTGTTGAACAGTTGTTTCAGTTGAAAATCCTCCATATTAAAAATGTAAATGCCCACCTTCTCCATGCTCTCCTTGTGAGCCCAAAAAACATCACTGCACCCATAAACTACCCACTGTTTTCATTCCACTTACTGATCCCTTAGATTACTTGTACCCATACCCTTACGGTACTATTGTCTATTGGTTTAAGCTCTCCCAACCTTACCTCCTCACTGGGCCTCCTTTTCTGTAGTTCCTGTCTAACTTCTTCCATCATCTGCTTAGAGCTCTGTTGCTTGCTGCCTCCCCGGCTCACTTTCTCACTGTGCCTCTCTCTCATTTCCACTGGCAAGCCCTGGCTATTCTTCTTCCTCTGCTCTGATTTATTTTCCAGCCTCACTTTCTGTGCAGACTGTGGGTCCTGCCTCCTCACTTCCTCGCGGTGTCTTTCTCTCCTATCCCTGACTCTGCCACCCTGCTCACTGGGGTGTGCCTCTCCCTCCGTCTCCTCTTCTTGCTTTACCTCCACAGGGACGAGGCCTTGCCTAATCTGTCTCTGCTCTGACTGCAGGTCTTGTCTCTCATCCTCGCTATCCAGCTGACTTAGGTGTCTCTCCATCTCACTGAAGCGCAGCCCCTGTCCGAAATCACTATCCTTCTCATCTTCTTGCTTCACATTCTGCCTGTTTTTTTCAGTATGCACTATGCCTTGCTCATGCTTCACCTCTAACTCCATGTGTGGCTGCACTCTCTGGCTCTGTGCAGACTTTAGGTTACCCGTCCCCTTCTCTCTGCCTGTGTTATCCTGCTTACTCTCTGCTTGTCTCTTTTCTGGCTTCATTGCCTTATGCTGCCTCTCTCCATCTTCTCTCTCAACTTCACTGTCCTCTCCTTGCTTCACCCTGTTGCTGTGTCCTCTCTCACAGAGACCTTGTTTCACCTCTTCACTGTACCTCAGTTCCTGCCTGTGCTCTGCCATCAGGTCCTTGCTGTGCCACTCAACCTCTCCTGGTTGCTGTTTCTTGCACTTTCTTTTTTTCAGGTTTAGTTTTAACAGCACGTCTTTGTTTATAATCTTATTCAGGCTCTGCCTGAATTCTACACCTTGCATCACATCTTCTCTGAGGTTTTGCCTCAAACCCTCTCCTTGCCTCACCTCTTCACTCAGCACCTGCCTCAAATCCTCTCCTCGCCTCACCTCTTCACTCAGCGCCTGCCTCAAATCCTCTCCTCGCCTCATCTCTTCATTCAGTGCCTGCCTCAAATCCTCTCCTTGCCCCACCTCTTCACTCAGCCCCTGCCTCAAATCCTCTCCTCGTTTCACCTCTTCACTCAGGCCCTCCCTCAAATCCTCTGCTCGACTTGCCTCTTCAGTCAGCCCTTGCCTCAAACCCTTGGCTCGCCTCACCTCTTCCGTGAGCTCCTGTCTCAACATCTCTCCTCGCCTCACCTCTTCACAGTGCCTCTTGCTCTGACTCTGTGCCTCCTCCAGGTCTCTCTTCGAAAGCTGTAGCTGTGACTGGCAAGCAGCATGTTCCTCTCGCAGCTGCTGGGAGGCGCTGTGGAGCTCGGAAACACTGTCCTGTAAACTGGAGATCTGCTTCTCCTTATTCTTTAGCTGCAGACAGACAAACACAGCAACCATTAAAACCAAAACCATTTCAAACAGATACACAACATCACAGCTTTGTATAGAATAGCCTGTATAAGCCCTATAGAGATTATAGAAGTTAGTATGGCCACTTGTTCCTACAGCTGTCATACTCTCAATGTTAACCCAAGGTTAATCGAATTGGGGAATTGGCCCCAATGGCTATATTTCTGGAGCTTTATTTTAAACTTCTAAACATCATACTCACAACGACAACAAACCTAAATTTACAAAGCACTTTTCGTGTGAGACACCTCAGAGCACTGTACATATTGAATATAAAACTACACTAATACAATTAGATACAGGTCTATACAATTAGATACAGGTCTAAGCAGTTTTAAAGGCCAAACTTCCAGTTAGTTTTGAAGGACTGAACAGAATCCAAGTCCCTAATACCTTTTTGGAATTGAGTTCCAGAGCTACAACAATACATAATGCACAGGAGACAGGGACAGAAAGGAGCCTCAAATACTACTACTATTACTATCAAAAACACCAGCAAACAGGCCTCACCAGCTGCTCTGTGGAGTGCAGCCTGGCTCGGAGCACCTCGTTCTCTCTCTCCAGCCCGTTCACTCGCTCTCGCCCGCTCTCCAGGCGCTTCTGCTGGTCCTGTTGCTGAGCCTGCTCCTGGCTCAACTCTGTCCGAAGACGACGGCTCATCTCTGCCTGCTCCTGCAGCTAGGGGGCGATAGGGAGAGTCACATAAGCCGTGAAATCAGGGTTCTGCTTAACAGCACTCACTGCTGGTTTCAAATGGGGGGAATGCTTGTGTACCAACAGCTAAAACAAGCATTGGGTCGCTCTTCTTTTTTGAAGCAGCGTGCATACTAGGCTAAACTAAAGAAAAATGTACATATTACAGAAGAAGAAGAAGAAGAAGAAGAATTTATTAGCTCAGCTCCTGAGAAATTGTGGACCCTGGCAGTGCTGTGCATGTAGAATGGCTGGTCATGTCTACCTGGAGCTGCAAGGTTCTGATCTGCTCCTTGCTGCTGCCAAGCTCCATCTCGTAGCGCTGCGCCTCCTGCTGGTGCCTCAGCCCCTCCTGCAGTGCGCTCTGGTGGCTCTGCTTGCTCTGAGTGACCTCGGCCTTGAGCTTCTCAATCAGACTCCTACAAGAACAACAACATTCTCACCGAAGTGTGAGCCCACCAGGATTTACTGGACTAACTAAATTGCATGTGGCCAGAAATACTCCAAGCGTGGCTAATAATTCTAAAACTCATAGAATAGAACCTGGAATGCTGGGACAGGCTATGAAAATGGAAATATAAGTCATAATCATTTTTCTAGGACAGCAACCTACAAATCCTCTGCCAAGGAGATCAATAACCCCTTACAGGTATTCTCAGAAACAGAATGTTACCACGACCTTCATTCATAGCATGTATAATTGCATCTCATTGAAAATTGCTTCTGTACAGCTTCATTAAAACCAGACAAGTCAGTGTAAGCTATATATTTACAGTATATACACTGTATTCAGATGCAGACACAGACTAAATTATTGTTCAAGCACAATCTCATCAAATTTGGGAAAGCTGCAGAAGTTGGCGGTAGGGGACCCAGAATGGAAAAAAAAAAACACGTGAAGCATAATTTTCAGCCGGGCGTTTAGTAAAAATAAGAGTTTGAGAACCTTGGGAAAGCCCCGGAGCCTTAACAGCACTCAGATCACTTTGCATTGACAAGCCAACCGCAGTAACAGCTAATCGATGGCCCGAGAATTCCCTTAACACCCCCCCCACCCCCCCTCCTACCAGCCTAATCAATATCCACAGCAATTAGAATCCTCTATCTGCATGGCTGCTGGGACCTAGGGTTGGCTTCACAGCCCGCAAACACCCAATTTAGTCCTTAGTCGATCACTTAATTACTAAATCCCCCCTAATGCGTATTGGCAGGTCGCAAGTGTGCTTAATGCTCAGGACTAGCTGCCTGAACAAGGAACCTTTGGCAAGGCGCTGGTTAAGATGTTCAGATTCCTTTTTGCTTTGCCATTTAAAGAAGTGATTTTACATTAGGCCTCGACCTGAAATGATCTGAACATCGACCAGCCAGCATTCAAGCAGGCAGGAGAGCAGGCAGGGAGACACGCAGTTAAAAGGGATGGGGAGCTGAAATGTTACCTAATTTTGTGCAAATAATAAGGCAACACAGAACAGCATTTTAGGATGGCAGAAGGGGAATCGTCAAGTGTTTTAAATTTTTACATGTTTGCCAACCCTGCTGCTCTAAGATATCAACCTTTTAAAACTTAATTTGTGATGCCTGTGGGATTATTTCAACCTGCAAGTTATATATTATTGATCCACTCAGACTGAAAGAATTGTTCTGTACCTGTGAGGATCTGCCATAGTCTTGGGTGGATTTAGGCCAACATTTGTTGGTGTGGTTCCTGGCCAGTGTTGGTGAGCCAGTTTAAATTCAAACAGATTTTTTTGATAGGGTTTGGCAGGTTTGTGTTGGATTAGACTGGGGTTGGTCTGGTTTTGGATGGTTAGAATGGCTCTGGTGTGTGATGACATGGTTAGTCTTGGACAGTGTGGTTTGGTTGGAATGGAGAGTGTATGCTGGTCTGGTTACCTGGATCCTTCAATCTCCTGGTCTGCACTGGCGACTCGCTCCCAGAGCCCGCGCAGCTCGGACTGCAGTCTCCGCTCCCCCTGCTCCAGACGCACCACCTCCGCCACGCGCTCCCCCAACTGCTCCTGCGCCCTCTGCTGGCCACCCTCCACCAGGACCACCTTCTCCTCATGCTGGGCCAGCTCCTGGGCTAAGAGAGGGAGGAGAGAGGCAGGGCCTTACTAAACACTTACAATAATACCAAAAGAAACAAGAAATTACAAAATATGTTATAATTGACTGTGTTTGAAGTTATGGCTGTACATTTATATAATGCATCTTCATTCACACTGATGTGTACCCACACCTGCTCGGATTTTGGTTCTAATTCATATTTAATCATTTTTCAATTAATTTACTTTACATAACTAGTACATAAATATATGTACATTAAAACCTGTATTTACCACCGCCCAAAAGGACTGAAGACTCTGTGCTGTTTATTCATGGAGTCTCTGTCATAAATATATATAATAAAAAAGGATTTTGAGGTTTCGAAGCTCAGGAATGAGTGTGCCTCTATTTACAGAGTGTGTTTGTTTAGCGTGTTTTGCGGGTTGAGTTCATTCAGTGAAAGGCAGCGCTGTTCTGAGATGATGGAGAGCGAGGCAGAGATGCAGGTACAACTCCTCTGGCAAGCACGGTGCCCTGTGTTTCTAATTATGGAAGCTTGTATATTTTAAAATGAACTTTTTGCTTTTCTTTATTTTTGGGGAGGAGGGGCACATCTAAGGAGAGTATGGTAGTACTGCTATGTGGACTACTGTCTAGTGAATTGAGACAACCAAACACTTGTTTGTGTCGTAAGATATAATGTACAGCAACTGTCACATGTGTAAAGCAATGCCAGACAGATAAACCAATTAAAAACCATGAACGAGCTAGTCACTCTTGTGTGCATGGAATTGATCGTTCTGTAATTGACTGGGTGCTGTGCTCTAAAATGCACCTGCTAAAAAGCAAGTTTCTTCCTGTCAGTGAATGCCTCTCTGCCACCCCTACCTGTCTCCCGGTACTGCGCTTGTGCCTCCTTTAGCTCTTCTTTGATCTGATGCAGTTCGGCCTGTAGGGCGGCGCTCCCGTTCTCTTTCTTTCGGGTCTCGCGCTGCAATCTCTGCACATCTGACTCGAGGCTGCGTGCCGCCGTCGCCTGCCTCTCAGCCTCCACTGCCTTCTCTCGGACTGCATCACGAGCCTCCAGTAAGTTCGTCTCAGACTTCCTCAAGAGGTCGTGTCCCTTCTGGATAGCCTACGGGGGGAGGAAAATACATTAGAAACACTTATTTAACCAGGTGCGGTACTTGAATTTGAAATCACTCTGTAGTGACTTTATTGTTCAAAAGGAAAAAAAATGTCCCCAATCTTAGGGACATGATATATATTGTGATACAACCAAAAGCACCACTTAGAGTCTTGTAGTCTGACAAATGGTTCTTGATGATTAATATGAACATGTTCCGCTATGTATCATTTGACAATACAGTACATCATTAATGATAATTTTATATTATTAAACATCACACGAGCCAATTTATCAGAACAATCGCTTGCATCATGATACATATACTGGGATTTTAGCACCCTGTTATTAGGAATGTCTATACAGTACCTGCTCTTTCTGAGCACACAGTCTTTGTGCCTCCCTGAGGTCGTCTTCTAGTCTCGAGACTTGATGCTCCAGCACCATCACCTCCCCCTGCCTCCTCTGAGCCTCGCCTCCCACCTCTCCCTGTAGCTGCCTCACAACCTCCTCCAGCCTGAGCACCTCTGCAACAACAGACAGCATTGAACGGGGCCCCAGGGACAGACAAACTAAGCATTCCTGAAATGGGGTTAACTGTGGCCTTCTATAAGATGTGTATGAAGGGTACTGAACCGAAAAGGAACAGTTGAAGCCAATCCAGCCTATACTGTGGGTTCACATACACAAGCTCAGGTTTGTCAAATGAAAGTATGTATATGAAATGTATATGTATTCATAGCCTGTGGATATTCTTAAACAAAGGGGAATGGAGAGTTTTATTAGGTGTACGTCCTCTCGTTAACATTAAGACCCTAAATGATGAACGATCATCAAGATAATAAACCTGTGCTACACCTTATCTGCTACTAATCATATAAACAAGTAACATTCTGAACCACAAAACTGATGAAATTTAACAGCAAAATAACTTAATGTTCAACTAGAAGGTTTAATATAACTCCCCATTTCCAAATAGACCTGCCATTTCTCTGACAAATGAACTGCAATATTTTCAGAGATATAGGGATTTTAACCTTAAACATCCTATTTATACATTTTAAATATCATATTTTAAAGTACAATATTTTTATGCTAACGTGTTTCTTGCCTGTCAATGACATGTTTTTAACAACAACAATTAACAAGCAAAAACAATTAACTAACCTGTAGTGCCCCCTCTCCCCACGGTTATATACTGGTACACACGTGGAATTACAGTAACCCCTCTCACATTTATGTTATTACAGTGATGATGTGCTGTACTGAGATCTGGTACTGCACAGTATATACAGTATTCCAGTACCTCCCTACCCTCCCAGGTAATACTGCCATGCTATTTCACCTCTCATGCTGCTGGTCCTCTGCTCAGAGACCCTGCTGACCTCTTCCTTCAGCTCCTGGACCAGTCCCTGGTAATCAGACACCTGCTGAGCACGCTCACTGCACTGCTCCAGCGCGCAGGACAGCTCCTGAGAACAGGCAGGGCAAGTTGAAGAGATGTTAAGGTTGCAGAAAGTAGACAGCGCTGAATCAAATTAGCTGAACATTATTACAAAAGCACTTGCTCTTTACTTCACTATCTGACGTAATAAAAAAGTAAAATATCGATGGTAGTGAATTAGTGAGGGACCACACACAGTATAGTACATGTACAAACCTCTGTCAATGCGGCATACCAACAAATATGCGAATCATCGAATCAGGAAAGAAAATAAGGGAGTGTTTGCAGTTTTTGGTGGAGTTGGCTGCTATGGATCTCTTTTAAGCCTCACTCAGATACCCAGCAATATGAGTAGGCTGGAAGCTGAACTATAGATTTCAGATCAACCAGCAGATCAAAGGATGACGCCATAGAAACTTGAATACTAATGCATTACAAAGCATAGCATTCAATGAATGCCTTAGGTGGGCATGTCAAGACAACATTTTAGAATGGACATTTTAGCTTAAGAGAACTTTAACAGAGATAACCACTAGACAGCCCCATTCTTTTGGTATTGTTTTTATTTTAACTTTGACTCAGGTAAAGTTATAGGCCCCAATCCAAAACCATACACTTGCCTTTTATACTGAGCATAGGATGCTGCACTATCTGTAACACATATTCTAGAAATAAAAAAATAAAAAAACAGAAAATAAAAAAGAAGAATACTCTGTCTAATACAATTAAAATAAAAACAAAGTAAAACTATTTGAAAACTGATACCCCAGCCTGCTTCAGGAGGTGACGAAAATAAAAACCAGCAATAAATCTCCCCTCCCCCTTCTCCAGCCATTAAAATAACGGGATGTCACGACGGCTGTTTCACAGCTCCAACGTTGACAAACCATCAAGACGAATCTATATTTCATGACCACTTACAAATGAATAAATAGCGAAACGAGCTGCTCTAACCGTCTATAAAACAGCGCTAAAAGGTTGCAACAACATGGCGGTTTTGGCATCGGCGAGGGCAGGTAATCAATCTGCGGATTTACAGAGCTGGGGCTTGCAGGGCAGCGGGCGGCACGCTGAGCAGGGCTGTAAATCACTGCCGCACAGCCCGCCGTCCGGGGCTGTGAAACCAGCACTTCAACTGACACTTCTACTTGTCAACACACTGACAGATTGGTCTGCTACACTCTATTATAAAAATAAAAAAAACACATGCACATTGACATACAGTATTTGGTCTGATCAACAATCTTTCTGAATCATGTAATTGTGAATGCACAAAACTGATATGTATTTTATTTAAATTGCAGATTCTTGTTGTTAGCCAAGGGCGCATAACTGCAGACCCATCCACCCACCTACATATATATAAATAGACAGAAACACATACGAGCTGAAACACATACGAGCTGAGCTTTAGTAAAGAAGGCAGTGGGTTTGAGTATCTCTGCAGTTTGAGTTAGAAAGCCCTGGGCTGCACTGTGAAAGGTAGCAGCATCGTGCCTAGCATAAAGCCCCTGTATTAGAGCAGCAAAGGGAATTGCAAATCTCGGTACCTGGTTGAGCTGCTCGATGTGTGAAAGCTGTGTGTCGTACTCGGAGTCAGAGCGTGTGTGTGTTGCACGGTACACTGAGAAATCAGCCTGGACCTTCACTGCGGCTTCCTCCTGCTCCTCTGCCTGCAACAAACACAGAGTTGTCAGCACCACTCACTGGGAACCTACAGCTTCACGTCCCATGCAGTTTTAACAATACTGTAGTGTTTAGGTATTTCAGGTTGTTAAGGGCTGGCAGAGTGCATTAGGGTTACAATTGAACATGATGGACATACACACTTGTTGAGTTCAAAACGTGATAGGTTAGTATTGTACTAGGTAACATTTTGTCACGTGTGACCCTAAAAACCTTTCTTCCCTTGTACAAGGTGTGAGCACCTTTTTTTAAGTGAAAGGTGTATGTGACAGAGATGCATGGGTCTTTGATAGAACCAGCTTAATTTCTTTGAAGTTTCCCCACTGATGACGGGAATGAGAATGCAAAGATGGGAGCCCCTCTAACAAGGGTTAAGTTTTTTGCAGGTATCAGGCTTTTAAAGACTGTCACCCACACCTGTGATTTCCAGAAAGGGAATTTGAATCTTGCTGGAGCCGGGCTGATCTGCTTGATATGAACTGGATGTTGTAAACAGATTGTTGAAAGAAACACAATGTTATGATATACTCTGTATTAGCTCAGAAGTTTATATTCCTTTATTTGAATATTCTATTATAACAGTAAAACATTATTATTGGATCTTTGTAAGTCTGAATAAAAAGGGAGCTGGGTTAAGCTCATTGATCAGTAACACCTGTGAAATGAACTAAGTTTTCCCTTATCTGAGAGCTGCTGGTGCGGAAGCCTGTATTAACCTTGAGAGAAAAGCAGAAGCGAGCATTTCATTTAATTAAATTAGAAAAGTGTTCACAGTGAAAGTTCTTATCAGAAAGGCAGTGACTTTAATTGGGAAGAAGTTTATAAGCCAAAAACACAGAGTCTTTAGGTATTGCAAAGAAAAAGCAACCTTTGGACAGGGTTACATCTGAAACTAAAAAAGAAGTGTAGCATCTATTTAAGTTTTATTGTAACAAAAAACTGTAAAGGAAGAAAACAAGCAACTAATTTAATTGGCTTGAGAGTGTGTTCACAGTCAAGTTTCCTATAAAGAGGTAAGCTTGATTTGGAAGCAGTCTTTAAGCTACACACACCTATAATCTAACGGAAACAGAATATAAATATTAAGGTTCTGCTGTGATAGAGAACAGAAGTATTTAATTACAGAGAAACTGTTAAAATTTAAAAGTGAAAAAATCAGTACAAGCTGTGATTAAATTTAATAACCTTGGAAGCTACAAGTCTGTATTAAGTACACAGTGGACATACTGAAAAAGGGCCCCTCGACTTTTGCCTGCTCGAGCAAAACAGTACTAGACCTTCGGAGATAAAGGAATTTTGGCATCCAAAGCGGGACTTGGCTGGTTAGATGCTGTCTTTGGCTCAAGGTATTTGCTGTTTATAATCTTTTATATTAACTAACAGAAGGTACTTTATGGTAAAAGCTTGTCCTATCTGTAGAGATACCAGTCCGAGCGTCTCTTGAATCAAGCAAAAGTATGATCTAATGCAATGAATTTGGGAAAGAGCTTACAGTCGAAGTTTCTTATTAATTAAAGGGATCTCCGGCTGGAGAGAAGGGCCCCTCGGAGTCTTTATCTATAAGTTGTCCAAGGTCTGTTGAAGTGGGGGATTTTTAGGTAGAGAGAAGCCAAGTTTGTTGAACACACACTTGCAGATTAAATTAAACAAGTTTATTAAAAACATACTGAAAATCATGTCTCTGCTGTTACGAGGGAAATATATTTTAGACCCAGGTTGGAGTAATTAAACAGAGCTCTCTCAAGCTCTCGCTCTCTCTCTCTCGCTCTGTATTTTATTCAGTAATGAGGACTCTGTGGTTCTGGTAATATGTTATCAGTTTGAAGATTACCTCACATATTTTATGGATTAGAAAAGTAGAGAACACAAGATCATATCCAGTTAATTTGAAAGGAGTTGCCAGGACTTTCAAAATATATTATTCACTTAAAGATAAGAGCTGCCAAAATAGACCAACTGTTTAGATTTAATTCAGTCTTCTGACACACAAAGCACAAGAAAAGTTCTACAAAAGTCGAGGCAAGACCCCAATCAAGTATCATTCATTCAACTTGCTACCACAAGCTGTTTGGTCTATTCTCTGCTGGTTGCTGTTTGGTCGTATTCAGAAGCCTCTGACTTCGAAGACAGCTCGTCTTTACATTATATTCTACACTACACTTCCATATATTGGGAGGTAAGCATAATCCTGAATTTATATCTCATATTGAAGCATGGCTATAGGGATAGGAATTATATTTTAGCTTTAGAGAGTGACATATTAGATGCTTTAGGACTTTTAGCGGTGGGTGTTTATTAGCATTTTGTATGTCTAGCCCAAGGGCAAAATATGTTATAACCATAATTGTTTGATGTATTAACGCTGTTAAGTTTGTACAAGGTACTGGACCTCCCAGATAATTAATTTCTTCATAAAATCATTGTTAAGTTATTTCAATCAATCAATCAATCAATCGATCGATCAAAGAAAAACCTCAGCCCAAATCTGACCGAGGAGAAAGCCAAACCAGTCAGCCATCAACCACAGGTTTAATCTTATGGGATTCTCTTCCACTTGAGCAATCTGCCTGACTCACTCTGACCACAATGTGCTTCTACACTGCAGATTCCATCAGGGAGGTATCTACACATAACCATTTTAAAATAATCATTTAAAATCTTTCTTTGTGATGAATTTTGTTGCTCGTGAAATCACTGCAGACTGAGAACAGCCCTCTCTATTTATAACCAGATAGCAAAACAGTGGCAACAGGGGTAGTTCAGTCAATCTTTGTTTTTAAAACTACTTTTTTACAGTTTTTGCAGAAATAATGCAATTTAAATGCAGGGCTAGCCACTTCACCAGCTATCCCCTTATTCCGACATTCAGGGGGGTGAATGCAAGGAGGCAAATATTACAAGTGTCCAATATCAATGTGCAATGCAGATCCGGTATAACAGTAAAGAAAAAAAAAACATAATGTATACAGATACATGAAAAACAAAACAATTAGCTGCTGCTGAAATGCTGAAATACTTTACACAGTTGGTCTGAGTTTGAATCCGCTCCTGGTAAATACAGCAACAGGGAACCACAGCAAGTATCAGTTGGTCACAAAACCACAATAATCACACCATTGAGCAGAATGGCAGGCTTTCTTCTGTTCTTTAAGTTAGAACTACAGAGGAATACAGATGAGACTTGCACTGTGCATATTATATGATTGCTAACTCTGAAAAAACACACCATTTAAAAATATAAACACAAATAAACCAAGGCTTCTTGTTGCAGCCCCCTGGCTGTGCTAACAGGACAGGCAGGAAGGGGATCAATATGGCTGGTTTACAACTGAGTGGCTTTGTGTCTTTAATGGACCGCCAATAAGCGACGTGTCTGTGAGTGGGCGAGCGGAATGGCACTTTGCTCAAAACCATCGGTCTGACTAGTTTCAAATCATTTCAGAATTTGGGAATTGTTTTTGCCGGATTGAGATTCTTCTTGTTTGAAGTGTCAAGACGTTTTGCGGGCAATTAGGCCATTTTTGATCATTAGGCCCAACCACATCCATCCATTGGCTTAGCTGTAAAATAGTCCACAATGCCTCCCTCCCAGTGGATCACACTGCTCTATCCACTGGACCACACTCCTCCCTCCATGTCTTTCCACTCTATACACTAAACCGCACTGGCCTGCCAGTCCACTAACCACTTAGCCCCAATATCTCAGCTTTAACTACTAGACCACACTCCATCCTGCTAGTGAGTCAGCTCTTAACACTAAGCAACACAGGTTCCTCCCTGTCCTCAGCTCTAATAAACAGGCTGTGTTCTTACCCGTGCGTGCAGCGCCGCAGTCCTTTCTCTCAGTGTAGAGATCACTTCCTCGCACTCTCTTGCGTGTTTCCGGCTGCTCTCCAGCTCACTCTGCGTCTCTCTCAGCTCCTGGCTCAATGTCTCGATGGCCTCATCACCACTCTCCAGCTGGACAGAGCGTGACTCCATATCCCTCTGCAAGACCACGGCCTCGGCGCGTAGCCGCAGAATCTCATTGTCAGCCTCTGACACCTGAGGGAAGGAAAAAATGGTCAGTGGTGAAGAGGAAAGAAGGGAATTAACACCTGCTACTCTAAAAGGGTATTACAAGTTTGGGGCAGCTTTCCTGTGATCCATTACTTGCATATGGACACTTATGTACTGCTTAGCAGTAAACCCAATTTACTGGTATTTTATATATTTTTTTATTTCTGAACCTCCATGAATCCCCAGTGTGTGCGCTGACCTGTGCGCTGGCCTCCCGCAGCTCCACCTCCCTGCTCTGCAGCCCACTCTCCAGTGAGGACACCTTGCTCAGACACGCCTGGTACTTCTGCTTGTAAACATCCAGCGAATCTGAGAGGGATTGACCGTGCGCCTCAGCCGCTGCGCACTGAGACTCCGCCTCCTGCAGGCTGCCACGCAGCCGCACCACCTCCAAATCCTGAGCACGCAAGCGGGACTCACACTGCGCCACCTGGAAATGGGAACAAGTTAAATACTGACCCAGCGCATGTGGGAACACTGCGGGATAGTGGATGACAATGCTGTTGGATTGGTGTTGAAGTGCAAGGAAGGAAAGAGGAAGACTCATTTAAAAAGATACTGACAAGGCTAGGAATACTTAAAGGTAAAACTATAAGAAACTAAGTCAAGTAACAGACGTTTTGGCTAGTGCTGTCACCAGTGTACGGAGTAGCCAGAATCTTAGTTTACATGACTTTGTTTGCAAGAAGTTTTGGCAATATCAAGACAAAGAAAGACAGATCTTGGGAATACAGAGGTAGGAAAAGTGAATAAGAATTGGTCGCTGACAGATAACAACAAATAGTCAGAGGGTTGAGTTATAGGTACTTCATAACAAGTGTCAGTAATACAACTGTAGAAATAAATGTGTTGAGTAAATGGGGAATCTTGCCAGACAAGGGGATGGGAATGAAATGCTCCTTACCTCCTCCCCCACCTCCAGCTGCAGCCGATGGGCCACCTCCAGGTCAGAGCTGAGCATCTCCACAGTGGCCCGGTACTGCTGCAGTCGGGTCATTGTGTCTTGCTGCTCTTGACTACACAAGTCCAACTCGGCCTGCAGACGAGACACCTCCGCTTCCAGCAGCTGGACCTCCTCCTCCCGCTGAGACTGGCAGCACCGCAGCTCACTGCACAGCTGAGACAGCGCCCCCTCCTGGCACTCGGTCTGAAAACACACACAATCACACAGCACAGTTAGACAAACTCATCACCAGCAACCTAGATAATACACACCCAATCAAACCACAGTAACTACTGATTACTGATGATCTGATACAATGCCCCCCCCCCCCACCCCCACCCCACTGGAACTCTGTCTGTAATACAAACAGAATAAAACATAGTCCATTGAACAACCGAGGTTAATCCATATTCCAGCATATCACATAACTGTGTCTTAATGCAGGATCTTTTTATAACAGCTGGTTGCTCCAGAGTGCAATGTTTTACACAGATTTCAGGGTTCTTTGATTAAATTTCTGAGGTGTTTATCCCTATATTGTACATGCAGATCTAATAAAACTTAAGGAACGTTTATTAAAACTAACAAAAAAGTATAATACAATAAAAGAAAGTGTCACTTGCAAAACATTACTTTAGTAAACAATGCATAAACCCAATTTCAATATGATTGACTTTGAGTTGTAATGAATTGCTTACTGAACAGTTTTAGCTTACAAGTTTAAAAATGCGTATTAACTGACTGTTAAAAATGACTAAACTAAAAAAGTGTGACTGTTTCAGCATATTGCGCTGCAGTATGTAATGCTTGAGACTCACGAATCCAAGGCTGTTTATTTTAAAGGTAACACTTCATAAAAAGTGTCAGTAAAACAACTGTAGAAAGACATGAGTTGCAATTGAATTAATTTGAAGAAAACATACATTATCCATCACACATTCCACACTTCCTATTAAATCTGTATGCGACATTAACATTGATTCATGATTAAAAAATAGCATGACCATAACTTCCCTGCCAGGAAACTGAGGCTGTTTTTGGTTTAAATCGAGAACAAACACTTAATGTACTTCACTAATCCCTTGACTGCAATAAAAGAGATTTACACAGTATTACAACATTACTGCACATGGTAATGCAAATTGCTTGTACAGTATCTAAACAGTATCTAAACAAAAAAACTGCACTTTCCTTGCAGAAAAGGAAAGTGATAGGAAAATAAAAATCTAATCTGTATTAAAGCCGCATGCTGCATGGCTGCATAAATTACTGCATCAATCAGCGATAAGGTGCGGTATAATTTTCTAACTCCCATTTCTCTCACAACCTCATCACACAGAAACACCCCATGGCTATTTCTGATGAGATTCTGGGATGGAGCTGCTTTCTATGCTGCCTCTGCCGCTCTCTCTCTCTCCACCTCTGCCACTCTGATTAATTTCCAAGTAGATCGCTCGGCCAGCAATATTGTTAGCATGCAATTTCCATGGATCAGGCCTTGCAATGAAAACCTTTCATCAGTGCGCTTGTCAAACATGAAATTTCAAATCTCATTTTGTTTCTAATATCATTTTCATAATAAGGGGGTAGGGGCTTGGGGGAGTGGGGTGGGGGGGGGAAGGGGGGTGGGGGTTGAAGATAAACTGAGTCATCAATCAAAATTAAGAGTTTTTCTGGCCGGCATGAAACAGCGTTAATCAAAACCTAGCAACCCCCTCCCTTTAACACAAACACACACACACACACACACACACACAGGGATGAAATTGCAGCTGAATCTTGTGTTAAAATTGCAGCTAAATCAGTTTCTGGGGTATTTAAGCTCACCCCAAAACATGTTATAACCAACTCAATTGTAAAGGTGTAGTGACCCTGATGGTTTTAACTAATTAGACCAACGTTTTGAGTCTTCCGAAAATCTTTTTGAAACATTTCCCTTATTTTATAACCAAGTTTCCACAATATAGATGAACTGCCCGACTGTTTTAAAAATAGTTGTATTTATGGTTGACAATATCGGCTCAATGTTTTGCTTTCTGAACTGTAACAAAGCAACAAAGCTCTTCAGATGCAGTTTATAAAGTCCTACTGGAAGTGAGGCAAGCAGGTTAGCAAGGAGGGGAAGGACAGGAAGGGGGGGGGCAGGCAGGGTTGGGTTGGGGTATAAACAAGCTTCATTGGGTTTCTGATACAGTGGTGTGCACAGAGGGCTAAATTTAGGAAGACTTTTTATTAGGAAGAAACTTCAGCTTCAATCAAGTGACAAAATAATAGAATATCATAAACTCACTCCAAAAACCATTGGAAGGTATTGTATATAGTAGGATTTCAGAACATATTGCTGTGGTTTTGATTGCCACTGTGAAAGCCGCTCTGTACCTGCTGAATCAGGAGTTGCCTCTCTTGTTGAACATGGGTTACTCTCTGCTCGCTCATGGCTGTCTCTCTCTCACTCAGGATATCCTGTAGGCTCCTGAGATCACTCTGCAATGCTCTCAGCTTCCCTGTCAGACTCTGCACCTCCGAAACCTGCACTCCCAGCTGCAAAACATACGGCAAAGTTAACACACGCACACACACATCATTCTTAGCAGACACGTGTGAAGTAAGTAAACTGAAAAAAGGCTGGGTAGTTCTAATGAATCTCAAGCACCAGGTCACAACAGGCAATATTTTGAAACACTAGACTCAACATCCTGGACCAAGACTTGGGACTTGAATCATTGGGACACAGGCTCGAGACATCTTAACTTGAGCTTGATTCATAAATACTTGGGCTTGAATCTTCTGGACCAGGATTTAGGATTGGACTCAATAGTACCAAATGCATTGTTTCTTCTAAGTGTAGGTGTTTGAAAAGAATCAGACAAAAAAACAAAAAAAAAACCCTAACTCTCAGAGTCGTGTTTATCTCTCTTTCCTTCTCTCTCTTTACCCATCCGCTCGTATTAAAATGACAGCTCTCTGTGAGTCAAAGGAAACGCCACATAAAATAATTACTAACAAGTCTGATGTGCCGCCCCCCTTCCATTTGTGGGGGGCGGGGGGACATGCCCTTCAGCGAAAATGTATTTTCCAATTGCAGTTAGTTCTGCCATGAATAAATAAACAAATTAATAATTGAGAGGCTGACATAAATAAATAACATGACAAACATTTCGCCCGCACTCATAAGCATTCAGCAGATAACGTGGCTGCATGCTAATGATAAAAAAAACAGCAACTGTAGCAGGTTGAGATGTATTATTCACCAATCCCCCCAAAAAACTTTCAAGGAACTCAAAACATTCCTTCTGCATTGCAGTGACAGTGCTCTCCTGTTCACTGAAACCAGGGACCCTCTCGCAAGAGTAACCAATCACAAGGACATTCTGCTTTTATGTGCAGTGAAAATAGCCTCAAACCACTTCTTTTTTGGCTAACCTCAGTGTAAAGTTTACACTATTTTCTTGTAAGGTTAAAAGCAGGTTTACTGCATAAACTGTGGAAGTTAACATAGCAGTGTAGTCAATTGTTTAATATTTTGTAATATTGACATCTTACTTTTTAGTCCAAAATACTGGGGCTAAAACTGCTAAAAACCCAATTTTTGGCTGCTGAAGTTAGTAATACCAAATAGTGTGTACTTTAATGCTGTAAATCCATCAATCCTCAAGTTGTGAATGTTTAAATTGTGATAATGCTCTTAGTTTGTATTATATCGAGGTAAACTGACTAGTCAATTATAGGATGGCAATATTTTGAATTCAGTGTCATTCAGGTTGTAAAGTGAATAATAAAGGAATAAAGAAGCCCCCCTCACCTCATCTTGTGATGCCGTCAACTTCTCCTTGACTGTTTTCAGTTCTGTTGTGAGTTTCAAAACTGTCTGGTCCCTCCTGCTGGAAGTGAGATGAACAAGATTATAATTGTCTTCTAGAATTCTCAAGACAATGCCTTCTAGAACTTTGGATAGGCCCTTCTAGAAGTCAATAGACAGTGCCTTCTAGAAGACAATCTAGAAGTCAACTAATTTTAGGTGACATAATGTTTCCTTCTCAGGTTGCGCAAATCAATTAGATTTTTTCATGGCCTGAATTTTATATGAGGGGTACAATTTAGCACAAAAAAGGGTCTGTGTTTGTCTATATGTCAGGGTTATGGTGAGGGGATTGTGCGTGTGCATAGTGGTCAGGTTACCTGCTGCTGTGCAGCCCTGTGTTTCTCAGTGAGCACCTCCAGTTCTGCATGCAGCCTCTGTTTCTCTGCAGTCTGTTGTGATATCCGCTTTGACAGCCTGTCTTGCTCCTCTCCTGCTTCACACAGCTCTGCCTTCACTCTGGCAGTGCTCTGCTCCTCCTGCACCAGCTGAGAACAGGGAGATTCATTAACAATCAGCCCGGCTGTGAAGGAACGTGTGGCTTACACAGCAAACTCAGTAAGAAAACAAACTCTGAACTGTTAAGCACACACAATTAGAAATCAGCTGGACAGGAGGAAGCTCAATTACACACTGGAGAACTGGAAAAGTGAAGACTGACATTCACTCAACACACATGCAGGACCTGTAGAGTGTGTATATATAGAGTTACTACTCAAACCAACACCAGTACTTACAGTACATGTTTCAAGAATTCACAATTAGCTTTTTAACAAAACAGAAAAAAAATGTTATAAAAAACAAATCGAATCGTAGAGCAACACCTGCCGTAGTAATATAAATAGGCCACCAGGACTGCCAAGTGTTTAGATTGTATTGGAGGGATGCATGACCACTATCAATGGTCACTGCTTCTTAATTCCTTCTGGAAAGTTAGGGGTGGAAATTTGCATTGATGTCTGTTGTCCAGATGAGGGATACAGAAACAGCTGTGAACCAAGGTCACCTCCTTTTCAAATGTCATGTGGACTTGCTGACCGTGACCCCTGTATATGTACTGTTAAAGATGTGCTGTATTCTGTTGACATGACAAGGTCCTTCTGCTTTGTAAAAGTGAGTTTCATCTCAAAGGGGCGTCTAGGTTAAAGAAGGGTTAAGCAGGATTCCCCTGCTCTGTCAATTGAAAGGCACCATGTGTTTTTTCAGCACGTCTAGACAACTCTAATGTACTTTTGGCAGTGCTCCCTGATCTGACACTGACAAGTGGTTTAAATAGCCCAGCTGGGATGCCAGCTGACAGCTGAAGTAGGAACGCTATCATTGCAGCTCTTTCCTCACTGAACTGGATAGTTCTCCAGACACCAATATGAAACCTATGCCATTCTACATTCTAGAGAATAAGGAGATGTCGTGGTGGATACTGGGATGCAGTTTCATGACCTACTCCCCATTCCAATTTCACAAGAATGCAGTTCTGGTTTTTGATTTAACCAAGTACTAATCTGTATTTAAAATCTCCACTGCTTTCATGCACACATAAAAAAGCACACAGTCTGTGTGCCTGAGGCAGGGCCATGTCAAACTCTAAGAAGGGCAGTGCAGCATTCAAGAGACAATGGTTGGATTTGTAATTAGTATTTAGTGATCTATAAGCGAATCATTTTAATTACATTAATTACACAAAAAATTAAAAGTAATTAAATTAAGCCCATTTTTGATAACACCATATCAGAATATTAATCAATTCATAACTATTTAAAATAAGTGTGCAACCAACCTTCCTTCAACAGAAAGTAGAAGTGCTGAAACGGAACTTGAGATGAATGCTTTCCCAAGGGGACAAAACTTGAACAAAAAAAAAACTTGTTCAATTTTAGGTTCAAACTACTAGTACTACTGCGTTTGAATAGGCTGGTTCAAATGGTGTATTTTGTTGTTTAATTTATTATTAAAACCTTTTTTGCTTTTTTAAATTTGGAATCGCCAATTGTTTACCCCTCGATTTTCTCCCAATTATTTGGAACGTCCAATTATTCAACCTGGCTCACCGCTGCAACCCCCGCACTAACACAGGAGAGACGAATACAAGCACTCTCATCCTCTGAAACGTGTGCCGTCAGCCATCCACTTTTTTTTCGCACTGCAAGCCCGTCGTGAAGCCATTACAGCATCGGAGGACAACACAGTTCTGAATTGCGCACAGGCAGGCCTGCAGGCACCCGGCCAGCCACACGGATCGCTGAGTCAAGGATTCCTCAGCCGACCTGAGAACTACTGAGAACTCCCAGCCACGGTCAGCAGTGGCATAGCCTGGATTCGAACTGGCGATCTCCAAGCTATAAGGCACTTCCTGCCTCTACTGGATGCGCCACTTGGGAGCCCTTATTAAAAACCTTGTTGCCAATAATAGTTTATATTTATTCTATTTAGGAAAATGCAATATATTTGTACTTATATTGCATTTTCCAAAATATTTAGCTGTTAAACAGTATTTGTGTATTTTCAATCAAAATACTTTTGGTATGGTTTGTCCTGAGAAGCTAACTTGCCTGGTTGTAGCAATACTGTACCTCAAAGAGTTTGGTGTTTGCCATATTGCTGTCATATGACATATGTAATAGTCACATAGGGTGAGAGGTCATGGTCACATGCACCCTTCTCAAGGGAGCTAGTACAGTGTAACTAAGAAAAATGTATCTAAAAAATAAGCATTATAAAATTATGTTACTCTACATTAGATGCCGCTGTGGTTGGCGTGACAGTGTCTACCTGCTCGTCTACCTCTCTCCTTGGTGACATGCTGCAGTGCATCCTGGGAGCTGTGCAGTTGATTCCGGAGAGCCTCTATCTCGTGAAGCTGAGTTTGCAGCCTCCCTCTCAGTGAGCTTGATTCCAGACCTGAGGCAGTCAGACTCTCCTCTCTCTGAGACAGCTAAGGGAGCAGGGATCAAGAGCACGGTGGGTGGAAACTCAGAATACATTGTCTAACCTCTTGGTCACATTAATGGTCCCTACTGCCTAATGACCAATCAATAACCCCTTGGCCAAGCAGGTTTGAGGCACAATTGAAATTCTGGTTCTTTAGTCTGTGGGGGTTCTCTGGGCAGGTCTGTGTTTTATGTGGTGCGAGCCACCTTGGCCTGTAGCTCTCCCAGTTTGGCCTGCAGGCTCTTGCTCTCAGCCTCCAGGCTCCTGGCTGTGTCCTCCTGAAGCCATGCTCTCCTCTCAGCGGTGCCCCGAGCGCGCTGGGTCTCTGCTAGCTCAGCTCGCAGCTCTCCCAGCGCCTCGTCTCGGAGGGCTAACTCCTGGTTGGCCTCCCTTTGTCGCTCCTTCCACTCCCACAGTTCCCAGTACCGCTCGCTGCTCTCCTCCTCTTGGGCCCGGCCCGCTGTGTCCAGCTGCCTCTGCAGTAGCGTCACCTTCCCAGAACAACTGCACATAGAGCAGAAACAGCCTTTCCCTTTTCAGACATAGGTCCACACACTCTGAGAATGCCGTTGTTGGCAAAATGCGTCAAATTTAAAATACATATATAGAACCTGTGGAACATTTGATGAATGTTGCCAATAAATGGAAATAACACAGGCGTTACTCAATCCACTAAAACATCTGTTTAGTCATCTGTAAGAGGTCCACTACTTGCAAGAGAGATTTAAACTCATGACCCTCAAGCGCCTGATTTTATCCAAGCTGGTAGGAGTTCCATATATTAGTTGTTACATTTCCCTCTCCCTATCGACCCCTGTATTACAGACTCTCCTACTTTCAAATCCCCTGGGGGGGTAGACATCCCACCACTGCTACCAAAAATAAGTTCTCAACCACAGCAACAGATCCGCAGGGACAGCTTTCAAACAGTGCACAGCACAAAATCAATAGGAGCTTGACAAACACCTTGTGTTCGGAAGCTTTAACTTTGTCCTGCAGGCTCTTCTGTTACTTCGTCAACTTCTCAATCACTCTTCTCTGCTTTAACTGCAGTAAAAACAAAAACATAAAATCATCAGGTTCATACAGTATACTCGCCAAAACCAGATACCATCAGAGACACCAAATCAGACTTCAAGACTCACAGATACTAGGTTGTGTACAGAAAATCCTGGTTTCCCATTTAAAATGAGATTGGTTTCTCATTTATCATGGGATTTCTGGCTTGCTGATCCAGCTGTGCCTGCAGTTGCCCAGCCTCCCCCTCCAGCTCTCCACACAGCTGTTCCAGCCTCTGTCTGTCCTCCCGCAGCTCTGTCACTGCTTGCTCATGCTGCACACACTACACACACACAAACCAGGGTTAGGGATTCAAGGTCTAAACAGTACTGTTACAGGTCAGCAGTCAATTTTTTGACTTCAGAGCAAGTGAGCGTGTATAATTCTAGGCTTTTTCATGAAGGCAAACATCAGTTGCTAACCACATTTTTAATCTGTTGTATTTGATTCAAATCAATTTTATTAATTTTATAGGGATTCCCCAACTCTGCCCCACTCCTTCAGATCTAACCACCATCTCTAGCGGCCAGGCCTCATGGATTGCTATGGTGTAAAGATATAGCGCTACTCGAATGGTAAACTCTCAGTTCAGACACCTCCCTTTCTGCCCAGGAGCCCCAGACGCTGATTTATATTTTAATATCTGTAATTTTCACCCCAGCAACATTTTCTGAATGTCATTTCCCAATTTCTGTCAAACTGCGCTGCAATTTGTCTTAATGCTGGTTATTGCTCCCCAGTACAGGGGCTGATATGCAATTCAGATTGAGAGGTTTACAGGGACTGAAATTGGGTTCTGTCTGTGTTTTTTGAAGGGGGTGGGGTCTATAAAATTGTAATAAGGCAGAAAAATAAATGTTTCCGCATTCTCATGAAATTCTGTAGAAGCAGATTTTTCTTTGTCATTTATAAATAAATATAGAGTATAGGTATTAGCTAAAGGAAGAGGTATTCTGTTAACATCCTTGAAACACCCATATTGGGTATTTTACAAGCCGCATTGTTTTTTTAAATTGTATTTATTTATTTATTGACTTTTATTTACCAAGGAATTCTAAGTGGATCTGACTATTGCAGGGTCAGATTGTGGACAGTCAAACTATGAACATGTTTTAGGTTATTTTTCATAATTCTTTAAAATAAAAATAGCTGGTTTTGTACTGGCTATGGTATATCATAGTTCAGAAAGTTGACAAATCACTATTAGACCTTACAGGATTAGAAACGTTTTTATTATGACTGTAGTTGTGTACAGTACCCCGAGGGTGGCGCTGTGCAGCTCCTCATGTTGCTGGTCCAGCTGGCTCTCCAGCACAGTCACTCTCGCTCTCTCTGGCTCCCTTGTGCTTGATGCTCTTCATGTAGCCGCTGGAGTTGAGAGTTCTTCTCTCAGGCCTGGGTGGAGAAGAGTTCCAATACTTACAAAATGCAAAAAAAAAAAAAAAAAAGAGGATTACAGTGAAGAATCGGAAATCCTCTGAAATTAGTTAACATTAAAGGCTAGAATTCCTTTCTAAATAAAACCGCGCTAACAACAATTTATAGTAAAGATCATTGACTTATTCGTCTTTCTCAAAAATGGTGCAAGTTGTCTTTTGGAGGGAGTAAGACCTGACCCAGTATCATGTTATCGAAACCAAGTTTCTCTCATATTGAGACAGTGAACCCATCTCGCTGCCCAGATACTGGGAGTTGAGTCATCTTCTCACTAAACCAGAAATCCAATACTATAAGAGACAGGCTTAACTGTACATATCTCCTTATGTGATAATATATGGGAAAATAGTTGGCTTGGGAGTCCATTATGAGAACGATAAAAAAAGCCAAGGATTTCACACTCACCAGGAACCACACACTTTATAGTTCTTGGCGACCCCAAGCTTTTAAAAAAGGCATGTTAAAGATAGGAAGTGGCTGTATTCAAGAATAGTTACATTATCAATTTGGAATATTTTAAGGAAGAATAAGGAATTACTACTACTACTACTACTACTACTACTACTACTACTACTACTACTACTACTAATAATAATAATAATAGAATATATAATAGATAATAGAAGATGTTTCATAAAGACAGTTCCTCAGTCTTGGTTAGCTGGTGCCGCTCAGCCAATAAAAAAGGTTTCTATGACGCTTGGCTTCAGAACACAGTGAGTCTCGCGATTTCACCGGCAGGCTGCTATTGAGCAGAATCGAGCGGCGGCCCGCCAGCGCATGTTTTTCCCCATCGAAAAAGGGTAAAAATAACAGGAACAAGTTGTCGGAAATGAAATTTCAATTCATCCAGTCCCTTTATACACTTCTGCGGGAACTCACAGTGGAGAAGAGGAATCAATAGTGTTTAGACAGCCGTGCAGATTTTCTAAGCGCTGGATCAATAGGAAAGAGAGAGGAAAAATACCCTGGCTTTTCATTCTGGTGTTGTAGTAAATACGAACAAATCAGTGGCCTAAGGCTAAATGGATTGACCAGCTGTTTCCGAGTTCTGTGCTGTAAATAAAGATCTATTCTGAACGTTTAGGCTTGGGGCCCCAGGGGGTGGGGGGGTCGGGTTAAGAGACATGGCGGCTAGTCATGCACACAGCTAGACATTGGCGGTAGAAGAGCCTACTGTAGCTTTAATGGACAAGTGGATAAGGCTTCAGGTTTTTAGACTAGTCAGTAATGTTTGGTAATGCCAGCCCTGTTGGGTATTATTGCACAATTATGCAAAGAAAAGGTCACGGCAGTGATGAGGAGCGTGTGTGATTGGGCTTACACTGCTGATCTGGTGCCAAGACTGTCCGGATTTGAGTTATGCCCACATGTGCTCGAAACTACGTTACCTTAATGATCCAATTTTTCATTCCGAAGTCCTATCAGCGCTGTATATTTTAAGGAGAATTGACTATGGAAATCAAGTCATTTCATTCTAATATCCTCCTGATCCATACTTTGTAACCAGTGTTGTTTTTTTAACCAGGCTGTGTGAAATCAAGTCATTTTTCCCCCTCCTCGATAAGACAGTATAAATGGCAGTGCTGTATGCACAAACTGGCATTAAATATTTAAACCAGACTCAAGTTATTTCTGGGCTCTATGAGCCCCTACTTATTTTCTGTAATAGGATTGTGTTAAATATTAAAACTGCAGTTCTATACAAATGGCAAATTGCAATATGAAAGCACTTTTTTTTCGTAGCTACTGATCAAAATCCATTATCACAAACGGGGAACTAGACAAGACATCTAATCATTAACCCCATTTCAGGTTTTTTTTTCTTCTTGTTATTCAAGTAATTTTTATCCTTCTGTCAGAAGTGAGACTCATCATGCTGTATAAACAACAGGCAGCTTTGCAGATCTGCAATGGAGCACATTTGGTTTTTTAAGTGTATTTTCTGAGCCGTTATGTAGGGTGAAAACAAGGGTGGATTTTATTTTGCTACTATTATGACTTATTTATATTATAACTATATTTAATTTAATCTTCTAAAGAGCAGCAGATCTAAATACTGCTGTGTAGTGACTCTGTAGTAATCTGGTGGTATTTTCCCCAAGGGAGGATTACTGACCCATTACACTATGTAACACAATTTTTGTTCCTGGGTAGTAAGTGTTATTTCCTAATTGCTTATGCCTCAAAAGTATAGAAAATGGCTATTATTCCCCACAAACTTTGCTTTTGTGACCAGGACAGTGGTATTTTGAAATTGACCTATTTCCAATGAGAAAACGGACGAATTTGTGTCTTTTCGTTCACATAAAGTCAGAAAAAAACAACATATGAATCCAAATTAACATGTATTTGTACTAAAGTAATACAAAAATGACTACAAAAGATTTAGAAGTGAGTAGTTTTTCGAGATTTACGATTATACTGTAAATCACTTTCACGAATCAGCCCCCAAATGTAGTCTCCCATCATGTTCTCGTTATACTGGCCTTGGTAGCGGCGTTCAAAGTCCAGTATATCCTGGTGGAAGCGCTCGCCTTGCTCCTCCGAGTACGCTCCCATGTTCTCCTTGAATTTATCAAGATGAGCATCAAGGATATAGACTTTGAGGGACATCCTACAGCCCATTGTGCCGTAGTTCTTCACCAGAGTCTCAACTAGCTCCACGTAGTTTTCGGCCTTGTGATTGCCCAGGAAGCCCCGAACCACTGCGACAAAGCTGTTCCAAGCCGCTTTCTCCTTACTAGTGAGCTTCCTGGGGAATTCATTGCACTCCAGGATCTTCTTTATCTGTGGTCCGAAGAAGACACCTGCTTTGACCTTTGCCTCAGACAGCTTAGGGAAGAAGTCTTGAAGGTACTTGAAGGCTGCCGACTCCTTATCTAGAGCTCTGACAAATTGTTTCATAAGGCCCAATTTGATGTGCAGTGGTGGCATCAGCACCTTCCGGGGGTCCCAGCCGTACTCATCATACTTCAAGGTGTCCAGCAAGGTCTTGATGCTGTTGTAATCCTCTTTGAGGTGCACCGAGTGAGCCACGGGAAGAGACGGGTACTTGTTACCATTATGGAGCAGCACGGCTTTGAGGCTCCTGGATGAGCTGTCAGTGAAGGACAGTATAACGAGAACATGATGGGAGACTACATTTGGGGGCTGATTCGTGAAAGTGATTTACAGTATAATCGTAAATCTCGAAAAACTACTCACTTCTAAATCTTTTGTAGTCATTTTTGTATTACTTTAGTATAAATACATGTTAATTTGGATTCATATGTTGTTTTTTTCTGACTTTATGTGAACGAAAAGACACAAATTCGCCCGTTTTCTCATTGGAAATAGGTCAATTTCAAAATATCACTGTCCTGGTCACAAAAGCAAAGTTTGTGGGGAATAATAGCCATTTTCTATACTTTTGAGGCATAAGCAATTAGGAAATAACACTTACTACCCAGGAACAAAAAAAAAAAAAAAAAATTGTTACACTGTGTTATTATCCTGTCCCCTGATTAGACAGGACCTGGTTTTGCATCTACTGGATGGCACCTCCAGGGACACTGGATAAAAAACTGAGCCAGCAACACCCCTTCTTATTTGGCAGGCTCAGACTCCAAGATGGCATGGCTCTCAACAATATCAGGGTGATTTCCGTGCAGTATGTAAATTAAGTGTCAGTGGTTTGTTTGCTGTTTGATCACATTGATCAAACTCCACAGCAAAATTGCTTTCAATTGAGTTCCGATGAAGTAATCGCCAATTCCTTACAAATTAAACACTTGTTCAATTATTATTTTGTTTCTTTGGTCTTGTTGTTCATCGTTTATAGTAGGTAGAAAAAAAGAACAATTACCGTTTATCTTGGAACGCTTCCTTTAGACAGAGCGGTTTTTATATAGTTATTTTATTCACAACAGCAGTTCAAAAGGAGTGACTTTAATACTGCCATTTATTTAACATTTCCTTTTTCATCTAAAATGTAGCAAATGTCTTCTGAAGGGAACATGTGGGCTAATTTCAGTTAGGCTTCTTGGTGAGAGGGCACCATGAGCAAGCCTTTGCAATGCACATACATGAGGTGTAGCTAACATAGCGATCATAACAGTACAACTAAAACATCACAAAACTCAAAGTCATCAAGATCAAGAAGCATGAAAGACATCTGTAAGGTTCTTTGGTCTTGTTGTAATGCTTGCAATTAAAAGGGTGTTTTTTTTTAACTTTGAGACGAGTGTTTGTCAAGGAGAGACAAGGTGTGTTTTTTTTTTTTTTTGGCTTGTTCTTGTGCTGTAACAGTGGTTCCTGATTTTGAGTCATGGGGCACTCTGGTACGCCACAGTCTCCAAGTGATCCTTACTTTGAAAATACAGGTGTCCTCTTGGGAACAGAAACAAAAAAATCTGCTACTATGAAATGACCCCATAAGCAAAGTCTGAATTATGTATACATAGATCATCAGATTTTGATTCATGATGTTAAGGTTTTTTAAAAAAATAAAAAGTGTGTTATTAGCAGCAATAAAGCAGAATATATTTGCTACATCGTGTACTGACACAAAGATTTTTTTATGAACGTTTATAAATGTTCTGTTCAATGCTCTTCTGCACTATTATCAGAGAGAAACTGGGCTTACCATCCCCCTATCTATAAGGTTTATATTACAGCACAGTATTGTACATTATATTCAAAGGTAAAAGGGTTCTTGATTTGGAATAGGATACAAACTATTATCAAAGCTAATTAATTTTATAGGTTAATGAGCACTTTTTTTTTGGTTTTCTGATTTAAAAAAAAAAAAAAAAAGATTAATTTCCTATTCTACTCTTCTGACTTTTAAAAATGTAAGAATAGGCATAACTTAATAATCTATGTATTTTGCAACCTTTTTTGGTATTTATTGTGTGATATGATTTATTTAACTGAATAATATTTTTGAATGTGGTGAACATTGTATGTTTTTATGCATGACAAATGTAACATGCATTAAAATGCAATGCTTTGGGCATGAACTTTGAGCTACGAGGCACAGAATACCAGGTGGCTTGGCTAAAAAAATAAAAAAATAAGAAAGACTCTTTTGAAAGGTCAGAGAAGGCCACATCAGCAGTGATTTTTAAATATATTCCCCACAGAAATAACGTGGTTATTTAATAACATAGATAGTTATATTTTGTTTCTATTAGTATATATTAGGGCTCTATATAGTAGTGAAAAAGGTAGGGTTTTCTTTAGCTTTAAGTTAAAAAGAAAATAGAAACAATACAATAAATAACAGAAATATTCTAAAGCAGCTCTCACAAATAATTTGATTTGCTTAACCCCAAAGCAACCTGTTTGGGATTTAGATCAATTTAACAAATCTCAATGTATAATAGCAATACAATCCTGGCCATGTCCCTGTAGCTTGAAGAGATCTCTTTTTTAAACTTTTTAGATTAACACTGGTCTGGGTTGGGTCTTACTAATTCAATAAAACAGCAGGTCCTTAAGAGCCTGCTGAAGCCTGTTCTTCACAAATAAAGGACCAAGCAAGGCCCATTTAACCAGGAGCCTTCCCGGAGCTGCACTGCCCTGCAAGTATGGGCCCTGCTGTTTCACGCTGAGAGACATTGTTCTGGAGCAAAAGCAGCTATGATTTATTTAACGTGCCTGCTGTCAACTTGACTTTCCTGCAGCCCCACTCAAACCTAGCCCTGTACGGCTCTGTGTCCAGCAAAGGTACTTAAATGAGTGGGATAAAACAGCTTGCTTACAGCACTTTGATTATAGATCATTACAAAAACTTTTGGCAAGAGTTTTTAAAATATGGGGGTAGTGCAAAATGTGAAAGATAAGTCTTAACGGCAGTTTGTAATAAGAGCTGCGTCTTGAACTATTTATTTTGATCACTTTTGATATATTGCTTCTTTTTATTATATTATTAGCCTTCTGGATACTTATTGCTGTCATTAAAACAGCCTTCAAATTATTTAGCTGGGTTGATACATTTGGGGTTTTATATCTGCAGGGAAGTCTGACTGGCCCCCATAGAGTTATCACTTTTGCTTCTGTTTCCTTTTAAACAGCAGCAGTCTGGGATATGGAAATACCTGCCAAACAAGCACCTAATATCAGCTCTCTATCAATGGCTGGGTTTACATGCACATGAAAATTGACTCTACAGTCTTGACTCTGACGTTGTCACTCAAAACAGCAAAAGAACATCCTTTGGTCAGCCCGACTTTAAGGGCAGGGTCAATCGCTTTCTCACGATAAAAATAGCTGTAAAAACCCACGTAAACCAGAGCAGAAATCGTGCTTGTGGCTCACGAGGTTTTAGCAGTCAAGATCCCCTTTATCACATATATATATATATATATATATATATATATATATATATATCACGTAACTTTTTGATGTTCCACAAACACACACACACAAATATAAATTCGAAATAGTAAAACCTGTAGAAATTACATTTTATATAATTGTGTGTGTGTGTGTGTGTGTGTTGGAAAGGTAACCAGACAAACAAGTAGCTAATGCGCGGCGTAATTCAGAATGTGTGTGGCAACAGGTGAATTAATGTATCTTGTTAAATGTTTTTATCTTCATGGCAACGCATGCAAGCTCTCCTCACGATATTAAAAGTCGTTCTTTCCCTAACATTTAAATATCCCCTCCACTAAATCACTATGACTGCAGTAATTTGCATTGTCACGGCCCAATCCTAACTACATGGAAACACAGTTCCTGAGAAGTACGGCCAAAACATTGTGAGGAAAACTGTCACGACTTGTCCATGCAAAACTGTCATGAGTAAAACAAAAAACAAATCAGTGATGCAATATGCAGCACAAATAAATCTGCCAAAGGGCAGCTCTTATACACAAACGTGTGTGTGTTACACATTGCAGGTGTAACAACATATCAGCTTCCCCCTTATTAAGTACTATTGATAGGGATTACTGGGGCAACCAGGTTTATATTCGTTACATCTGCTTTCATGTGTTTTTTGTTAAGCAGTGTGGAGCAGTGGTTAGGACTCTGGACTCTTGACCGGAGGGTCGTGGGTTCAATCCCAGATGGGGGACACTGTGCTGTACCCTTGAACAAGGTACTTTACCTAGATTGCTCCAGTAAAAACCCAACTGTATAAATGGGTAATTGTATGTAAAAATAATGTGTAAAAAATAACGGAATTGTATGTAAAAATAATGTGATATCTTGTAACAATTGTAAGTCGCCCTGGATAAGGGTGTCTGCTAAGAAATAAATAATACTAATAATAATAAAGGTGGAGAAACACACATGCCTTTTAAAAAATGTAATTAAAAAATAAAGCACTAAGCACTTCAATTTTTAATTCGTTTTAATAAACCTTGACCAGATGAGTGACAGCCTGTGCATGCAGCTGGAAAGCTGCCCAAGTCCAAATTCTTCAGCTTTATTCAAGGTTAATTTTATTTTTGCATTGAAACTGGATTCTGAATAGTTGCCAAACAAATATCAATCCAAACACATGCTAGGTTGGTCTTTGCATGCATGAATGTTAAATGAGTAATTCAAAAACAGGGATGAATATCTATTCAGGGATTCCAGTATATTTAGCAAACAAGGTAACTAAGTGGGGTTAATGGGCAATAATTGTCCCACCCCAAGCTGTTTGTCATTCTTTGTAAATGATAACATTTCTGGGTAACACTGGTGAGAAGGCTTGCTCATTACCCCAGGCAACACAAGCGTACACTTTATCTAGTAACCACAGTTCACAAAAAAAAAACAAAAAAACAACAACAATGTAGATTTCTGTTGATCGTATTTATTTTTGTGCAAAAGGCAAGCGCAGTTAACAACCCTGCTAATCTTTAAAATTATAACAACAATAAAGATAATAAAGAAACCTTGTCAGTCTGTACACTAGCTAACATCTGATTCTCACTTATTAAAATGTAAATATTTTTAATTGGTTATTCGACCCCATTTTAATTTTCCAGCACAATTGCTCATCTACCATTTTACTCTGTGCTCAGTTCATAAATACGTTTTACTCTTTCTTTCTTTTCTTTTCTTTTTTTATATGCTTGGAAATTCCAAGCCAATTACTAAAGTGGCAGGTGAAATGGGAATGTACTGTAAAAGAAATCAGCGGTTGCCATGGAGACTTGGAGAGAGAAGCAGATTGTATGCGGTCATGTGACCCAACCCGCTGCATAAAGTAAGGCTAACACTCTGTAGACCAAAGGACGCTTAACCTCAATAGCTGCAAGCAATTGGCGTCTATTCAATTGAATTTATTTGCAATTTTTGTCCAAGGTCAGAGTAACAATGTCTCTGCTGCTGCTGTGTTTCATTTGTATATCTGAGGCAGGGAAACAGAAGTTTTGTGTGTAATATTTTTTCTTCGCTATGTTCTTTTTGAGAAAAAGGTGTTAAAGAGAATGGCCGGGGGGGGGGGGGGGGGGGGGGGGGGCATTTATCATATTTATTACTAAGGGGAATCATTTGCATTTTTTGAATATTAAGATATTAATCCTCAGAGGCACCGAACAGGCAGTAAATCACTTCTTAAGTTTTTGTCTCTGGCATGTTAATACATTATATATAGCAAGTTGTATATGCGGTACACGGCTAGTTGTTGTAGTAATCTAATTCATTAGCTTTTCATGACACGTATTTAGATTTGGGTTTAAATCAGGTTGCCAGTAAAATATCATCCTAGCCACTAGTGGATATTAGGCCGCATAACAGTTTGGCACAGATCTCAGCTTCAGAGAGGCTGTGGTCTGAATAGCAGGCAGTCTACACCTATGTATGAGCATTAAATGCACACATTTAAAAGAAAAGGAAAGGGTGTAGGACCATCAAGGGCAGCCAGGATGGCACTGTTCTTGAAAGATACATGTCCATTCATCAATCATTACCACATCCAACTCCCTTAGGTCATCAGCGTCATCACTTTTGAGACTGTTCCTTGTAAAACTGCAGTCATTTCTGCAGTCCTGTGTATAAAAACACCAACTGAGCTCCAGCTCTAGTGGCATTGACTGAAACAGAATTGTAATGTTTAGATGCAGTTCTGAGCAAATCCAGAGAGACTCCTGCTGAAGATGCAACAAAATGATTGAGCTTATTCCGGGAGACTGTAGGTATTTAAGTGAAGACCTTCTAGAACAGATCTAAGCTTTGTACTAAATATATTCTGCTATTTACTCCTTATTTCTTTTTATCAATATTATTATTTTATAACTTAATAATTGCGGGTTGCGTGAGGTGGTAAAAAAAAAAAGTAGCACTCCCTGCAGTAGTAATGTAAAAGCCCCCCCCCCCCCCCCCCCCGGGTTTGTCAATCTAAGATGACTCACTGCATCATGTGCGTAATCTCAGCTGTTTACAATGGAGCACAGACAAGCTCCACTGACACAGCCATGTGCGATGTGCCACTTTGCAGGCCAAATAAAAATACCAGTTAAAAAACAGCAGGTCAAACTACCTCTGATCACTACACAATGCTGCCTGTCAGTTCCTCAGCTTTAACCATTATACCACACTGCCGCCTTCCCTCCCAGACCCTCAACTGTAACCACTTGACCACTCTGCTGTGCCTCCTTTTCTCCCAGTCAGCCAGCTCTTACCACTTAACCACATTGCCTCTCTCTTTCCCAGCAACTCAGATCTCACTAGAATCAGTGTCAATGAGGAACAGAATGGAATTTGAAGGCTATTTACAATTCAGAAATTATTACCCTTAAATTTAAAAATGTTGTTACATGAAAGAGGAGCACATAGCATAATTTAAAACAAATACATAAATAAATAAATAAATAAATTCTAGTGAAGCAATTACTGATCTAATCAGGGCTTTCTGCATGAAGGTACTGCTCCCCTACCCCTGCTCCCATTTGCATCATAACGCAGCGTGCAATATTAATTCCTGAGTTTACTGCTTATTGGAAGTGCAAAGTATGAAAAGCCATTAAGGCTGCAAATGGGAAAGCAATTTGCTGTCACATGGATTCGGCTCTATTAAAGAGAAAAATCTTGTTAACCATTTGGAATTAGAGTCATTTGGCAAAAGTCATTCTGCCGCACTCGACTAAAATAAGTAATTATGCTTCCCTTCTCTCTCTCTCGCTCGCTCTCTCTCTCTCACTCTTTCACTTGTGAAGGCGAGAGAGAGAGAGAGAGAGAGAGAGAAGACGGCAGATGTGAATGAGTAACTGCAAAGGCAATTTAAGTTGGGAGCTATCTATTTAGTTAATACATGGTGCAAGATTACATTAAAAAGAGCACACAGTCATCTTCCCCAGCCTCCTCCATCTTTCATTCTAATCCAGTCTTCCCTTTATTTGTGTTTGTTTTTAATAAAACAACTTTAATAAAAGACTCTTCTTCTTTCTATCGTCTCCTTTCTTTTTATTGAACCTACCCAAGATCTTCCTTGCATATAAACAGCCCTTCCTGCACATCTTGGCTATTTCCAAACAGTGCTGGCAGAGTACAGTAGATCATAGCTGTATACATCTTTCTATAATCAGATTAATCCCTGTCCCTCTGGAACTGTCTATTTCTGATACCTCCAGCAGTGTGCCCCTCTTACATCAGGAATCTGTTTAATGCACTGTGATTTCTATACACAGGTCCCTATAAAATTACTCTGACCTACACACAGAAGACTGGTTCTGGACATATGACTAACAAAAGGTTAAGAGTGGTAAGTTTATATAATGGTTGGCCTTTGGTGTTGCATCTGATTACTAATTCTATCTCCACCTGAAGGCCAAGGCTGCCTACTCCATCAATTAAAGCTGTATTTGATTTATGTATGTACAGACAGTAGTCAACCCCCACCCAACCCACTCCACACCATGGTTTCCCGATCCTTTTTGGAGTGTATTATTATTTATTATTTAGCAGACGCCTTTATCCAAGGCGACTTACAGAGACTCGGGTGTGTGAACTATGCATCAGCTGCAGAGTCACTTACAACTACGTCTCACCCGAAAGATGGAGGTTAAGTGACTTGCTCAGGGTTACACAGTGAGTCAGTGGCTGAGGTGGGGACCTCCTGGTTACAAGCCCTTTTCTTTAACCACTGGACCACACAGCCTTTAATGCTCCATACCCTCTATTAATGCATGAAGACCTGCAGGACCTATTAAGGACACTGTGTTCTCCAGCCAGTACACAATGTTCATTAAAGTAAAGGGCTTTTGTGTGCAAGCGTTCACTGTGTGTGTTTGTGTGTGTGTGTGTGTGTGTGAGTGAATATGAGAGAGGGGTTTAGATAGATTAGCTCAGTCTTATTTCTAAGCTAATGTGTTCTTGAAGAAGGCTGCACAACTGTACAACAAACCACGCTCACTTACTTCTAGGCTATTAAGTTAAGAAAGCTGTACAACCATTTTTTTAGAAACATATTATTAGCATGGAATAAAGCATTTTAGAGCATACTGTATGAGATTTACAATTTTATCTGGCATGGATTTTAGCATGCTCTCCTAAACCTTTACCCACTATTTAATTAGAAATAAAAAAGAAAGCAATACTACATACTATCTTTCTGTGTGTGCTTGTTCACAGAAACAGTTTGGATGTGCAAGTGGAAGCATCCTGTATAAACTGGTTAAACACACACACACACACACACACACACACACACACAATACAGCAGTGGGAGTGGGAGTGGGAGTGGGGGTAGTGCCTGGTCTTGTACAAAAAACAAAACAAAACACATTTGCCTGGCCAGGTCTCATTAACACACACCTCTGACATCATTAAGACATTTCCAGGAAAATTAATTGAGAGACAGATTAAAAATAAATTAAGAAAAATGTGTTGCAGAATGCCTTTGTGCACTTCATAAATCACCCGGCAAGGCCAGGATCTGCTCCCCATAATTAACTGCAGACTATTTATTTTATCCTGACGGTATAAATTAGAATTCAGACACACAGATTATATTAGGGGTGTCTGTCATGCGGAACTGCGGCGGGATGTGTAGAATATTTTAAGGATACAAAGAGGAGGGGGAAAAAAAATATATACTGCATCTAAAGAGACAAAGTGGAAGCAATGGAGGTTATATATTGCATCACCTCAGTGTGGTGATTGTTGAGAATGTAAGCTGAAATAAACATGATCAAGCTGGTAAAATGCATCATTTACATTGTAAGAAGAATTGATTAGAGCAGGGACACACATTAACAAGTTAAATGTATTTGGGGGCAAAAATGATGTTTGTATCTGCAGCCAACATAATTTGTCACATGCATGACTGCATATGTTATGCATTTACTGAGGTCTGTTATAAACAATAAGCATGTTACTGTATACCTACTGTCTACAGTTTTGAGTGCAGTTATCTTTCCTGGACCTGTATATAGGTCTGCAGTGATCTAAATTTCCATTTAATGCTCCAGCATTAGTATTGAATAAAAAATAGTGTTACCAGTTTTTCATTGCAATACGATGCATTTACCCCATGATGCATTACCTAAAAGGCAGATCTCTGTCCAAATAAGTTTGGTTTAAATATGCTTCTGTGGACCCTCTCCTGTCTTGGTATGGAAGCAATATATTCTGTGCCTGGTTCATGATGCCATAACCAAAGTACAGTCTCTTATAAGGTATTTTATTGAAAAAAAAAAAGATAAATCATTGCTGTACTGGAAAACATCTGCTATCTCAAATAGTACATTCTGTACGTAGCTTCATTATAGTTATAGCATAGCCAACCTAAAAGTGAGGTTTACTAAACTTTTGCAAAAACTATGGCAGTAATTTTCCATTGACAAAAATGGTCAAAAAAATAGTATGCTGTAGAATAGGATCTGGTACCAGACTGGCTTTAGCAATCGATCTGTGGAAGGTTTTGAGTACTGGAGCACATGAGCAATGGGAGGATTTCTGATTTAAGGAACTGTTTAATGAGCAATCTGTGCTCGTTAATTGTTTTCATGACAAAGTCCCAGGGGGAGGTTGGAAGGAACCAGGCTTTCTGTCACTCTGCCAAAAGGCTGCATTAAGAAAGTGACTCAGTTTATATTACATGCCAATGTCCTGAAACCACACAATGTGACTGGCTGCATAACACTCACAAGTCCCTATTGGTAGTTTTTTTTTTTTTACATTTTCCAGTGTTTATTTTTAGATGACGCTCCTTTATCCGGCCACAGTGCTGGATGTTTGAGGATAAACACGTGGTTATTTGTTTCTATACCTGTCCTGCTCTTGTTAGGACCCCACCTACTTAAATCTGCAGCACAGCGAGTGAACAGGGACAGCGAACCATCAACTTACTGTCATCACCAGAAGCATACAGTCATCTCTAAACACACCATTCACAGAGAGCCAACTACTTCCCCATCCCAAAATATTGAGATATTCTCACTACGTTCATATCTACTAGTATTACCAATTTGAAACACAATTAAAAGCCGTCTTTCTGGTGTATTTGTGTAATATAACAAGCTTGTAATGATGTTTTGATACTTTGATAATCTATTTAATAGTAACAGTGGCAGGTGTAAATCGATAGGACTATTGACGGAAATTAGCCATTGTCTAAACCATTGGACCTTAAGTTATAAATTGTATGTTGTCCTTTACAAATAAATATGTACAAAACAATAAATACCACTGTAGTTATACCACTGTAGTGTGAATCATTAAAATACATATTCTGTGTAAATTAACATATATGGCTGTGTCTTTAAATATTATATCCAAATACATATATATTGCTCATCATTAGCAATGCCTAATTTACTTTGTCCAATATTAATGTAACTAGAACTTCGGGGGGTGTTGTGAACAAATGCAACGCATTCCTGGGGGTATTATCTGTAAAACGTTGGTTTGTACACATGAAATAAAATGGTTATGTTAAAAACACTGTGACCTGTATCATTGATATTGCCACAGGTTAAAACAATGGGGCAGTTAATTTTAAGTGGACAACATCTGATTGACAAGAAAACATCCCCTTACAAGGATACTAAATTATAACAGATCCAAAGCACAAGATTCAAATTCATGGATTTATCAGTGCTGTTTACTAAAAGGGGCAATTTTAAAGGCTGTGTTTGTCTTGTTGCTGTTAATAAAATGTTGAGTAAAGTGTTCTCTAACCATACTGGGCACATTGAATTGTTACTGTGGTGAATGATCCTGGAAGCCAGAATCAGGGTCTATGTCTGGTGCAGGTTTATCGTACCAGAATGTGTTTCATTACTTGTTTTATTTTCCCTTACAAAATGGTGCACATTTCAAACAGCAGTACAGAGCTCTGATAACAAAGGTAAAACAGGGTCATTTGTTAAAATAAGACTGTACATCTAGGTTGATCTGAAATGCAAAAGACAAAAAATAAATAAATAAAAACGTAACACTTCTGCAGAGGCATGTATTTTCAAAAGCCATTATACTAGTGCGTAAGGCGAGAAATGGATTTTCACAATATTCGAACGTTCGATTCAATAGCATATTTAAACAATGCAAAGCTGTACTACAGTACTGGCAAAGTCTCCACTGTACCCAACCAAATCTCGTACAACCTAAAGAAGCAATTTAGTTTTTTTCATCATTTGTTGTGCTGCTGAATACATTCTCTCTCCTGTGGAAAACACAAAACATGTTCACTATTGCCTTGAAACTAATTTCCACCAACACATGTTAGAATATTAAAATACCTGTTCAAGCACTAAACAATAAACAATACAGTACAGGCCTGAATCAAATGCATTGTCTATAAACCAACAACAACCAAAAGAAAGCTTCCCAACCCATAATAGTATCAAGTGGGCAGTACCCCCTTCCACCATTAGGTGTCTCTCTTTCACTGCACATGCCAGCAGCTCCAGTAAATCCCCACAGCCCCCCTCCCATCCCAATTCCCCATCTCCAGATAATATATACACCATCATTTGAAAATGGCAGCTTTTTGAAAATTCACCTTGATTATCAGACATTAAAAGTGACTTATCCAGCGCTGAGTGTCTGGCAGGGGGATGGCTTCAGACAGCAGAACAATGTGTGCTCGCTTGGTATTAACGCCTCATCAGGATGCGCAGGGAAGGAAGGGGTGGAAGCCCTTTGTTCTCTCCCACATCCAATTATTTTTAACGCATGGCTCTTTTCACAACAACAGGAAGGAATTTAATTTTAATGCACTCAAAAAACGGCTATTCTTAAAAAGAATTTAAACACACACACACGCACACACACACACACACACACAGAACAAAAAATTAAGGAGGGTTACAATTTTACCAATAAACACACACTTGAACACACACATATGCCTGCATTACATGCAATTAAATAGAGCTGCCAGTTGATTTGGTCACAGTAACAATTTGTCAATGTCATATGGTAAGAACCATATAAAATTAACCTCACAACTTCAATTTTCTGGTTGGGGCAACATTTCTAAAATAACAATTTAGAAAATATGGAATTTCTGATTAATATAATAAATATATATTGTAATAATATGTACCATTTGTAATTCACACAGAGTGACATGACCACATTTCTGAATTAATTAAGATATATGTACACTGATGAAGGCACTAGCAAGAGGATTTGTACACGACTTATATTATTTAGATCCATTTTGAAACTAAAACATGAGCCATTGAGAGTACTTGAGGACCAAAACTGAAAACCACTGCTATAGTTTATATTGAGTTTTAAGTTATTTTTAACAGAAAGACCGACAACACACTTTTTTTTTAAAGAATAAAACAGTCACACCTATAGTAAATATTATCCTTCTTTGTGTCCAGTGAAATGGATGGTGGTGTTTTTGTTATAAATCGCACACAGTAGTTATTAATAATAGAGCCTAGAACACATGAAAAGGTGTGGTTGCCATTTTATGCCCCAGTCCCACGAAAAAATGATTTAGTGATTCAAATCTACATTTTTCTATTTTACCAGAACCAAGCTAGAGCACAGGGAGTTTTTCTTTCAAAACCCCTGGTATGATGGGGGCTCGCTAGTTTCCCTGCAAGATGATTTCCCCCCTTTATTAAGGGTTCATTAATGGCTGTGCTCACTCTGCTACAACGCAGGGCGGGTAGGCAGACACACAGTGAATTAAATTCAGGTCTTGGGGAGCCTGCAGACTGCCGCGAGTGACTCCCTCTGCTGCACAGCGAAATGCACCGCACACTAATTCTCCAGGGACACCAAAATTAAATCTCAGCCACCTGCGTGTTTATGGTTATTATTCTATTTTATATTCGCTGAAATGTGTTATTAGCAATCATTCAACGTGGGATGTATGTGTGGTTTTGCGTGAGAGATTAGGAGTTCTTGTGTGTGACAAGATATTGGAAAATTATTATTTTAAGAACAATATTAGCAATCATTTAACGTAGAAGTGTGTAAACAATTAAATAGGTTCTCAAAATGAACATCATTTCTGCACATTGACTGATGTAGTTGGACAAGCACAGGGCCTGTTTGAAAATACCTAAAGGAGGTGCTGGGGAAGTTATTCCAACCACTTTGTAGAAGAAGTCTGAAGTTTATTTTAATTCAATGATCATAAAAAGGTCCCAAAAGAGATGGGTGCTTGAGGTTCTAATGGCTTAACAGAGTGCAGTGAGGGTGCAATGAGGCAGCAGTGTTTCAAAGGGAGCCCACAGCCCGCTCTTACCTCCTTGGTGGCGGCACTCAGTTTGATTCTCAGGCTGTCTAGCTCCGCTTGCAGCAAGGCCTGGCCTTCTGCCACCTGCCGAAAGAGGGTGAGTAAGTTAGTGAGAGAGTAAGACAGTATGAGAGATAGAGAGAACAAGAGGTTTGAAACTGTGGCCAGGGAGAAGAAGAAAGAGAGACTGAGAGTAAGAGTGAGAAATGAACTATAAATAATTCAACTTTGTAACTTAGGTCATTTTTATGATGGCAATTTAGAATGAAACCAGTATATACGCTGAATGACTTTTATTTTAATTACTTTGATTTAATAACTTCTATATTCCCATGTTTATGTTTACTGATGGGCTCAGCCAGGACAGTAACCAAGGCATTTTTTTTTTCTTATCTCTTATTATACATGACTGAATCAATTTGTTACCAAGAAGCAGCAGTTTTAGTTATAAAGTGTTCTTTAAAAAAAGATATAATAATCTGTTATAGCTGCACTAATATGACCATGTTGCTAGTACTGACAGAAGGTGAGAAGATGGATTTTAAACCCTTTGGTTTTGATTACTGTAATGTCTAGGAGGTCAGGTACATTTGCAGGTTTTGCCTAATGAAGGAAGCAGCCTTGCTCTTGCTCGCTCTTCTCTCCTGCTCTGTGCTCTGATCATGTCGCAGAGGGGTGCATGTAATCTGTGGCTGAGCCAGCACTATTTGGATTAAATACTGGAGACAGGATATATGCGTCATTAAATCAGAGAGCAGAGTGTGCAGGAGAGAGAGAGAGAGAGAGAGAGAGAGAGAGAGAGAGAGAGAGAGAACAAAGGTGAAAACAGCAAGCAGCGTATCAAATAATAATAAAAAAAACATGCTCCATCGCCAAACAGTAAATATTTTTTAATTGACATCACAGTAAATAAAAAAAAATGGCAACCTAATATTATTGATTAGAATGCAATTACAACCACTTGCACCACTTTTTAGCAGAAAAACAGAGAAACTGAATTGATTCAATTTGTACACCGCTGTACGTTATATATGTTATTTGATCATCGATGGTGAAAATCTCCCCTTCTGATTGGCTGTCTGCTATACATTTTAAATTTATTGAGGATACCTTGACGTGACAGAGTACAGCTGGACACAAGTGAACCAACAAATAAAACAAAAACGCTAAATACAGTCCGGAGTCCGCCCAGAATCTGATGGCAGTGTTGTATCGAAGAACAGAAATGCCCACAGTAGGTTACAAATTAAACGGATACTATAATCAAATAGTAATATTGCACCTGTGCATGTACAAACCTGCAAATTGAAAATGGCTGTTGTGGATTAAAGGAATCAACCAGCCACTCCTCAATTTGCCAGTAAAGTACATGTATGCGTACATTATTACTTAAGTCAGTGTATGAATGTGAGAGTGTGGGTAGAGGAGCCCTTTATGACATCAGAGTGTTAGGGCAGTATATGCTGCAGAGAGCTGGACAGTGTTAGCCCTGGTAGACATCCCTGTGTCCCCTACCCTCTGGCTGTTGTCCTGGGCTTAGTCCCTTAGGGCCCGCACTGTGTCTTGGCACTGCCTCAGCTGGACACGGGTCTCTGAGAGTTGGCTCTCTAACTCCTGGCACTGCTGGTCAGCCTGCCCAGTCAGCACTCCTCCTCTCTCACCCACCTCCTGGTTCATAGAGCACACCGTTGCAGACAGCCTCTCAACCTGTAGGGAAGAGAAAAGCCAAAGCTCAGCCAAAAGGGCTGATTGCAGTGGAATATAGTAGTATTGTCAATCATCTGAGAAATATTAATTTTTTCAATGAGATAAAATTCAAATTGTTAACAAAATATGCACTGCATGTAGGACCAGTTTTGATTAATGATTTATATAAAGCTCCTACAGTATGTACAGTTGACCCTGTAGCCTATAGTATAAGACAATACCATCTTTACCGTGTGGGATACAACAGACTTTTGCAGAAGTGGTAAAGAGAAGACGTTTTTACACCAATAGCATAAAGGGACAACTGCATTTATTAACTCACATTTCCCAACTCCAAACTACCCATAGCTCTGTGGAGAGCCAGCCTTTTATCCAGTAGGGCGGCGACAGAGCTGAAATATCCCCATTATACTAAATGAGATCCAGTTACATTCCGCATCATGCTGAGAGAACAGAGCTGCAGACATTTTCTCGACAAGCAATCCATCTTTATTTAGCCAGGATAAGAACCCTTAAGATATGGAATAGGAACTGGTATCAAAGTTCCATTAATATAGCACATTTATATCGACATACATACAGTACAAACAAACACAGGATCCCAGAGCATTCACAAACCCAGTAAAACTGAAATCAATGAGTTGCTACTGAACTGTAGCCAGTGGAACCCACATGCACACCACTGAATAGCCTTCATTTCTCGTTTTTCTTTTTTTCTAGGACGGAGATAGAAAGTGTAGTATGAGCAATTGAATAAGAGCTTTGCACAGAGCTGATGTGCCATTGTGTGCAATCAGCAGACAAGGCATTGTGGAAGAAAACCCCATTCTGAGCAAAGACAAAGATTACCGACGTCTGTATAATGAAATAGCAAAATCACCATGACCTACATCCACAGCATCTCCTAACAAATGTTCATGCACAGTTTAATATTAAAACATTTTTTTAATGTGTTTAGTTTTCAGATGAAGACAAGTACAGTAAGTATATTGTGAGATGTGGCCTTATTATGGCAAATTAAGAAATTCCTATAACAAATTTCATTGCAACTCATTGAAAATGTAATGGTGACATATGAATGACATATTGATGCCCCAACTTATAAGATGGACAAAGAAACATTACAGTTTCACTGGAGAAGCATGTGCCTAATTAAAAGCACTGTTACCAGGCTTGGACACACACACACACACACACACACACACACACAGACACTATATAAAGTAAAGGAGTGTCCAGTGATGACTGGGATACTTGTCCAGCACGCTGCTTGTCCTCCATGTCTACCTCAGCAGTCAGCTCCAGTTTGCAGTTCCGCAGAGCCTCATTCTCCTCTTCCCCACGAGCAAGCTGCTCTTTCACCTCTGTCAACTACAAGAGACACAATCAGACACTGGAACACAACACAAGGTAGTTCACTTCCAGTATAAAAGGTAATACAGCCTCTCCAAAACTTGCAGCCTACTAGAAACCTTAAGGTGGCCAGGTGGGATCCTATTACACGCAACACAGGAAGTTACAGCTTTACGAATAAATGGGATTCACCAAGTGAAAATAAAGTCTGGAAAACGAACAGATCAAAGGCAAAACAGGGACTTTCCAGAATGTGGTTATGCTTATGAGAGATAAGACAAGCCTTGGTTTTTACCTCTTTAATGGAGTAATAGCAGGTTATGTGAGATGCAGGCCCAGAACACACCGTGGTACGTGTGACACAGAACCACAACCAGGGGAGATAATGAAACAACAAGCTATTTAAGGCTTTAATCACATGCTGCAGAAGGAAACTGTAGCTCTTTCTGATTAGAAAGACAATCTGACAGCTTAATCCCCCCCCACAGGTTATAAACATGCTCCCTTCCTGTCTTCCTCTCCCTCCCTCAGATTTCAGCACGATAAATAGCCAGCAACTTTTCCAGCAAATGAAATTACTAACATTAAATTTCGGAGAGAGCACAGATCTCATCCCTGCCCGTCAGGAAAGAATGGGGAGAAGGGAGCATGTACCCATCCATCACAGGCAGGGAACTTTACAGACTTTACCAGCTCAACAGCTATAGTATTGCCTTGTCTGTGGTGGGGGAGTGTGCGACCTGACAGCCTGCCTGTCTACCTGCCTGGGGACACTGTCCAGATTCATGGGTACGGCACAATACACACTTATGTGCTTTTTATGGTTGTTTGCTGTCTTTCAGTACAACTAAGTCCACTCAAAACAGCACACCAGTAAACTACAGCGATGGCCAAAAGTTTTGCATTACCCTATAGAATTAACTAATTTTGTTTCATAAAGTCAAATGAAACCTGCTGAATAATGTTACATTAAAATATTTAATTACATACCGGTTTGTAGTTTTCCATATACTTAACAAAAAAAATGATAAAAATTGAAAAATGACACTCGGTCAAATCTAACATGAAAAACTGTACTACTGTGATGGCTTCCGGTACACTTTTGCAATACAGTGGAACGTTGCATACTACTGTTTATGCCCATATACAAAGATCCCATTTTGTATTTTTCATTAGAAGACACTGGAACTATTCAAAGTTATCTTAGAGTTATATTTCTGTAAAAATACTTAGTACTGAATCAACCAAGACTCATTAACATTAAAACAGTACAAACGTCTCTTATTGTTATAATGTTAAACTTGTTGATTTCCAAGTCAAGTTGCCCTGCCAAAACACTCATGTTTTATTTACTGGACTATTTTTACGTAGTCTTCCATTCTGTGTTACACTAAGGAAACTGTAAGATCAGGTAAGCTTCTACTATCTGAAACACAAAAAGTGAATGAGGATGAAACAAACAATTCTGCAGCATGATGAATGGATTTCATCTCAGGCAAAGTGAAAATAAAGTTTAAAAAACAAATCAAATCAAAAATGAACTTGAGAAAATGTTGTTTTGCACAGGGGATTTATTAGAAAATGGGTTTTAACTTTTAACCCATTTTATCAGGGATGCAACTGCAGTAGTTGGTTTATATCTGGAATAAGTAACAGTATGTGTCTTTATCATTTCTAAGTTCCACTGCCAAGGGTATTGAGTCGGTCAGGCAGACATCTTAAGAATGTTTAGAGAAGGGCTCGTGTACCAGAAGAGTGGTATTTAGAATGTAGTTTGAGCATGGATCTTAAGGCCAAACAATATTGGGAGACTTTCTGGCAATTGTAAAATAAAGAAGTTTCTCATCATATGTGTAAAATGCCCTCTTGCATCTAACTGCATGAAAAGTAACATATGAGTTGTTGTGTGTTTCATTGGCTCTAGAGTGCAAAGAAAGATGTTAAAAAATGTTACCAGATGAAAGGTGGTTTGATATATATGATATATATGGAGTATGGGAAGATGCATGCTGGGAATAACAAGAAGAGACAGGAAAATTAAAGAATGGATAAGAACGCAAACCAAAGTACACAATGTTATTATAAGAGCGAAAAAACTGAAATGGCAGTGGGCCGGACACGTAGCAAGAACAGACCATTGCTGGACCAAGCAGACAGGTTTTGTGGAAGAATCTTGGGGAGGCCTTCATCCAGCAGTTGATTGAAAAAGGCTGAAGATGATGATGATGGTGATATATATATATATATATATATATATATATATATATATATATATATATATATATATATATATATATATATATAGATATATCTAATAATAATAATAATAATAATAATAATAATAACAATAAACTGTTCAGTGAACCATTACATTTTAAGCTTCCCAGAGGAAACATATAATGCAACTCTTAAGGCAAGTTAAGATATAATAAAACTGACTATTTACAAATAGACAGACGTAAACATAAATAGTGGTAGTGTATTTGGCATTTTTAAGAGTATGTTAACCTAAACTGCCAATTAGTTTTCTTCTTCATACTTAATACTCACAAGTCCACACCAATTATTTAATTTCCTCTTAGTAATCTATCCATTAGTATCATATGTCAATTAGCCTTTTGTCAATTGGAAAAGAGACAGCTTTATCACACAACCTCTATCCTGGAAACAACATTTCAAATGAATACACACCGAGTTAAACAGACCCACACATAGTTACAGACAGACCTATATCCCAAGAGCAGACAGTAAGTGAGTGAGTAGGCCCTGGAAGCCTGGGCTCGGCAGTGGGTGCTGTACCTGGGTGCGCAGCTCCTCGCACTGCTGACCTGTCGTCTGTAGGTCCCGGTTTAGCTGCTGGATCCGGCCCTGTCCGTGCTGGAGTTCAGCCTGGCTCTCCTGTAGCTCTGTCTGAAGCCGAGAGATCCTTTGCTCTTTGCATTCAGCTATCGAACTGCAAAACACAGCCGAGCATAGGGAAAAAGGAAAATCAATCGACTAACAAGAGTGACGTTTACCTCCACAGAAGCTGCGGACAGCCAACACCCTCCATACACCCCACCAGCCCCTAGATCAGCCTTCACCCCTTTTACGTTCTCCAGCTAAACACGACACCTCAACCTAAACTACTGAACGCTACTGAAATGTCACAGCCGGAAAAAGAAAAAGAAAAATCAATCACTTAATAAGTGACGTTTACATCCATAGCCTAATAAAATACCATACAGACAGGGCAGAAAGACCCTCTACTAAATCGTCCAAAGATCTACCACAGTCTAGCAACGACTTACACCACAGCCACAGTACCTGGACCTACACAAACACAGATAAGAATAATATTATTCTTTCAATGAAATTATCAAGAGCCTTTTACTTCCACAACCTAATAAAACAGCAAAGGGTAAACCCAAAGCTGCTCAACTGGCTCTGGGTCTCAGCCTACATACACCCCACCTAACCCTATAGACACCAAACTAAGAAACCGCAAAACGTAGCAGGGGCAATAAAATGTATATGATTAATAAGATAAATGTACCTACTAAAACATAGCCCACAGAGTCAAACCCCAAGTTGCAGGTTAACCCTCTGGATCTACAATCCCCACTACGTACCTCCTTGAGTTCAAACACAGAAGATTGGTGCAAAAAAAGAGCGAAAGAAGGGTGGGAGCAAGATAGAGGCCGAAGAAGGGAGTCCGTACCGTACATGGTCCAAAAACAAATCAAGTGAAAAATAATCTGCAAATCCACAAATAACCTGGACCCATCTGAAGTCTTCCTTCCTCCATCATTGATTCTGTTCCAATAACAGCCGCAACAATAAAGATCCTAACCAGACACCCACTTATTATTGCTGAAAAGATGATGAAAATCATTTAGAAAAAAAGAAACACCATTGTACTTGTAAAATAAATAAAAACAATTAATACGTACATAAATCCTCCTTCTTTTCCAGAGTGCCCTTTTCTGTATACGATCCGCATGATAACCCTGCTCTTTCTCTCTCCCCTTCTCTCTGTCTATTCTCCCCTCCTAAACTGATCAATACTTCATTTAAATCATGACATTAGCACACTGCAAGTAAAAAGAAAGAAAGAAAAAACGAACAAACAAAAACACAAATGCCACTGTTTTATGAAAGAGAGGAAGGAGAAAACAACACAAAAAGCCCAAACAAAAAACAACACAAATACCCCAAACCCACAAACATGTAAAAGTATTAGGACGGCTTTTTTTTCTTCTTTTAGCTCTCTCCCTCTAGCCCTAAACTGATCAATACTTAATTTAAATCAGGGCATTAGCACACTGTAAAAATAAAAAAAGAAAGAAAGAAAGAGAAATGGTCTGTATTATTAAAGATAAAAAGGTAATGAATTACAAACACCCCCCCAACAATTTTTTTTTTCTTTTTAATGATTATGTATTCGTTTTCTTAACCTAGCATATCGATTGCTAACCAGGTACATACACATTTAGTGCTAACAATGCACGTACACTATATGCCTGTATGTATATATGCACATGACACACATTTATACTTAAAAAAATATATACATTTCACTTTTTTAAAAAAAAAAAGGTCATTATGACAGCAGACATAGGGAAATATGTGTAAAAGTGCAGTAGGTAGTCGAATGGTTTTGAATTTTTTTTTTTTTTTTACATTACCTCAGCAGACAAGGCCTGGTGAGACAGAAGCACATCTTTCTGAAGGTTCTGGATGGCAGCGTCCCGGCGTGCCAACTGCAACGTGTGGATTTTCATTGTTTTTTTTTTTCTTCTTTTTTTTTACACAGAGATGACCGATGAACGAGGGGAAATAAAGAAAATACAGAGAAAATGTGAGAAAATAGCAACCACTTCCACAACCTCCACTGCCGATGTCAGCCAATGAGCAATTAGCAAGACAAGACTAAAGTTATTGATCTGGTTTTTAAAGCTAACTAGCCTGGCTGAAGCTTTGTGCCTGCTACTGTGTTACAGCGCTCAATAGGGAACTGGTCACTACCATTTAGTCTTGCATTGATCTCCTTGCAGGTCCTGATCGAATCAAACAAACGCACACAAATATGATGGTGGGAAACAAGACTCCCTTTGTCTAGCAGTTTGAGCTATTCCAGGTTTTCCTATGAGCTTATTTAGACACTTGCTGGTCTTACCCTGCTTAAACAGAACACGCATCGCTTACATGCATTTAATATCAGAGTACCTCAAACTGCTATTAAATGTGAGTGTTTCAGCCATACTCAGGATCAACACTTGAGTGCTAGTGCTCACTTCAGTGTACCAAGTTAGAAAACACACTTAAGTGAGATGTCTGAATAAGGCTCTTTTTCATCTGCCTACCAAAGTATTACAATAAAAGTGTAATACCACATTTTACTATTTGAGAATGACTCAAGTAAGGGTACATTTGAAAAGAAAAAGAAAAAGAGAACTTAAAACCATTTTACAAATATATTACAGTGCCAGTATGTCAAGTGTTCAAAATTGTTTTAAAAAAAGTAATTGTTGTAATTTATTTAACAGTCTATTTTTTTAGGGCTTAGATATACTTTTTACTTAGAGTTTGATATAAGCACTGGTTTCTGCGGCAGTATAGAAGAGTCATTGTTCTGTGTGTCAGTGAGTGTGGGCTGGTCAGTGTGTACCTCACTTTTCAGAAGCTCTGTCCCTCTAAAAGAAGTTCCCTGGAGTTCCTGGAAACTGAAGGCCTGAGCATCACTCACCTATAAGGGGGAAAAAAAAGAAAAACATTTCAATCCTCTTAATTTAATTTTGTCTTCTTGTTAAGCCTCCACTAAAACATTTACAGGCAGTCCAAAATGACCATTAACCACTAGGTAGAAATGTCTGATAGTCACCAAGCGTTAACTTCTAGGCCACACTGCCTCTCATCCCAGTCCCACATCTCTAACTAGTAGACTCCTCTCAGGCCCTCTGCTCCTGCCACAAGACCTCCCATATTTAACAGAAAAGGCTACGCTGCCGCCAAATCTTAATACATTACACAATCAGAAAGAACAACTAATATTGTGAAATGTACACCATGGTGTGTTCTGTCTATTGAAAACGACCAAACAAATACCCTATGAGGTGTGACAGCTCTGGTCTGTTGGTCGTTCCTCCCAAGTTGGCACACCACAATTCAGCCTCAACTCATCTCCCTCCCTGTCTACTCTCACTCTATCACCCCCTCTGCCTACCCTTCTATCTGTCTTGCCTATTCAATAGGTGAATTCATATATCGCACTGATTTAAGCCACCAGACCTCTTCAAGCAGCTCTTACTGGGTACTGATGCATTTTAAAAAAATGCAAGCCTCGATTATTCATGCTCAAGTCCAAATTCTGATGATTAAAGTCCTGGTCCTGATAATTTACACCCAAGCTCAGTTTTTTTTTTTTTTTTTTATGTTTTGATGATTCAATCCATATCTTGTCTTTGTATACGTGGTGATGTGAAACAGAAATAAACACAATAACTATTTCTGGCAAGCTTGGGCAATGCTGCTCTTATTACTTTAGCTGTTTAAAGCCATGCGCCAGACTTATTAAACAGCTATGCTTTCACACAAAGAAAGGCTGTATAGAGCATAAAAAATGAATGGGTTGAATTTTTTATTTAGTGGAATTTGAGAATACATCCTATAACAAAATTGCATGTCTCCATCAAAAACAATTGACAGTTTAATAAGTAATATCCTATAGGTTATTTTACATAGTATGACATATGATGTAGAAATATACTCATACTCCAAAAATAACAAATTAAAATAGAAAAAAAGAAAAACTATAGAAAAATAGATTTTTAGTTCAGCCACTGTTCGTATCATATTTCCTGCAGTGTCTACCTATGCTGTCTCATGTGAAATTAAGGGATACAGCAGGAAAAAACAGGTGGTCGATGTTGCGTCCTGTGCTGCAACACATGGAGACCATGTTCTTGATGCTTGATGGGACTTGGTGGTTTGATCAGGATGGTTAAACAATCCCTCTGCTGGTTGGGATCGTCAGTCCACTCCATCATGGCTAGGCCTGTACGCCATCTTGGACTGGTTCACATGGTGAGGTAACACACATTATTTTCATTCATAGTACCCATGACACTACATGTCTGAACTGTTTCGTTCAATCCTGACATGCACAAAAAATGGCACTTATTGCTAGTCAAAACACCAGGGCTCTTTCAAAGGACCTTTTCAATACTTTTAGATAAAATGCATTCAAGGGGCTAAATAAATCATAACATGCTTTCCTTTTTTATGCATTTCAAGGATTTGTGGTGAACAGTGCATTGTTTCGCACTATTAATCAATCAATCTTTATTTTATATAGCACCTTTCATAGTGGACCACCATCACAAAGCGCACTAGACCACATATGCAAAACATCTCCCTGAATCAGCAAGATTACAATGTTGACATTAATTAATAACCAACATCAGGGGGATTATGTTGCTCTGGATTAGCCTCTTGTATCAGTGTGCATCTCGCTAACAGCAAGACAGATGCAGACAGGCAGGCAGGCAACTTTTGCCCCCTCCTAACTGCAACATTTTGTGATTGATGCTACCTGGCATCTTAAAGGAGGAGTACTGTATCTCTCTCAGTCAAACTGCCAAATGTATATGCACAGGTGATTACAAAGTCAGTTTACAACTTTGAAAAACAAACCGAAATACACAATAGGATAATAGACAGGCTATAAAATTAAGAACATGTAGATGGCAAAATGCACTTTACTGAATATGTACATTTTCTTAAGGATTTTACTTTGGTATTATTCTAAATTAAACCAATCGTTTGGTGTCTCCACCTGTCAACTTGCATTGCTCTGCGGCAAATGCTTTTTTCCACAACAGCACTGCTAAGCAACCAACTGACTTGATAATCACCGTGTATATGTGTGAAATTACAGACTAGCTCTGGGGGGGGTCAATACATATATATCTGATTCAGTGGTGAATCAGTGGTGAAGAAGAAATAAAAAAGGCTAAAAATGCCCCACTCCCCTTACTATTAAATTTGTGGAAACTCATCAGCTTTCTTTCTTTAAGAAAACTCTTCCCTTATCAAGCGGAGATCACTTGAGTGGAATCAATTGTGTTCTGCTCTGCTTTGCTGTTTTCAAATCCAATTTCTTCCATGTCATCTCAGCGCACATTTATAAGGAACAGAGCGTTTGATTATCTCCCTCTTTCTAGCGCTTTCCATGGCCACTGCAATGTATTCAATTAAATGAGGTGTCTGCCGAGTGCACTTTCCAGGTCACTGCCTGTTACATAAACCCCCTGCCTCACACTCCTGATGTTTTCAATCTAAAGAGCCCCAGCCTCAAACTATTTAGCACAAGCACACCTGCATAAATATACATACAGATGATGCTGTGTAAGATACGTACATACATTATAGATGGGTATGCATGCAAAATGTTCTTCACTCAAATGCAGGCATGGATAAAGCTGGAATTCAGACAGTAGATAATCCTGCATATTTATCCCATAAAAAAGTAGTACATTTTTTGATTGTTAGTCAGCAACACTTAAAATACCTACAATAATGTACAACGATATGAACGATTAAAACAGCATATATTATAGTTGTCAGCCATTCTGTCTCTATATCTACTGGACTGTATGTTAACTGAAGTGTTTTACATTAAATATTCTTGCACACATAGCATTTATCAGTGTGTGTGTGTAAGCTTGTATTTTTACATGTGTACTGTGTGTGTATTAAAAGGAGTCTGCCTGTATACAATGCTGATATAAAGCTTATCGCTTTCATCCTCCCCTCTCTTGCTTGCTCCCTTGTGATCACAAGTGAAAGCTAAGGCAATTACTGGAAAAATCACAGCATCATTTCATTTCTGCACTGCCTAACTTTAATTGCTTAATGCATCCTTTACTGCCGCTCTGCTCTCCCATATCTCTCTCCTGTATTGCAGAGCTGTTCTGGTAATTAAAACTGAACTTGCACATAAACCTATAAAAAGACAAAAATATCTATAATATATACCAATTCTCCTTGACATCTCTCTTTCTTTATTAAAATTCACATTTTTCTGTGGTTTCCTTTATAATATGCAATGCCTGCAGTTATTTGAAAGCTAGATGGAGAGCATGCCAAAGTTAATATAATCATTTTTCAAGGCCATTTTCCACAAAGATTTTTTCTTGTCAAAGTTACTGTAGCTATTGAGCTGCTCAGTAGCACGCTGTGTTGTTCAGTAATGAGTCCACATGATTTTAAACAAAGCTACAAGTATATATAGATTTTAAAGTCATTTGATCCATGTCGGAGTGCTTCAAGTGGCAAGATGCATGCTGTACATACCATAGACACTTATTTTAAATGGGCACCTACACAAAGTGAGTGCCTGACAATCTATTTTTAATAACCAGTTATAATGAAATAATTATATACAGCTATATAGTACACACCTCTCCAAGCCAAGCAAAATATAAGTTGTGTAATATTTCCGGTTTATTGTTTTAATTATTCTCAACTCTACAATAGTGCAGTTTTTGGAAAGGATATTAAAAAAAAGGCTGTATCGTAACTTCAAGGAGTCAAGAAAGGTGCTTTTCATTATTTTTTCCTATCCAAGAGAGATTGAGGGTTTTGAATGTGGTGCACCAGCTCTCTCTCTCTCTCTCTCTCACACACACACACACACACACACACACACACTGTATCATCTCTTCCTCTCTCTCAGCTCTGCAGCCCCAGGAAAGGTGATTATTCAGCGGCAGTCGGCTGCTGGTGTTTAACTGACACGGTGCAATAAAAAAATCATTTTATTTCATTATTTTTTTAGGCAGAGAAGAGAACACGCTGACACTTGTCTTCTGCAGTGCATCATGTTTTCCAGTTCGTATGTGTGTTTGTGTGTGTGTGTGTGTTGCCTTTTACAATAGGTGAGGACCATTTCAGACAGTTATTTCCTTAGAAAATATAGGAAGCTATTAAATACAACTACATACAGTGCACCCTCATTAAAACACTGTTGTAGGGAGCCATAGTTTAGAGACAGTGCTAAAAGTGTAACCCTTTTAATGAGAATGCAAGTGCCTTGGTAGCATTACTCGAATATAAATGGCTGCTTTATAAAAAGAGAGACGAGAACCACAAATGTAGAGCCTCCTTTCACAGATCTATTTTTTAATTAAAAAATGTTTAAAGAAGTATTATTTTTTTCATGAGAAAAGGGATATTGCAGTTTTAATGCCAGATTTCATTGCTGTCCACTTGTAAAAATTGTTTCTGAATAGTTTTTGAGTATGTAGTCATACTTCAAATCGACCTTACTCAGATGCCATTGTTTCTTGACAACCCAGTGTGGATTCTGTTAATTGCTGTAAAAATAGATAGCCTCATAAGCCTCACATTTTTACTTCATTAACAACAATGTGCAACTGTCAGCAACAAATTGATAGATTTAGCTTTTCAAAAGAAATCTGTCTTAATCTGATTACATGTTAAGACATACAGGCAATCACCTTGTAGGTTTTCAATTGGGTAAAGAGAAATTACTTAAGCACTCTCACTCTCACTAGTTACTCTTAACATCTCCCTTCCATCCCTGCATACAAAGAAAACTAATACATTGAATAATTGACATGTGATTGCAATAACACCCTCTTTACTGGAAATGTCTATCCTTGGATTATGGCTACCGGTTTGTCAGAATAGGTAAATTACCCCCTCCAAAATACCTTTACCCGATAACTTTAAAGCACCCTGTGATCTCAATAGGGCTCTCAGAATCATGTCTAACCTCCAGTTACAGCTGGTACATAAGAGTGTAACCACTAACTAACAGTGATGTTTTAAGTTTTAAAAACAAAAAGTCATCAAGATGCGATGGCTTAACAGAAAATGATACAAAGTGAATCTAAACAACAATTTGCTTTTTAATACCGTCCCGTTTAACTATATTAATCCTGCTGGCGATTCCTCCAAACGTTATTGATTAACCCCTTTAATTCACATCACTAAATACAAGACAAACACACTAAAAGGAGGTCTGTGACAGAACAGAACTACTGTGTCAAATATTAAAATAGACCCTCTCATCATTAAATAATAATTCTGTGAATAATTAAAACAACTGATGAGATGATTTTAATTGGTACTCCCAAGTAAGGCTCTGCTTGCCTGAGGGACTGTGTGGTGTTATGTTAGTGGAGAGAGGCAGATCCCACTATTGACTTTCTGTATTGATTTCCACACTGGAGTCGAGTCCTTAGAATCACAGGAACTTTTTAATCCAGCGTGATGAGTGTGTATGACTGTAAACTTAGCTCAAATCAGTACCCAGCACTCCGAATGGATTTCTGAGAAACTAGGACTCTGCTTTCTGGATGAGGCGTTTGAAAATATGGTCTACCCCTCGTATGATTAAATGCGTTACTCAAATGGCAACTCAGATTGTGTAATAAACTGAAAGCTGCTGCTTTTTGCTAAGACAGTCGCAATGGACAAGACAACAGATCTGATAGACTGTGATAGGGGTCTGATGGTAGGTCCTTGGCTGGTAGGTGCTTTCTATATTACTGTTGTTTCACAAGGAACGGTATAAAAGTGGACTCTGAAGAGCATTCTGGTAAATAAGAGATATTCAAGTCACATAGAGCATACCAGAATACTTTGAACATCTTGCAGACTCAACACCTCAAATCAATGCTGTTCTGGCTGCCTGTGGTACCCTTTTACCCTATTGACAATGTTATGGCAGGTGATTCTATTTTGTTGTTCTCATCTCTTTATAGTACTTCTGTTTCCTTGTGTTAATCTTAAAGCTGCATGGTCTCACAATCATGTTCAACATTACCATTCCATAGTATTTGTAAACTACATTATTCCATAAAGTATGCTATTTTAAAGGTTCTAAATCACATACATAAAGTCTGCTGTGGATGTTTAGCACCCATGTGTGGATTCCACTGATTGCAGTAAAAATTGATAGCCCCATTACCCTCTCATTTGTATTTAATTAACAACAATGTGAAATTAACTGCTACAAATCAATGCATTTCATCTTTGAAAAGAAATCTGGCTTCATTTGATTAAGCTTTTATTCATTTACCAGGTTTGCAGACAACCATCCTGCATGCAATTAACTGTTTTTATGAAGTACATTTGTGTGCCTATGTTAAAATAAAAGGCCTGTGAAACCACTACTATTTTGGGAACAAACATACAAGGATGTAACAGGCTTTTATTCTGACACATTCACTGCAAGACTCATGGTTTATCTCAAGACTGTAGAGATGCTGGCTTCTGAAATATGTTCAGTAGCAAAGCCCCAGTGGATTGATGACCCAAGACACGTGCATTTAGATATCAAAACAATCGTGATTGTGGTTTACAAAGAAATTGCTAAAATATTCAGAGCACAGGATGCAGCAAATGTAAGTAATGAGAGTGTTTTAAAATTGCACAGCGCTCTCTGATGCTTTACTACCTCAACAGAAGGCTGTGAATTTCATACTAAAACCAAGGTCTGCCGCAGAAGCTCATTATAAAAGCTGAAGTACTGTTGTTTCTCATCTGATAGAGTAACGTGCCCTTTGAAAATGAATACCATTGTCACCGAACTCCAGCACACAAGGGAACTGGAGGAGCTGCTATTATTTCATATAACAGTGTGTGACTATATATGAACAAACATACCCGTTACACATAGATACACATACATTTGCTCATATAGGTGCACACACCCACACTGTTAGATATATTTTAATTGGATTTTATTTTATTTTTATTTAAAGAAAAAAAATAAGAAGATACACTTATGCACACAGAGCACTTCTTCATTTACATAATACATGTGTAATATAATAATTGAACTATTTAAGAGCCAGCAATATGTTTATTTTATGGAAATCTACCATACAATATGGATTTATTAATGATGACGATAGGCAATAAAATAGTTATTTTGTCATATGGAAAAGCTTCATAAACTGTTTAGTGATCCACACAACGACTGAAGTTAAGTCAGATAAAGAATCCATTACAGGCTCAGCAACAGTTCTGCATCCAACAATGAACCGGATGTTCAGTGGAGGTCTCCCATTCAAGCACAGGCCCCTACTGTTTAACATTTTGAGACACTTATAAGGCATGACCCATCCACTTACAATTCCCAGACCTAACCAGATAACAATCAGATAGGCTAACCTACTTTCTGAGGTCACATACCAAAAAGTACTGGGGAGGTTTGACCCATCAAATCACAAAACTGAATGTCAAGTAACTGGAAATACACAACTCAAAGTGTTATCTAAATTACTTCTAAGTGTCTTCAAGTTGTTTATTATGTACACATTTTGTAACATTAAAAGGAAATGTTACACTAGAACAAAAGCTTTTCTAACCTGGCCCATGGTGCGTCTGATTAAGCATAGTATAGGAAAACCTGGACTCAAACTACTGTGAAGCAGTGGGAATCTCCATATCCACCCTGTGAATTTGTGCCGCAGTGTCTGCTGTGTGACAAATGAATACATTTCAGCAGGATACAAACACGCACACAAGTGAAAGAAAGGGGTGGGAGAGAGAGGGAGAGGGAAAGGGAGAGAGAGAAATGAGGTTATTGTATCTATCGCTGGCAATTCAGATTTGCAGACATTTCATCTGAAATCCCATCAGCTGTCAAATTGGGAAAGCAACGGGATGCGAGGCAGCTAGCAGCGTCTCAGGAAGCAGACAGAAGTGGCAGCAAGCGCAGCCACCTCATAAAAATAAAACCACGTCCGCACTGACTGAGGTGGGGGAAAAAAGAAATAAAAAAAAACAGAAATGCAAGACAGCTCTGCACCAGCACATTTTCATAAAATCCAGACAGAATATATATATATATATATATATATATATATATATATATATATATATAAGAAATACATATACATATATAAATCTGCTCAGCTATCTATATTTGAGGGGCCCCTGTTATCCCACATTATCCTAGATATTACCATATTCTGGGTACTGGCAATTTATTAGGGATCAGTGCTAAAATGGGGAACAATGACTTAAGCAAATGAAAGTGGAAAGTGGGACGCAAACATTGTGATAGTAAATATTAAGTAGTGATTGGTAGAGTCACAAAAATGAATAAATGATATTATTGATGCCATTTCATTTTTTTTTTGGCTCAAATCACAATCAGCAAGTCAAACTGAGAGAGACTGCCACATTTAAATGCCCAACACCCCCTACCCCCAATACCTGACGGCAGCATTTCTATTGACACAGTATACAGTGGCTGTGTGTGTTTGTGTGCTATGAATGCATAGTCTGGCTATATATTATTTTCCAGTGTGTATTTTTTGTTTTTGAACAGCCACAGGATTGCAGATGCAAGCTATCTGTTTTGTAAGCAGAAAGCTAGCTTCAACATTTGTGTTCTCACGAGTAATATTGAATTCAAAGCCTTTTTGCAGCTTTTGATTGCTTTTAAATTCAGCTGCCGAGATTACCTGACAGAACAAAGCCAAGCTGCTGGCGAAAACTGGCTGTGTCAAGTGCAGTATCAAAAACTTTGACTTCATAAAGAAAGGAGATTTACAATTTTCTAATCGTTCACAAAGGACCACAATCATTGACTGTATAAGCAGTTTTCATAACCATAAATAAAGCTTTACATTTAAATCGAAAACATCCACCAGTCCACACCAGCCCAATCTTTGTAACCCTCAGATTCAGCCACACTACAATTGAAAGACTAGCAGGAACTCAGTAATACATTCTCATTTACTGCACTGGAAACCGACCACAGACCTCCAGAACTCTTCACACACACCTACGCCAATAGCCACCAGATTTTGATCTACTTAATCTTGTGAAATTGCTAAATTCTGCTCTTTCTAATGTGATTGAGACAATTTAATCCCTTCTTGAGACAAATGTGGTCCACGTAATGCAGATAATGCAATAACGCTTATAGGAGTTGGGTATAGAGCTCTTTATGACCTGTGGCGGTGGTCCTAGAATTTTGTTTTCCATCATTTGGAACCTCGATCTGACATGTTACATTAATCAGAACCATCAATATCACCTCTACATTACCATGCTTCATTTTAGGCATAAACTACATTATGACTTAATAAAGCTTATTTATTATAGATTTCTGCCCTAATCTTGAAGTAAAGTCTAGAACTGCCAAGCACCAGGGAAACCTGGAGATCTGAACAGTAGATTGAAAAAACGCCACCCTAATGATATGTAAAAATCACAATAAGTATGTGGCAAAAAGGTTTGCAGTGTGCAGGTGCAGGAGTGATGCGGTGATCAATAACAGACAGACAACGATAATCCAGGTGCAATGGTGTTTTATTTATAATCCAAAAGTCACTTGACAATGGTAAATAATAATGAATGGTAGTATACAAGGCTATGTACTACACAGTTTAACCCAGGGGTTCAGTCCTGAAACAATAAACACAGCATTTAATACAAATACAAAAAACAAACACGGTCACCAGTCCAAAGTGAGTACTGTAGTGCTCATGGTGCAAATACAATTCATCGTGAAACACATGCAGTGTTGTCCAGGTTTTGTGCTGGCCTTTATCGTGAAACACATGCAGTGTTGTCCGGGTTCTGTGCTGGCCTTTATCGTGAAACACATGCAGTGTTGTCCGGGTTCTGTGCTGGCCTTTATCGTGAAACACATGCAGTGTTGTCCGGGTTTTGTGCTGGCCTTTATCGTGAAACACATGCAGTATTGTCCGGGTTTTGTGCTGGCCTTTATCGTGAAACACATGCAGTGTTGTCCGGGTTTTGTGCTGGCCTTTATCATGAAACACATGCAGTGTTGTCCGGGTTTTGTGCTGGCCTTTATCGTGAAACACATGCAGTGTTGTCCGGGTTTTGTGCTGGCCTTTAGCGCCAGCTCCGGATGGTGTTAGCCGTCTAATAACAAGCCGTCTTAATTAGAAATAACAAAACAAACAAAAACACTCAAGATACACAATATGGTTCTCCTTCCGGGTTAGCATTAACCATAACAAAGGAACAGATTACCTCGCTACGTCCCCTTATATACCGTCAATCATGACTCCTTGGTTAACGATTGCAACCACTCCTCCAATCTGCGGTTGCCACATCGTTTCCATTCCGGGTCGATGATTTAGTGTACCGTAGCTCCGCCCCCTTTCTAGATGGCCGACTTCCACCTAACCCTGGGAATTAATTGTCTGACCATCCAGTCCATGGCACTCTGTTCCCTTTACACAGCGCTGTCACAGGTCGGGAGGGAGATTTATCACTAAGAATCTTTCTGTCTGTCACAGTAATAAAACAGACAAATGTCATTGTATTTTATCCTGGATCCCTCTTTGTTTGATGTGGCCATTATATGAAAGTTTTGATTGCATCTTTGAGGATAAAGCTGTGAAAGAAAGTCCAACAAAGAAATGTTAAAACATCTGCACCAGTAGATACAGTGATCAAGGACCAACACGGGTACCCCCCCCAAAAAAGGACAATACCATAAAATGAACTTGCAACTTTTTATTTCAGTATCTCCAAGCTGCTAAATAAGCTTTGCCAATTTTGCACCGTAACTTCTTAAATCTAACCCAAATGCAGGGTATTTGAACCACCATTGGATCTCTGCAGCAGTTTTGCAATAGCACGGAGACGAGAGTTGCCTTTTGCACATCATTTCCAAGGAAGTTTCAAACATTTCTGACACCATAATTGACCATAATTGAGTGTGTTGGCTGCTCAGATTGGAATTAAGTTTATTCGACACTGTCTGGAGCAGGGAGAGAGAGAGAGAGAGAGAGAGAGAGAGAGAGAGAGAGAGAGAGAGAGAGAGAGAGAGAGAGAGAGAGAGAGAGAGACCAGTGGTGAATACACAATGTTTAGTCGAGCTTATAAACAGAACAAATTAAACTGGGGAACTGGCAGTTAACTGCTCTGACGTGAGCTGAAGATCCATTACTGTTTCTGCCTGCCATTTGTTCACATTCTCTTTCATTGGATTCACTGACCATGCAACATAAAGCAATGACCTCAAAATGGAAAATAAATCACCCGTCTCCTGAATTCCACATATCATTCAGAGAAATCAGAGAGAAAATGGACGTGAGGGAGTTGGCAAAAATTCCACAAACTTCTAAATGGTTTTAATGATCTAAACACCATCTAAATACTAAGCCCTAAACCTTGTAAAACTGCTCTATTGCAGAGTATTTTAAAACATATTAAGTAATATTGATAAAAGGGTCAACAAACATCTGTGTGAAAATAAATAAATACTGTTCATACCTATTATAATAGACTGGAAAGTCACCCACCCACACCACACACACACACACACACAAAAATACATCTACATTGCTTTCCAGTGCACATCAGTAGCCTGCCTAGTTGTAGTCAGAACATTAACCTGTTAATACCATTACAATCAAAACATTTCAGGAATTTAAAATGTGTTTTTCTTTGTTCCAAAATATTGTGACTTATCAAATACTAAATTATAAATAAAAGGAGACAAAAGCAAAGATCAAACCATGTTGAATATGCAGCACATAGCTGGTTCAAAAGTTTTGGATTACCTGGTAACTGGCCTCACCTTGGCACAGGGCCGACACTATTGATACTGAAGTAGTGTGTCTCAGTGGAGTAGCTACGAACACACAGTCTCATCATTTTCCCATGAATGTTTGCAGAACTTGGAATTGCTTTAATAATTTACACTGTTAATTTCCTTCTCTGCTCCCCTCTACATACCGTCTCTGTTCAAACAGTGCTGTGTTGGTTCAGTTCACTGCGGTCTCAAGTATATTGTTTAGAGAAGACAACTCTGAAAGTGTGTGAAGACATTTAGGGCATCAGGGACACTCAAATACATTTACTAAGCTTTTGCGCTAGTCCACTACTATGCATCTAAACAAAATAGCTGTTATAAACAAGAATGACCAAATTCTCTCGATCCCAGCAGCAGCTTTGCAACTTGTCTTTCATTTTTCCCTACAAGCAGTTTGAAGTCACTCGGCCACTTTTGTTTTACTGCTGCGGGAAAAAACATGCAACAGGGCAAAGAAATCAGGCGTGGGGCACATGGCAGCAACATTGTATTGTAGCCAATGGCTATAAAAGTACTAACCTAAATATGGCCCACATTATTCTCACACAGGACTTTAAAATTGTCAGAACTTGTGTTTGTTACCCTGTATTCGTGTGAAATACTGTAGTTCTTTCTTTATGTCATTAGGTCAACACAAAGCAATGCACAGCAAAGATTTGCAGGATCCCCTACAAAAGTGTTAGCAAAAACAAAACAAAAAACACAGCAATGTTGTATTGATCAAGTCCAATGAGAATATGTCCAGACATTTCAAAGAAGAGCTAGGAGGATGCATCTCTGGACCCATTATGGCTCATGCTGCTACACACTAATGGACGTCTTATTATTTTCATTCCATTAAACAGGTCTTACGTGTGGAAAATAAAGATCACTTGGCCCACTTCTGAAGAGAAACCCCAGTGTTAACATAGGTCAAAAACATTTTTGTATAACTATCTTAAAGCCAAAGCTTAAGTACAGTTTCCATTGGTCCTGCTTTGTGCTTTCTATATACAAAACAAACAACAAAATACTGGATATCCCATTTTAAAAAATATAATGGTTTATTACGATATTATTAAACTGGAGCATTTTCAGAAGATTGCAGCAACCTTGTAAAGACTCGAGCAGATGCAATACAAAGGGACTGCATTGAGACAGTACCCCTGGGAGTGACCACTGCAGCACACGTGGGACCACATATATTAGCTGCCCTTTCTCTAATATGAGAGACTTTCAGTATTTATAGCCTGCTCTGGCTCTCCAGAGGGGTGGATTATTACCATTCACACAACACATGCCAACTCCCCCGAGCACTAGGGGGGGTTTAACACTTAAACCACATCACTTGTTTCCACACCAGGGGGCTACACTTAGAAAGCACTCGAAAGCTGGGTTTCAATTGTCTAGTGCTGCTGCGCTCACATCTCTTCTTCTTGAGCACCATTCTCATTGGAAAATAATCGTTTCCACCTGCAAGGTCCTGCAAACCTGCTTTCGAGCAGAAGCCAGTGCTTGGGTAGGAAAATCACGGCAGGTGTTGAATAGGTGTTGAGATGTTGAGAGAGGGATAACCGCATGTCTGATATCTTTTTTCTGGTTTAGTCCATCACTATAGATCAGGGAGTTATTACAGATTATACAGTATAGTAAAAACTTGATTATCCAAACTTCAATTTCACATCACTGGTAACCTGGCATGTTGTGTGCAATACTATACGGCCAAATTAGCTAACCAGCCCTACAGTAACCAGGTAAAAGGGGTGTAATGTAATTATTTCTGGAGGCATATTGGTTGGGTATGTCATTAAAAAATGCATATTCATTATTTGATTATTGGATCAATTTAGTTTGTATAATAGAGTCACAGTAAGTTTATGCAAGAAATACAGGTGGTTGCTCAAGTCAGGATTATTGGCATTAAGATTACACCAATTAACAAGATATTTAAAACAAATAATAACACAAATTATAATAATAATTTTTAAAAAAAAAACATTAATAAAAGACATGCAGCAAAACAAGACAGTGATAGTTGGGGATTTGTGAGTGTGTGCACGAAGTGTACAATTTACTCCTTCTTTGTCCAGCCACATGTCAAAGAAACTGCAAATCAAAGCGACCCCTTTTGATGAATATAAAACAGAAAGCCCCGCCGAGAATCTCTCTCTCTCTTTCTAATCATAAACCGTCGCAGCGGCAGCAGCAATCCCCCGCTTTGTACAAAACGAAAAGAGAGTGGAACAAGAGAGAGAGAGCGAGGAAGAGAAGGAGAGACAATCAAAACAAAGGCTGGTTTTGAATAGTAATAAACACTTGTCTTCTTGAGACGGATGAGATGGGGAAGAGGAGGGATGATAAACGGGTGTAACTCCCCACAGAGCCGACATGTCATCTACAGCTTCCTTCCTTCCTTCTTTCCTTCCTTCCTTCCTTTTATTTTTAGGTTTACTTAAAGCTGCAGTTTCCTACAATCATGTTGAGTTTAACACTAAAATAATACATGTGTCCGCCTTTTTCTCCATAGAAAAGAGTAGGTCACTTGGCTACTTTGTTTTGCTGCTGCGGAAAACACATTTGCAGCAGTGCAATGCAACTGGGCAGATGAAGGCACTCAATCACCAAGTCACTTGTTAAAAATGACATCTTCTATCCCGTTTGGAGCTCAGGAAGCAAAACAAAAATGATGTTTTTGTTATACGCATTATAAAATTTCACAGAACAAAAATCAAAGAACTGACATTAGTATGAAACACAAAACAGATGCAGAATTCCCAGCTCCCTTTCCTTCTCGCAATAACCCTAACCCTTAACTGTTCTCTTACCCTTTTTATCATTATTAATAGTTCATACTGCAATTATTAAAATACTGTACTGTGCTTAACTTAATTTTTTAAGTATCATTTTTTTACTTTGACTGAAGTTAAATATATTATTTAGTACTCCTTGTTATTATGTCCAGTGCTTGGCAGTTCCTAATTGCTGAGACGACAAAACTAATTTAATTGGTGACCTACAGAACAGTTAACTGGCTTTGAACATAAACACACTGTGGTATCAGTATAACCAAATAGCCCTCAATGTTACTGCATCTCATTCCTTGTATTGGATTTAATATTTCGCTATGTACTGACTTTCCCAAGCTTGTCCCTGACACGGGATCACTCTCCCAGCCAGGCCCAGGCTGATGAAAGTGACCCATGTGTGGGTGTCACGGGCATGTCACCTGCCCGCTGAAGTATAAGGCAATCTCCTCCGAGCGGCGCGTGATGAGTGAGAGTGCTGGGCAGGAGCACCCAGCTCTGCCGCCCTCTTGATACTGTCACACAAGAGTAATGGCTCTCTGCTCTGGCCTCCACTGCCAAACTAATGTTGTGTGACTTTGCCTCTCCTTCCTAATGCACAGCCATTGTCAGGGGGGAGGGAGGGGGAGATAACTGACCTGGCATTCCTCCTGTCACTGCCCCAGGGTCCTGGTGACATGCGCATCTCAACTCAAACCATTAGACCACACTGCTTCCCTCCTAGTCCCTCAGCTCTAACCATTAGGCAAGGCTCGAAGTTAATGTATATTTGGTAGCATTTTGCTACCCAAAACTCTTAATTTGCTACTAGTTTTTTTATGCAGTTGCATTTTTCTGATACCTTACCCTGCACTATATGATTGACCCTGACTGTACACGTACATAATTACCGGTATTAGTTTTTTTAACACGTACATTGTTAGTATCTTTCATAAAACAGGAAACTGTTGCTAATAGAGCTTCCTTGATTTGTAGTTGAGTGAGGTTTGTACCGCCCCATGTAGATACATATGAGGCCCACAATCCAAATCGTATTGGACAGTAGAGTACAACTACTGTAGCAGAACAATGCAGATACAATTTAAAAGGTATGAAGTTTATTTTATAGACCAAAAGTAAAATTAGATAACTGTTAAAAACATTGCGATTTTCTAAGATAACAGGCAATGACCTAACAGGATATTAAGTTTATTCAGTGTCTATAAAATGTTAATTTAATCTGTCATGGAGAATGGCGACTCCAGTTTTGTTATAATGTTAACCATGGTTTCACCCATGCTAACATATCTATATATGATATAGATATGTTACCATGATCCAAGTAGCGGCTTCCTTGTTTTATCAGTATGAATAATACAATGTTGAGGTGCAATAATTTATCTATCCGTTTTCTATTTTTCTCATGTTTACCTAATGAAACGTGTGGTGTGCTTTGACAAAAAATATTTTATTTTATTCTCATTGCAGTAATACAATACCAATTTCTGAGCAGAGTTGCGTTGTTTGAATGAGAGATCATTCAATATCAGCAAGAGACTAATAATCACAGTTAAGTTTAGACACAATTAGACATTTGCCTCACCATTTCATTAAAATAAATAAATAAAAATAAATATAAATGATTCAGTCGGTCTAATAAAATAAAGTTATTTAACTGACGCACTATTATTGAGAACTGCAGTAGATACCCAGAGGATGAAGCTGTGTTACTTTCCATTAGCCTTTTATTTGTTACAACAGGGCGCACTAAAGTCTTTCTTTGCCAACAGCCCGGGTGACTGTGGGCAGTTGACAAACTGCCCGGGAAGATGCCGAAATGCCATAAAATTCGAAGCTAATTCGGCATCTGCCCGCTGCAGCTGGGCACTTCGCCAACTGCCCGGGCATTAAGGCAACTACCCGATTTCGGCAACGGTCCACAACACACTCACACACACACACATTATATACAACTGAAGACATATGAGGATAATTTCGTACCACTTAATTTGCACCGATGAAACATAACCTGGTTAACCGTACTGATGGCATATCAAATGACAGATATGGTTGCATTCCTGTAGAACTTAAGGATGAAACGAAATACATTTCGACAAGGAATTGCATTAGTTCCATTACTTAGTTGAGCACAAGGTGGTTTCAATAAATACTTTCTGATTCAAATATAGGTCTACTATGTGATAGTTTGGGATATTCAGTCTATTTAAAACAGTAGGTAGGGGTTTCTTTTTAAAATTATTTTTATATATATTAGTTGAATAAATCGCTACCGAATAAGACCATTTTGCTACCTACTTTCCAGGCAGGTAGCAAATCCTCACTACTGCCTTAAAAAAAGTTAACTTCTAGCCCTGCATTAGCCATGCATTCCTCCCAGGCATTGAGTTCCAACTAAAAGACCACATAGCCTCACTCCCTCCCAGTCCTTCAGCTCTAACCTTAAGAGCCACGGTGATTCGTTCTCTCCCTGTTGCTGAGTTCTAACTACTTGCCCACACTGCCTTCCCAAAACTCAGCTCTAACTACTAGGTCAATGTAATACAGTTTGGCTGTATTCTTTTAACACCTGGCACAGATTGTTGTTTATTATATTACTACTACTCTTAAAAAGTCCTGAACTGTGTTTTTTTGGTTTTCGCTGACGATGTTTGAACTCTGCAATTACAATCTAATCCTATGCAGGAATTACAAGACAATTATGCACAATTACACACTGATTAAAATTATATACCATTAGGATTTATTATGGTAAATGGACCCCCTCCCTCTCTGGGCTGGGTGCCAGCTGGTTGCAAGTGTCAGGACATAATGAGATAGTTAGCTCATCTTTTGGTGAGGGGTGTGTTTGTGTGACAACAGCCAGTTGCTGACAGAAATGCTTGGTTTTCAGAATCAATCTAATGGAAACCAAAGCACATGGTTTTGTGCTGTTAATCAGAAGGAAAAAAAAAGAAATCCCCTACAACTGTCCAAGGCTGCGAAATAGAAACATCTTCCCAAAATAAATGACAATCTGGGTCTGTTATTATGTTTACACCAGCAGATCACCACATCTATGATCAAACCACAAGATACAAAGACAGCACTGTTCTGACACTTTTCATAAGCCCTCAGTGAGTGCAGTACTTACACTCAGGACCAGGGCACCGCTGCAGGTTGCACTTCCAAACTCCAGCAGCTCTCTCCTCAGCTGGCTAATGGTTTCCTCCGAATGCCATACCTGCAAAAGAAAGGAACAGAACGCATACTAAATTATGATTAAATGCTGTGGCTTCACTTCCGTTCTTTGCCGAACTGGTAAATTAAAATAAAAACAGGCTGCCTCTCTACACATACTGTACTACACACACTAACAATGATACGTCTGGATTTTGGGTTACGTTATTACAGTTCAGTACACATAGATATTAGAACATTTGGCAAGGACAAATGTTTTGATTAGTTATTACCAAGGCTTTAAACCATATATTATTATATTAATTTGAAGGCTTTGGCTTTTGTGAAGTCTAGAGTGAGATTATTACCTGTCTGATATTGATTATAATATTGTGATTGCACCTGCAGTGCCTTATATGTTATAACTTCAGGGAAGAACCTATTGCCAGCAAGTGTGGGGGGTTGCTGGTATGAACCTCAATGCTGAAACGAATTCTGTGGCTCCTGCTGGTGCAGCAAGCCTACCACGTCCTCAACGCAGCAAGTTACCTCTTGACCCAGCTCATTGACTCTGCTCTCCAGCTTGTGCTGCTCCTGCAGAAGGCTCAGTTTGTCTGAGTCTTTGAGCGAGATCTCCTGGTGCAGCTCTGTGATGGTGTTCTGAAGCTCCTGGATCTATGACTCACGATCCTGAACCTGAAACACAAGAGCACACATGCACCGGTTAAACACAGAATCATAACCAGCAACAAAACACCAACCCCTACTGAATCACAGCACAAAACCACCAGCTCAGAACAGCACCTCCTAAAGGACACAGTATACATGCACAAAGCTTAAACCTACTGGATACAGAACCAACCCATAGTGTAAACACCACTTTCTATCGAGTTCAACATACCTGCTGGTTTAAATATGAATGCCTTGAACTTGAAGCCCAAAGCAATGACGAGTGAGTACATTGATGCACTAGTGTAGTATTTCAAGACCAATCCCCCAATTCTCATATTTAAGTTTAAAGTTCAGATGATCCAAGTTGAAGGAAGAGAGGTTAGCATTTTAACTCTGTTTCTTTTCTGTTAGATTCAGGGTTCACAGAGTTAATTTCTCAGGTAGTGCTGGATTGGATTCTCCCTGTAGTCTGTGCTTCACATGTGACCTGGTATGTGTTCAGCTCTTAATACAAATCAACATGTTGTAAGAAATAAAATAAAGCTGGTACTAGCAGTGGTAAACTTTTTTTTATTTTTTTGTATTGCTTGCTTGCTCACTAGATATTTGGTCTGTAATATGTACCAGTACACACACACACACACACACACGCACACACACACACATATATAACAAGGACAGAAAGACAGATATATGAATGATATATGATTAATAACAAGGGACTGATGAGCAAAAATATATAATTTTATTCACTGAAATGATTTTACTGACTGGTATCAAACACTAAACTCCTGAGTATTTCACAAGGACAGAACAATTTATTACAAATCAAATCAACATGTTGTAAGAAAACTGCAAGTAGCAGAAAAAACAAAGCTCTCAACTCCCAAGTCTCTAGCCTGCTGTCTGAATCTCAGATATCCAGAAATGCTGTCTCCCTGTCCTTCACTGGAAATCATCTTAACCAGGATGATCAAAGAGACTTTATGAAGCATTACCGTTATTGGTATGTTCACGCAATAAACAGGGAAAACCTAGGCTGGGACCAAATCAAAACTTTGACAACCTGCTAATCGCACTTAACAAAACTGTATTTAACTGTGTTTCCTTTTTATGAGTAGAAGAAATAAGATATTTACAAAAAAAAGCACTATCCATGCAAAGTTCCATCGCAATTGGATGAGCGGTTCTCCGGATAAAACTAAAACAGAAAAATTAAACATGTTGAAGAAAAATGCAAATTCCAGAATATAAAAAGAACCCACTCAACCCAATTTCTTCATTCAAACACGCATCCCCAAAACAGAGTGGCAGACAGCCCTGAATCCACCCCGAGTTCACACACAGCCAGCAACAGCAGAAATTCCTGCGCTAACCTCGCAATTAACCAATTACTATTACTGGGGTATTAGATTTCAATCCCTGTTCAGGAGACAGGGTGATGACCCAGACAATAGTGTTTCATCTCATACATGTGATGTTTTTTGGAGCAGGATACCTTTTTTATTATATTAAATGTTTTGTGCTATGAAGGTTTTGGATTGTTAGTATTAGAGTCAAGGTCCTTGTACCTAGACTGCCTAAAACAGCACCACAACCAAACTGTGTGGTGGTTTTGTGATGAGGACTACAGTCCAAAGAAGCCAAAGTTGAGATCACTGAACTAATTTCCTGTGCGTCCTAAGCAGGATTCGAATTCAGGTCTTCAGATGTGAACGCATAGAGCCTAAACCCACTGCACCATCAACCTCTCTTTTAATGTTAAAAGACCATTATTTGTGAAGAATATCATGGTTGCAATTGCAGTCTGGGAAACACATGCTTCAGGTCATTAGACATCCACTATCTTGCCTCCAACTCTCATAAATCTGACAAATCTTTGTTTTACAGCCAAATGATAGCCAAACACCTTCTGTACAGTACTCCACAGTCCATCAAAAGAAGTTGGAGCCAAGTCACACAAAATTGGGCTATATTTTCATACCGCTTACTCCAGTCTTTTTAATGAGCTCTTATTTTAACTAAGATATTGTTAAGATATTTAACAATATCTCCAAATCTGGTACTGGATTACAGTATCAGATTTGGAGATATTGCAAACCAATGTTCCATTGTAGGGGAACTTGTTGGTATAATAGGATAAGGCTTGCAGATCGATCTTGAAAAACTGTCTGATTCATTTTCAAGAAAAAAAAGGTTTATTTGCCAGGGATGTTCATATAGCAGAATTTATTGGAGTACAGATTTTAATAAAGAGTCTCTGTTTTTTATTTCCTGGTACCTGTTTGTGTAGAGACAAGGAAGCCTACCTGTGGTTTATTGTGAAATAGTTATATTTATTATTATTATTATTATTATTATTATTATTATTATTTATTTATTTCTTAGCAGACGCCCTTATCCAGGGCGACTTACAATTGTTACAAGATATCACATTATTTTACATACAATTACCCATTTATACAGTTGAGGTTTTTTTTACTGGAGCAATCTAGGTAAAGTACCTTGCTCAAGGGTACAATAGCAGTGTCCCCCACTGGGGATTGAACCCACAACCTTCCGGTCAAGAGTCCAGAGTCCAGAGCCCTAACCACTACTCCACACTGCTGGTATATTTACCATGCTATGTGTATAATTGTCCAAAAAGGAACATCACAATTTTTTTTTTTAATGTTTTTGTAAATTGTCTTAGATTAAATGGTGCAAACAATCACTTACAAAACGTCCCATAAAACAGACTTTAAAGTTTTGTCTATATGTACACAATTTGAGACTGAAGTACAGTGCTGTGTATCACTGTGAATGCCGACCTACAGATGCAGCATAATCCATTGTCAACAATGAATAGACTACCCGACATGGCAGGATTTGTTATTATAATATACAGTTGTTTTTGTTTGCATGTCCCATTCAAGAGTAAAGCCAAGAGGTAGTTAAAAGGATGACAGAGGTGGCAGGTGTTTTTATATCTGCCTGGCCAACTGAATAAGTGAAGTGTATTGTTTGTTTTCCTCCTCCAGACCAAATTTTTTGTGAGTTTCCTCCTTCTACCCCACATAAGATTTTTTTTTGTTCCCCCATATGCTCGTTTTTTTTTTTTTTAATAGAGTAAAATTCTTCAAATGTCACATGAATGGGTTTGTATCTATGCTTTATGTTTTTATACTGTTTCCTGTCATTGAGCTCTGTTGCTAAATTCACTATATATGAACTGCTAAGTGACCACCTAGATTTTCATTTCCTCATTCCAAAATGGCACGTTACCTTCCAACTCTGCGGTCTTCATATATATAATTTATAAAAATACCCTCAATCACAAGAAATACAATACTATAAACAAAGACTTCTCCTTGAACATTTATCATATTTTCTTTTGAAAACTAAAAGTGGCTCCATATATTTTATACTGCAGCAGGTGTTAAAAGGCCAAAGCATCACATGAACCTTGTAAATAAAGAACGTTACTTACCGTAACCCTGGTTCCCTGAAAGAGAAGATGACCACCAACATACTTACGGGATATGCCTGCCAATAGGTAGGTATTCACTGATCATTTTATATCAGAGCTGCCGATAAACCCCTCCGTGGGGTGACGTCCTCTGTCCCGCCTATCGAGGGATTAAACAGTCAACCCGCAGAGACCATTTTCTCTTTTGCATCGAACCCGTGAGGGTGACTGATGCAACCTCGCTGGTTGGTGGTCGTCTTCTCTTTCAGGGAACCAGGGTTACGGTACGTAGCCTAACATCCCCTTTCAATTTGAAGATGACCACCAACATACTTATGGGACAGTATACCAGAGCAGTATATCACAAGGACCCTCGTGCCTAATGAAGGCAGGGAAGGATCTACCAAATTAAGGCAGTAGAACCTGGAGAATGTTGCGGCGTAACCCAGCTAGCCACAGTACAAATGTCAGTCAATGAAGCTCCTCTAGAGGGCCCATGACGTAGCCACACCTCTGGTAGAGTGCGCAGCCACATTCCCAGGTGGGGGTAGGCCGGCATTAGTATAAGCACTCGAGAAGGTGTGTCCACAATCCAATGGGACAGTCACTGCTTAGAGAGGGCTTGACCTCGGGTCCTTTCACCATGACAGACGAAGAGCTGGTCAGACTGACACAGCGCTCTTGTCCTATCCACATAATCTCTCAATGCCCTAACAGGGCAGAGGGAATTCAATCTCTGGTCCGTCTCCTCCGCACAAGGAGGGGGATAGAAAGCCTCTAGTTCCACTGATTGATTCAAGTGAAAAGCCAGAATTACCATAGGGAGAAAAGCAGGGTTTGTGCGCAATGATACCCTGTTTCCATTGTCCCAAATACGCATACAGAAACTGTGCACTGACAGAGCCTGTAGCTCATTAACTCGCTTAGTGGAGGTGATGGCTAATAGAAAGGCTGTCTTCATAGAGATATTTCAACTCTATAGAATGTATAGGCTCCAAACGGGGCCTTAGTAAGAGCCACTGGTACCACGTCTAGACTCCATTCGGGGAGGACGACCTTCTTAGGATGTAACCGCCGAGCACCCTTCAGAAAACGGGTCGCTAGTATATGAGCACCCGGGACACTGAGTCAATGGGGACATGGCATGCAGATATGGCTGCTAGGTACACTTTCAATGTAGAGGGGGATCCCGCCTCTAACAGATCTTGCAGAAACTGCAAAATAGTTGCTATAGGGCAATAAATGGGGTCATGACCTTTGGTCATGTACCAACTTTGAAAATACTTCCACTTATAGGTGTACAATGCTCTTGTGGAGGAGGTCCTAGCGTTCTGCAGTGTACTGACGACTGCGCCCGAGAGCCCTAAGGCAGACAGACGATCCCATTCAGGGGCCAGACCCAAAGTTGCAGTCTGCCTAGTTCTGGGTGCCAGAGGGTGCCTTTCGTCTGACTAAGGAGATCCATGCGCACCAGGATCTCCCAGTGCTGGCCCTGCAGCAGCTGGCAGATGTTTGAAAACTATTATCTCCTGGGTCATCTGGGGGCCACCAGGAGAACTGTCGCCTTGTCTCCTGACCTGCTCGAGGAAGGCAGGGAGCAGCGGCATCAGCGGGAAAGCATACAAAAGTGCTTTGGGCCACTTGTGGGCTAGGACATCGACACCTAGTGGACCTCCGCAGCTGCGGAGGGAGAACCACAGGGGGCAATAGGTCGTCTCTGCCCAAACTGTGCGCACGGCAGCCAGCGGAATCACTCAACGGCAGGGGGTACAGCAAAGCCTAGCCCCGGCGGAGGAACTGTGTTCTCCCCAAGAGTGTAGGCTGAAAAGACAACACACACGGACCCTTAATCAATACTGCACAGGCAGTCATTCACACTCGACAGACAGTACACAGACAGCCTGCAACGCAGAGGCAGGCTGTGAAGAAAGGGCAAGAAAGAGGCTAAGAATTAGAGCTGCTGATTCCAGGAAAGCGGCAAGCCATCTTTCAGCACGAATGCAAGCACCTTATTATGTTATTGTATGTGACACTATAGTATTCCTTTCCTGCATTTAAAACATTTAAAAATCATTAAAAAAAAAACAAACCTTTAATCATCAACACAGTATAGGTGAGAATGGCAGTTACTTCAACACCTAGCAGAATTGTGAAGTCAAATTATCTGGGTGTTGAACTAGGAGCTCATTTACATTTTAGGGAGCACAACTGCACACATTTTTCTAATTTCTTTTAAACATAATCCATAGTTATTACTACAGCAACATTGTGGTGTTTATTCTTATATCTATCATTTAAATGTAACAAACCAACACTTGCTTACTCCAGTTATAAACTGACTGCAGCTTTTTCAACTATGGTAATACATACCATAAAAAGCAGTGAGGTTTATAAAAACTGTAATACTCTAGGGCTAGGCAGCACGTATCTAAAGAGTGTTCTTAAAATATAAGTATGCATTTATTCCAGAAGCAGACACCCTTCTGTGTTCAGTTTAACACGTTAGTATGTATGTATATCCTTTTGTCTAGACTAGCTTATATAAAAAATATACTTTTTTTTTTTTTTTAAGTGTGAGCAAAATCATCTGCTTTGCTAAAGGAGTATGATTCAGTGGTGCTTGTAAGCAAACCGCAGGGGTTGTATAAATCTATTTTCTAAAGCTAAATTGGCCACTGAAATTTTGGGTCACGTTTTACAAGAAAGAGAGGTCAATCACCTACAAGCGTCTGTCTCACAAAACAATAGGCACTAAAGGCTTATAGAGCAGCCCTGAAGCACCGCTGGCGAGATGTGGAAGGTTGGCTGTGAAATCAGACACAGAGAAAAAAAAGTGAAGTGATAACAACAACAACAACAACAACTACACTTTTCCTGTATTTTATCATTATTAAAAATTTCTCATAATTTAAGTCTCTAGTACAGGCTATTTGTTTTTAAACGTCTTTTAATTGTTGATGTAGTAGAATCAGAAATAAAATTAATTAAATCAAACCGTATATATATATATATAATGTGTGTGTGTGTGTGTGTGTGTGTGTGTGTGTGTGTGTGTGTGTGTGTGTGTGTGTGTGGTGTTGTATATTACTATTTTTAAAATGTCCATTTCAAAACAAAAAGAGTTACAAGTAAGTAATATTTTGTCCTCAAGCTCTAAAAATGTACATTTCCTAGAGCTAAGTTACAGTCTAAACTGACGGGGCAAGGAACAATACAATATGTTGATAGTTTAAAGTGTAAAAACGATAAGAGTGGAACCCTGCATTATGTATTTACATATTGTTGTATGCAGTACGTTGTTAAGAATGTAAGATCCCGCTTGAACATACCATGTAACGGTTTATATTTTTAAAAAACAACAATACTACACAATAATGCTTAGTAAGTGATAATGCTGTATAGTGCTCAAGGCGATTGCGGGCTTTGCCTTTTCCATACGAATAACCACAATCGCATACTATAACCTTACTGTCCATGTTAATAAATTCCAGTGCTGTTTTTGTTGCACATAAAAGTCTACCATATGTTTCGCTTTCGGACGCTGTTCATTTCAGGGTAATATTTAGTCAAACACAAATGTTTTCAATAGCACGTACTTCATGTAAGGACCACTGGTATGGCATATGGTACGGCTGTGTGATGTCTGGAATATAAGCTACATGTGGTAAATTGACTTATAAAAGTAATGTTTAATGTATAATGCTTAATATTTAAACCAAACACCTTTAAATCACATTTTATTCACCGTCACGTTTGGTTTAAATAGGGTACAGCTGGGCTCTGCAACACCTGGTATTCATATCGTCATAATAGCCTGATACAAGGCATATGGACCGACGCGACGGACACGTTTTCACAGCACATTTATTCATCAAATTTGAAATATGAGAACAGCAAAATAGCATCCACTGGGTGGGACCCGATACACAGGACTCAATATCAAGAAAGTAGCATTTCAACTTTGAGGTCAGGTTATTTTTCCAAGAAATAAATGACTTGCAGATCACACGAAGGTATTTTATTATTTACTGATTGTTATAATAAAGCAGATCTCTTCCCTTGAGTGATAATGTCTAAAAAGCTTTTAAACGTAAACTGCAAATTTCACCGAGCAACCATATGTGTTAGCTTATAACAGAAAATAATATTACATATATTTATTGTTCCTTCATCTTTTATTTAGGCTATTTCAATTCAGTTAAAAAGGGAAAAAAAGACCCCGACTGTTACAGTATCTGAAAACGTGCTATATACATTTAAATATCGCTCAGCAATACCTTACGTTTACATTTCAGGTCAAACGCTGAATTAAAGCTAATGCTTTCAGCACACTAGGAGATAACAGATTTTATTTAGCTTTAAAAAACAGTGTCTTCATAGTGTGAACATTTTGCCATTTGATTATTATTTTGATGCACTCTGTCATGCATCGTCATTTGTACTATATATTTAGCGTTGTGGAAATGCATGTGTGAAGCCAAAGAGAACAGCTCTTATCGAATGGGATTATTTTCTGTTTTATTCTAACAATTTACAAAAATATATAAATAATAAGTTAGTTAAATTACGCAAATCCATGCCCTTTATTATATCCCAATTATGTTGTTTTGAAGTGCTGGTGAATAAACTCATAACAGCACATTTAAAACACAGAAGGTTCATTTTCTTCGTTTTCAGATCTTTCGTTATCCGCAATAATCGTAACTAAAATCCAATTAAAGAAACGTAATTGCAGGATATTCATAAAATGATGAATAGATATAGATTTTGCCAATGCGATGTGCATAAATATGTAGTCACGTTTATTAACAGAATACAATTAAAAACGGGTTCAAATTGAAAGTGTATGTTTAAGCTACAACAATTGTTCATTTTGACAACAGTATTGAATAGTTGTAATACTGTAGGCTGTTTTTGAGCTTGTTTTGTACTTGTTCCTTGCTGGACAATAGGCTACAGTTAATCTGAAATACAACATATTTTACTTTTGAAATATAACATTATATATTTAGTCGTTTAACTATGTTTAAATACAGATATTGTACATACTGTCAGTATATGCCAAAGCCAAAATGTCACAAGAAATTAGACATTTCAAAACTGTGATAGATCCATTGAAATGTATAGGCTGAGGCTGTTTTCCAAGAACGATATAAGGGGAAAAAGTGGTCTCTCTCGAGCCAAGAGTTGAAGGTTTTATGTTCTTTCTAAGAACGTAGTAGTCGTGCCGCAGCCCACCTACTCTCGCACACAAGTCTTATAGTACGCTATGGCGGGATTGCACTAACTGGACCCGGGCAGCTACAGTGAGGGCGCTCTAGCACTGCTTGATCAACACTCCGTTGCTCTTCTCTATTGCACTACCTACAGAAATCAGAGCGGCGTACGCACACACACACACACTTTCAATCATTCACAGTTCCTTCTCCAAATTGAAGAGAATATTTGTATAATAACGGCAGCTTGATGATGATGATGACTATATAAACTGGAATATACTGAATGTAGCACAGCAGTTCCCTTGAAAAAAGCAATTCATAACTTTATATAAAGGCAGAAATTATGAAATACATATTGGTAATTTTTTTTCCATTTTTCTCGTTAATTTCACAAGCAGTAGGCCTAGTCTGTACTGGTCTCGACGCGATATTCTAAATGGAGACGCTCCGAAAAAGCTAAGGAGAAAACGGGTGACTGCGCCCTCGGTCACTGAACACTGCGGTGCAGCTATTAAAAGTAAATATGTCGATGGAAAGATATCTTGAGGAGAGAAAGCGGGAGTGGGTGCAATGCAAACCCACTTACATCAATTAGGTACAGACCCAGACAAGATAAACAGAATTGTGCGTGTGCCTTGCTTGTTCGGGAGATTACACAACACTAATATTTACCAATACTGAAATGCTATGATTTTGTACATACCGAATATCCTAAAACAGAGTTTTCAAACGAGGTCCTACCCCCAAGGATTAAATCTGCACATTAAAAAAATGCACAGACAGCATCTGAGGCTTTAAATAATGTGGCTGTTAGATTCTATGTTCATTACCATATTCATTAAAAAAAAAAAAAAAAAAAAAAAAAAAAAAAGTTTGAAACAAAAACGTGGTCTGTTCCGGGTCCTTGAGGACTAGGGATAAAGCCACTGTTCTAGAACTACACTATTCCTAGTTTTGGGTACAACACTGAATAAATAAATGATCGTGTGTGTGCTCCCTCCTTCATGTAAAGACAGGGACCCCTAGCTGGGTAATTCTTGTTAACGACAGGCCTGTCACCCAGCTGCTCAGAGAAGACAAGAGGAAGCCCAAGCCCGAAGCCCAGCTGTGTATGAAAGATCTGTCTCCTAGCTGGAGGGAGGCATAGGGGCAGTGCGGCTTCTTATTTATTGTTGAAGAGGTTGAGGCCGGCCTACTCCAGGGCAACCTCCTCAAAGCTTGTGGATGTGTTTGTTTCCTGAGGGGGCTCTTTTTAACCTTGCTGCGATGAGGAAGGGGAGGTCTTTAAACAGGCCAGCCCTCCGAGCATCTTTACACAAGCCAAGAGCTGTTCCTTTCTTAAGTTGTCACTGTTGTCACTACCCTGCGGTTAACTCTCAACCTATTTTCTTTCCCAGATTTTCAGAGTGGTAAATGGCAGAAGGTTTTTTTTTTTTAATTTATTTATTTATTTATTGCTTTTTATGGTAGGCCATCCTTGTTTTTTTTTTTTTTTTTTTTTACTGTGGTACATTAATTTACTTTATTTTTGTTCTCTATAGTCATACATTTCTCAGCCTATGATATGCTGATATAGTGCAGAGAAGACAAAACCCAGCAAGGGTGTAGTAAACACATTTTAGTGTAAAACATGATCAAGCAACACTACAGCTTTAAATGTGACTAACTAAAACTAATAACACAAACCCTTCTACTCAAGTAGCATTTGAATTATTTTCATTAGTGTGAATCTGATCTGATGGCACCTCTCATAAAAACACATACCGCTAGGCCCCCCAATCTCACCTCCCTCAGACATGCACTATGTTTAATGTCAGCCAGGTATATCTGTCTATATATATATATATATATATATATATATATATATATATATATATATATATATCTGTCTATATATATATATATATCTATATATATATATATATATATATATATATATATATATATATTTATTTATGCCAGAGGTCATGCTTTTCATTCAGACAGAAATCAAAATGATAATGACTACTTATTAAAAATTCTATTTGGAAGTGCACATAAGCTACATCAAAAGGTGCTGACACTAAAGGCAGAGGGGTTGGATTCACTGATAAAACACATCAAAGCAAAGGGCTAAATAAATTACTGTTTACAATTCAGATAGTAATGCATAAATTTAGCTGGAAATGTGGTTTAGTATATTATTATTAAAAAGCAAACTGAAACATTAGCACTGCCAGGAAAATAAATAAATAAAAAGTATAGTGAACCATTAATACATTTATGCATTGTGGGTGCACTTCAAATAACAATCAGACTGGGAATTACTTGTAAATTAAGAGGGTCAGTAACACTTCCATTATGCAGCAGGTACTGTCAACCTTTTAATGCTATTATGTTATCTGATATCCCTCCTCCCTCTCCAAAACCCTACACATTTTAACCCCTTTATTTCTGGATGCGTCTAATTTCAATACTGCAGTTAGCAGGACTGGACAAACCCCCTCTACCCTGTTTTTTGTTTTTTTTTAAATGTATTTATTTATTTTATTTGCTATGTGAGCTACAGCAATCTAAGCAACCTGGTTCTTGCTAAATATAGTATTATTACAGTAGTTATCTCACCTGAGTCTGCACATCTTTAATTGATTACCTGCTTGATGAGATCCAGGCATCTTTGACATTAACATTTTTAGAGAGAGCAGATTGTTGGTTTTTCATTTTAGCAACAAATGTCTCAATCTTAAAATTGTAGCCGATGCAAAACTTTAGGCCATAGCTGTAGTGGTGAGAGAGATTTGGTTTTGGATCAGACTCCTGGTTAAATAACCTCCAGATCCTGTAGTGAGAGTCAATGGCAGGGTTTTATACTTTTCACAATATTTTTACAATATTCTTAAAATTAATTATTTCCAGCACTCAGATATCCGTTATCCAGATAGACGTCAGTTGCGTTTTACCAACCTTAAGGCTGCTACACACCAGACGCGATGCGGCAAGCGAAACTGTGCAGCAATGCGACAAAATGAATAGAACCTATACTTTTGAGAAGTATGTTTCACACCACGCCGGCACCATGCAAAAGAAATAGGATTGAATCGTATTTTTTGCGATTTGTCACGCATCAACTAGGACATTGAGCAATCAGAGAACAGCTTCAATGCACGTGGTCCAGTAGGGTGAAGTAGCATCCAGAATGACAGAGGAAACAATATACTTGCCGTTGAAAAAATACCTAGAACTTTATGACAAATTTTGACGGAACATAAGCCTGGTATGTATGATTTACTGCCATATGTGTTGAACTACCGTCAGAGAAGACACTCGTAATTACTACATGATGTTGACGAATATCTAGTCTTGAACATAGTTTTGTCAACAGTCATTTTTAACAGTTGTATAAATCTGACAGTTTTCAAACCTGTCGCATCACGTCTGGTGTGTGGAGACCTTTACCCGTCACACGTTATTTTCCGACCAGTTTTCTGGTACAAAGCCCATCTCTTCAATGTTACAATTTTTTTAAATATCCGTCACAGCCCACGTTTTTTTTTTCTCTCTGACGAAAATGCAACCAAAACAAAGCAAACGAGACAAGCTATGGTAATGTAAAAGTTAATCATTAAACAGTTTTAGATATTGTGATGTATTTTGTAAATCTGTGATCTTTAGTTTGTTTTTCTTTAGTTCTGTGCATGCCTAACATTTTGATTTCATTTTGCTGTTGGGTCGTTAACAGAATTTTACATACTGCTACAATACGTACCAGATTTAAAAGTATGTACTGTATTATAGTCCACGTGTCGTCTCTTTTGGCAAGTGATATTTTCAGAATAATATCGTTCTGATTTAAAATACTTCTGTGGAAAATATAGTACTGTACCAACAAAACCAATACAGTACATCTAAATGGAAGCCTACTTATTTTAGAACACAGTCCTTTCAGATATGTATTTTTGATATTATCTTTTTTGTGTTCCCTGAAAAAAAGTGTTGGAACGGGCCAAAATGAAATAACCAGATATGCCTCACACGCATTTAACCGTCCCTGAAGTCAAAATGTTATAGGGTTCGATATGTGAGTGCTGGCTGTATTCAAGTCTTTTTGGAGAAATGGTTAATTCTAGTAATATCCAGACCTGAAAAACAGATTTCATACACTAGTACAGGTAAAACCATGCATATTCCTTCCACACATGCTCTGTTCTCCATTCGGTAGCAGGCAGGAAATAACTTTACAAAACTAAGAAAAATAGAATGTGACTCCAAACCTAAAATAATGAAAACTACAACAGCCACAAGGCAAACTAAATATGGACTGGAGAGGAGGGCCATAGTCGAAAATTATTGCCCTGAGGGAAGACTATTGTTACCGATAGGGGGCTATAATGCTACATTGCACCCTGGAGGTAACGATAGTCTTCCCGAGGTGCATTTCATTTTCCGCTATGAGTTGAGTCTGCAGTACAAATTTAATATATGCATCAGTCAAGAAAATAAGTTAGGCAAGGTCGGATAGTAAATATGATATATATTTTGTTTAAATATAGCTGATACAGCATAAGTAAATAACAAATAAATTGGAAAGTCAGAAAACAGTGAGTTATGTTTTAATCACCATTTTAGAGCATCTTTCTTTTGTAGTATGTTTTGTAATTAGGTTTCTGTTAAGTCACCGAATCGCTGTTCTGCAGTTTTTTCACATTCAGCATTTTCTCTTGTGAGGAGTGGAGATGAAAGGCATGACTGACAGTGATGTGAACCAATCACGTCAGAGGGAAATTATTGCTCGGTGGTGTAAGGATGTTAGGGCAATAGTTCAATCTATTTTTGCCAAATCACAGGCCAGAATTTCCAAGCACTGATTCTCTCATATATATATATATATATATTTCTCTCAAATTATTGAAGAAATTCTAAAGTTCAGAAAAAAATGTATATATATATATATATGTGTTCAGAATATATATATATATATATATATATATATATATATATATATATATATATATATATATATATATATATATATATATTCGCCTTTCTAGATTCATAAATTTAGTATTTCATTGCCATTCCATATCCCGTCCACCCCAGATTATTAATGCATTTCAAAGCAGACATCATTATTTTTTGAGACGATTTCTTTTAAAAAATTTACAGAAACCCTTCATGGGAGTCCCTAGGGCCTGACTCCTTCTCTCATCTTATGATCTTATTAGCATCCTATCTCCTCTAGCCTGCTGAGCAGAATGCATTGCTATGCACTTTCTGCCTCCTGACCCCTCTGCGGACAGAATTAATTTGGTCTTCTTGCCTTTTTTCTGCTCTCTCTCTCATAAAGATGCAGTGTGGCTTGCTGTGCTTATTAAAAGAAAGAATTAAAAATAAATAAATAAAATGAAGAAAGTTGATATTCAAAAAGAAAGATGAGGCTTTTGCTGGCAGTATATAAGAAATAGAAGAAAATAAATGTACTGCACTAGAAAATTCTGCCAGAGTGTGAAATATATATATATATATATATATATATATATATATATATATATATATATTAGCTGGATAAATCAATGTTCCAGTGACTGCCCCCACTTGGATGAGGTTAAAACAAGATGTATTAATATGATCAAAAGCCACCTGGTTACATACTTTGACTAACTGTTTTGACAGTGCACACGCACAAGTCCATGGTATCCATAAACAGCACATTGCCGCCAATGCAGTGCATGCTGGGTGCTGGTAAAGATGAAGTAGGTACAGGTTCATTCTAAACACACATGTTGGGGTGATGGTAAATGAATCAATGCTGGAATATTGGCAAATGACATCGGTTCAGTTGTTCTTCTAAGGAACACAATGAACTGTTCTAAGGAACAGTTCATTGTGTGATACAGAGTCCAGAACCTTATTTTCATTTCAAATTCAAGGAGCTCATTTATAAATGAGCAGTTCTTAATTTTGAAATTAGTGTCCCCTCCCTAAGCAAACATAATGGACCCAGCACACATTTTCACAAAGTGTGGCCCCTTCACATGTTTTGCATCTACCCATTTAATAAACAGTCAAACACCATGAAGCTGAGGTCCTCCGACTCTGGCCTGCTTGTTAACCCCAAGCAAAAGTGCACCACACTTGGAGAACGCTTGTTTAGCTTCATGGCTCCGACTCTTTGGAACTCTTTCCCAGCTTTGGTGCGTGATGCTCCCACCGTCGCTCGCTTTAAATCAACCCTCAAGACCCACCTGTTCTCTCTTGCTTTCCATGCTCTTTAAGCCTGATATCTGCTATTAGCTGCTGTGTTGATGCTACTATTTCAAGTATTCTGCACTTTCCACTGTATTTAATGTATTATGCTTTTTTTTTTTTTTTTTTTTTTACTGTATATCATGTATTATGCATTTCTCTGTATTTAAAGTATTATGGATTTTCTTGTTTCTGCATCTTGTAAAGCGCTTTGTGATGGTGGTCCACTATGAAAGGTGCTATATAAAACAAAGATTGATCGATTGATTGATTGATCATCTAACTGCCCAAGTCTTTATATACTGCACCTCCAGTAATGCTACACATGGTTCATCAACTTTGTTTTAGTACTAATGCAGAAGAACCATATAGTAAATTTCTTAAATTTGACCAATCAAGAACAAGTTTCTGAAAAGGTAACTTCCAAGACACATTTCCACACCCAGTCCTTTTGCACTGGGAGAAAGGGTACCACTGTACTTGTGGGACAGATTGGGACCTAAAATCTTTCATATGTATTTGAAAATGGGACTGTTATCTATTTCAGGGATATTTAAGTCATTTAAATGAATGCCATTTAATGAACAAGATATTTAAAATGGACAATGGGGTCTGACCTAGTCATTCTGCAGTGGTAGTAAATTAATAACATTTGGGGTATCACTGCACTTGTGGGATGCTTTGCTCAATAAAATATTACCATACAGTCACACGTATACCTGTGTACAAAGATGACCTTAGCAGTCATTATAAGCATTATTGTTTTATATTTTTAATTCCGAGTACTACCGTGAAGAAGCACTGCATTAGGGCTCATTATAATGCTGGTGAGCACAGCTATGGCTTCTGCTTTTCAAGCAGTTACTGCCTTATGATGGGGGACCTAAAGCGCTGGACTGGAGAGCCTTGTAGAAATTCTAGAGGGCTTGATGATGTAGGCAGACTGAATGATATACAGTAGCGGCCACAGGCGAGAGCTGTCCATTAGTTACGGGGTCTCTGTAATGCACTGCTGAAGTACATTATTTTCAAATGCATCAGTCAGCGTCATACAGCACAGATAAATTCTAATGCTTCAAATCTGTAATGCATACTCTCACCACCGCTATATTACGCTGCGGGTTAGGAGGGCAGAGAGAGGGAAAAAAAAAGATGTAATTTATTTTTTCACTGTGGCCAGTATTCTTCCCATTAGCTTCAAACGTGAGATAAGTTATTGGCTTTAACAAGCGCCTGTAGCCGCCAGAGCACGCTACATACAATTGGCGGCACAAAACACAGCAGGCAGGCAAGCAGTGAGGCGGTGGTATCTGAACATTCTGGAACAAGCCCACGCACTGGGAGAGTGAAATATGGACTGGAGAGGTGGGTTATAGTGGAAAATTATTGACCCGAGGGAAGACCATTGTTACCGATGGCAAGGGGGGGGGGCTATAATGCCAGAAGCCACACCCAGGTGGTATCAATAGTCTTCCCGAGGGGCATTTCATTTTCCACTATGAGCTGAGTCTGCAGTACATATTTAATATACGAGTCAGTCAAAATAATGAGATACTAAATATGACTTTATACACTGTAAAGCCATAAATATTTGCAAGCCTTTTATTATGTGTTTGTCATGTATGAAAAAAACATGTAACATTTTTGGCATGAATATCTTAGTACATCTAATGAAGTAATATACTACTAGCAGTGCAACAGGTCGCCAACATTTCTGGTGCAAAATAGGTTTCATGGGTGTGATTCGCCAAATATTTTGGTCACAAATATTTATGGCTTTACAGTATTTTGTTTAAATATAGCCGATACAGCATAAGTAAATAACTAAACAACATAAATAAATAAATTAAAAATTATTTTGAAGTGCATACTGCAAGTTTTTTTCTGTCTTTTGTAATTAATTTTCTGTTAAGTCACAGAATCGCCGTTCAGCAATTTGATCTTATTGTTGGGAGTGGAGGGCGATCTTTTGAAAAAGGGGGGGGGACGGGGGACTGACAGTGATGTGAACCAATCACATGACAGATGGAGACTAATGGCCAGTGGTGTAAGGATGTGGGCAATAGTTTAATCCATTTATCCTCCTATGATGAGGTTTTAACCAACCACTGAAGGGGCGTTTAACCCAAACGCGACGCGCATGCCGCCTCCTTGCACATCGCTCTGTGTTACCGCAGACCACTGTTCACACCGAAGGTGGCAAGGGGAAAGTCAGAAGGCGGTCTGTTGTTACTTCACAGCTGCATGTACAGTGGCTTTTGCCAATCAACAAACAGTAAATGCCAGCGGGAAGGGAAAACTTTTTTATATAGAAAATCGAAAGCTAAATATTTCAAGTATTGAGGAACGAAACATTACAATTTTTTTTTAAAACTAACTTTACCCCCCAGCTTTAGATATGTAAGTAATAACAAGTACACATACATTTAATATTAACTTACCCGATACTCCCATCTGGACACTCACAGCCCCCCACGCAGAGGCTTTTTTGTTGATGTCCCTGTACACGTTGAGAGTTGTGGACTCTGGGAACTCTGAGACAGTGAAAATTAGGTTCTCTCCCATTTTAAATGCTGTCTGTCTTCCTCGCAAAGGAGCCTCCTACTTTCCCCCCGATTGGTTGTTGGTGGTATACGGCGCGGCGCGGCGAAAGTTGAAAATATTTTATCTTCTGCGCGCCGCTCTGATTGCCACTTCCCCTCCCCCGTCAGTGTGACTGCCTTCATTGAAACCAATGGCTGCACCGCGGTCAGTGTGAATGCCCCTTGAATATAATGCAGTATACATGCTGGACACAGAAACAACATAATGCAGGACATGTAACCATGAGGTCCCTGGTTCAAATCCCACCTCAGCCACTGACTCATTGACCCTGAGCAAATCACTTACCTCCTTGTGCTCTGTCTTTTGGGTGAGACGTAATTGTAAGTGACTCTGCAGCTGATGCATAGTTCACACACCCTAGTCTCTGTAAGTCGCCTTGGATAAAGGCGTCTGCTAAATAAACAAATAATAATAATAATACTTGAAATTAATTAAATGGAATGGTCAAACTGAGTTTTGTAAAAAGATTCATTTTGACATTTCTGCTTTTGTAGATGTATGGCACACCATACAAGGTTAACTTGCACTGTGCACCGTCAGCTTCAGTATCTCACCTTAATCCCCCCACATGAAATGCAGAGATGAGGAGGCCTGTTTGATTAAAAAATGTAATTTAATCCCCACTGTGTTTGAAGCTAATCTGATTCTCTGTATCTATTACCCAAAAAATAAAAGACATTTGAGTTTTTGTGAACAAAAAATAGAAAACACCTGTGGCTCTAATGCAACCCATCTAAATGTCAAATATTATTATTATTTATTTCTTAGCAGACGCCCTTATCCAGGGCAACTTACAATCGTAAGCAAATACATTTCAAGTGTTACAATACAAGTAATACAATAAGAGCAAGAAATACAATAACTTTTGTTCAAGCAAAGTACAAGTGTGACAAACTACAATTCAATAATACAGCAGATAATAGTGATAGTTACATCAGGATATGATTAAATAGTGATAGTTACATCAGGATATGATTAGATACAAAGTACTACAGGTTAAACACTTGGCAGATTACAGTATTCTGAAGTACAGGATTAAATGCAGTAAAATAGGGGGCAGATAAGAGCAAAATAAAGCACATTTACATGAAGGGTGATAGTGTCCCAGGATACAAACAGAGGAGTTCTACAGGTGCTGTTTGAAGAGGCGAGTCTTAAGGAGGCGCCAGAATGTGGTCAGGGACTGGGCAGTCCTGACATCTGTAGGAAGGTCATTCCACCACTGTGGAGCAAGGGTGGAGAAGGAGCGGGCTTTGGAGGCAGGGGAGCGTAGCGGAGGTAGAGCTAGTCTTCTAGTGCAGGCGGAGCGGAGAGGTCCAGTGGGGGTGTAGGGAGAGATGAGGGTCTGGAGGTAGCTGGGTGCAGTCTGGTCAAGGCATCTGTAGGCTAGTACAAGAGTCTTGAACTGGATGCGAGCGGTGATCGGGAGCCAGTGGAGCGAGCGGAGTAGTGGAGTAGAGTGAGCGAAGCGAGGCAGAGAGAACACCAGGCGGGCAGCAGAGTTCTGGATGAGCTAGAGCGGACGGGTGGCGGACGCAGGGAGGCCAGCCAGGAGGGAGTTGCAGTAGTCTAGGCGGGAGAGTACCAGGGCCTGGACCAGGAGCTGGGTAGCATAGTTGGTGAGGAAGGGTCGGATTCTTTGGATGTTGCTCAGGAAGAATCGGCAAGTGCGTGCCCGAGTGGAGATGTGCTGGGAATAAGAGAGGCAGGGGTCCAGGGTGACTCCAAGGTTCTTAGCTGAGGAAGAGGGAGAGAGTGTGGTAGATTCCAGAGGAAGAGATAGAGAGATCAGAGGAGGGGGAGGAGGAGGGAAAGAAAAGGAGGTCAGATTTAGAGAGGTTGATGCGAGTGCATCCAGGAGGAAATAGCAGACAGACAGGTAGAGATACGGGAGGAGATGGTGGAGTCAGAGGTGGGGAAGGAGAGGAAAATCTGAGCATAATCAGCATAGAAATGGTATGAGAAACCATAGGATGCGATGAGGGGGCCCAGGGAGCGGGTGTAGAGAGAGAACAGGAGAGGACCCAAGACTGACCCTTGGGGGACTCCAGTTAAGAGAGGGTGAGGTGTGGAGGTTGCTCCATGCCAGGTTACCTGGTAAGTGCGGTTGGAGAGGTAGGAGGAGAACCAGGCCAGAGCAGTGCCAGAGATCCCCAGGTCAGCAAGAGATGATAGTAGAATAGAGTGATCAACAGTGTCAAAGGCAGCAGAGAGGTCGAGGAGAATTAGGACAGAGGAGAGAGAGGCAGCTCAGGCACACTTAAGTGAGTTGGTGACAGACAGGAGGGCGGTTTCAGTGGAGTGAGCAGAGCGGAAGCCAGATTGGAGAGGGTCAAGCAGAGAGTGGTTGGACAGGAAAGCAGAGAGCTGGCGGTGTACAGTCCACTCGAGGGTTTTGGAGAGGAAGGGTAGGAGGGAGACAGGACGGTAGCTCTGGAGGGAGGTGGAGTCGAGGGTAGGTTTTTTGAGGAGGGGAGTGATAGAGGCTTTTTTGAAGGCAGAGGGAAAGATACCAGAAAGACCATAAAAGAGAGATTGAAAGATTATACCATGTTTGTATCTACAGCTGCACACATCCCACAGCATGGGGCTCCTCTGAATCTTCAGTGGCATGAATATGGGATTAACAGCCTTTCTGTACGTAAAAATGGTGTCTGTCAGTCCTCAACAGAATCCAAGAAGCATCACTGTATAAAGGATAAGCACTTTCTTTAGGAAATCTGTATTCATCCAGTAAGTTAAAAATGCAGTGCTACTGACAACACATTCATAGTGTGTCAATTGCAGAAATGTTGGTTGATCTAATGAAATAGATTTATGGTTGCGGTCTGCAGTTGTCTAAATGGATGTGTGGATGCAGCTGCCAATTTTTGTGAGTGGCGCCGAGATTAAAACTCAGAACGTTCGAGTCTCTGGGAGACATACTGAAAACCTGGACACCTACCTCAAAAACCTGGATGATCCAGAAAAATCAGGACAGATGGCAAATCGATTTTAGCTATGCCTTACTATAGCTAGCAGGTTCACCTTTTTAACTGGTTAATACTTTTATCCAAGGATCCTTGAAACCATGTCATTTCTTTGCATGTGAGTAAGTGGATTAACCAGGTATGTTAATCAGAAATAAAGAACAATTCCCTTATATAGTTTTGAAAAATAGCTTTGACATATTTACAAAGGTTATTAGCGAGGGTTAGCAACTCACACTAGTCCTTGGTTTCCCCTTGTTTATGTATATTATTGAAAGTTCCAGGATTTGAGAAATACAGAATTATGGGGGGAAGAATTTATTTTACATATTGTTCATAAAGCCTGTCTCTTGTTAATAAATAATAAATTGAGGATAGTTCTGAAAGCTAGTAATGGTTGCAGGACCAGTGTGAGTTTCTAACCCTGTTATTAATATAAGCCAATGTTGAAAATATCAGTTGTATACGTATCTCATTTAAAATCTTGCCATTGTAAAGCAAAACACCCAGAACACTCCATACAATCTTGGTGTATGAGAGAAAAGGGCAATCTGTTTTTCGTCCTGAGCCACAGCAGAGCTTGAAGATTATAACCTATTGCAGAGGGGGATGCTGGGGGAGATCCCCCCACAAAGAGTTTAACCCTTTGCGGTCCTAGGTCGGACAGGGTCCGACATCATCAAAAAAACGTCAAGCACAGGTCTCTAGTTGTTTTTTCTCCGGAAAAAAACGAGAAAACCTTTCAATGGCCGAGTGAGACCGATAGGAGCCGAGAGAAGCCGAAAAAAAAGGGGGTGGATCTGAGCAACACACATAGCCCCTGCACCACAGAGATAACACAGACATAAACAAACAAGGTAGATGCTTCCGCATCCAGCGCTCAAAGAATATCACGGACATCTGCAGAGCTTTTTGAGATGTTATAGTAATAAAATAATGACTTGGATCGCTTTATTGAGGAGTTTGGTGATAAAACGATGATCAGGAGATGGATTCATCAGTATGCACAACTGTGAAGAGGTATGTGAAAAATACAGCAAACAAGTGTTGGTGCGGGGCTGGAGATGCAGTACTGAGTGTCCTGTTGATATGCAGTGCCTTTTAATCCTGTTTTACAGTGAAAAAAAATACTTTTAAACAGCGCGTGTAAAATGAACAGTGCGTGTGAAAATAAATTGAACCCGATGCGCCTGAGAGGTGCTGAATAAATGGAACATAACTGAATGGGTAATTGCCAAGAAAGTGTTATTTACTTTTTCAGGACTTCTACATAACTGGGGTGGTGCAGCAGGCTGATCTAAACAGACACTAATAAACTACATTCCCACTGTGCATTGCACATGAACTGAATCGTGATTTAACAGTTGGGCGAGATGTTGTTTTGTTTTTGTTTTTCAACAGAGGCTCACACGTTCAGCGGAGGAGCATAATTGACTTCAGGACCTGTGGTGGAACATCTCGCCCTTGCGGTTTTAAGTAGCATATTGAGATAGGCGCACACGTGCTCCTAAATTAAATTTTTCAGGAGCACCAGAGAATTTTTAGGAGCATATGCTCCCAAAACAGGGGCACTGTATAGCCCTGCTATAGTTCCTTTATTAACGGTCTGGGGATTATAAATTAACAAATGTCAGGTACAGTACATCAGTGTGTCTAAAACACCACACTCATTTAACAGAGAGTATCGCATCTTGCAGGATCGGATATGATAGGTTGTACTGTTACGACGCAAAAGTACAGTATATTGTATGTTTATTCATAAATACAATATGCATAGATAAATGGATAGTTAGAAAGCGTGCCTAAGAGATTGTTGAATAGCATTTGAAACCAAAATATAAATCATTTTGAAAAAAATAAAAATAAATAAAAATAATAATAATAATAATAATAATAATAATAATAATAATAATAATAATCTAGAAGTTGTCAAAATGGGGATGCAATATTCAATGTAATTTAGAAAGGGTAGGTGACTTCTGTATCACTATAAAATAGAGTTAAAAGGTAAAATATTCAAATAATGTAACTGACGTATACCATCAATGTACACAATATGGAAGACAGATGCCAGAAATACTGCTTAAGAAATTCAAGGGATTATTCGAAATATTGGAATTTTTTTTTTTTATTCAAGTATAAAAGCATCCTATAGAACAGGTACAAAGATGCTCAAAAACTACCAAATATATACATCCCAAACCAGTTCTATTTTGGATTTAAATGTACTTTCATGACCCACTTCCACGCAGATGCACAAGAAGAAACTGATTTGTATCAGAGCTGTGAAGGGCAGCTTGAATGTTGCTAACTGGCACATTGCTCCCACCTTTCTCAGTTTTATCAGTATAAAATCTGCTTTGCTTTGAATTTGCAACTTAAATGTAATGCTCTGTTTTTATCACTTGTTATATGGTTTTCGTAAATATAGCAAAACTGTGACATTTATTTGTGAAGACTTAATCAACGTAAATTACAAAGCTTAATCATGCAGTAGATCAACACATTTTTTAATTAAAAATAATTAAACTAACTAAATAAATATAAAATGTCTATTTATATTAAATAGAGGAAGGATTTAAATGTACATTTAAAGTGTGGTTCAGAATTAAGGTACAACAGATTCCAACACGCAATACATTACAAGAAACATAGAGGAAATAAGGAATTTTTCATTGAAACCAAATTTACACTGATAAAAATCTGTAGCATACTCATATCTGGGAACCAACATAACATGCTAAAATATTCACACGGCTGCAGCTCAAAAGAAACATTCAAAATGAAGACAGGGACAGCTGTATGCGCCTGGGTGCCACTGTTAATTGGGTAGGTTGTTCCTGATTAACAGAGCTCTGTGTGTGTGTGTTTGTGCGTGTTTTATTTATTTTTTAACACAAAGATCAAACTGCAGGTTTTGCTTGTTGCTGAGAATGTATTATTATCTGATGAACACAATGGGAATTTGTATTGGATTTATACTGTACATTTGACTTGTCATTTAAGGAGAACAAGAAAAGAGGGTTTGTTTTTTGGTAAGTAGAAAAAGCATACATTAAGGAGAAATGATTTAGCAGTGTATGCACTTTTATGTCAAGGAGCATCTGTGGCTGAGTTAAGTACATGTGTATAATAGACTATTTTAGGGTGGAAGTGATAAAAGATAGAAAATACATTAGAATTCGACCTACAAGATCATTCTTCTTGGGAACTACTGAACTTCACCATCTTATATTAGAGTGATACACTTGTACTTAAACATAGACACATGGGAATATATATGAAACCAATGGCATAACTTCACAGAAAGCAGTGAAAGCCCATATGCCCATCTGCACGATTATACTACACTGGGGGAAAAATGCCTGTCGTGTTGTCTGTCTTTGTTATGTAGCATTTTGTGGGCCCATAGTTGCACAACACATGGTGAGTATTCTGTTGATCATTTTGATTTATGGTACTAATAGCTGCTACTCTCCCAAGGAGATTTTGTTGCTATGTTACATAGACTCTGGAAGTTTTGTCTCTGTATTTCCCTTAGTCCCACTGGCGTGGAGTTGAGACAGTTCTAGTGTAAGAGCCATGTATCTAGCTAAACTGATAATCATTTTCTTACTAGTAAAAATGTAGAAATATTTTCAATATTGTATGGCTCTTTTGTACAGTGCTATGGGGTGAGTTTAGAAGGAAAGGTGCTTCGTATATGAATTATTATAAAATCACATACCAGAAATCAACCAATCAGGGAATTATTTTCCAAAATTCCAGTGCAGATGTCATCCCATGCATAGTACACCACACCTAATTGAAATGGTTCAAAATCCAAACAAAAATACATGCATACCTAGTAATGGTAAAAGTTATGTTTTACAATAATAACAATATTTTTCATTTTAAAGCTATTCCTGAGCAGTCTCCATTCATGTGATTTATAATAAGTTAATACGCCATGTGTAGGGTGTCTCTTATTAAGTGTACTGTACTAAGTTACCCCCCCCCCCCCCCCAGTGTGCCCCATTGCATTTACTGTAAGGTTTTGTGAAAGAAAAATAAAACTTTTATACAACTACTAAACAGAAAAGCATTTTAATTTATGGAATCAAATGGTCTTGTAATACTTTATTACAATAGTACTTTTGTAACTTATTTTTGCCTTACAAAAAACAAAAACAAAAACTGACAGTCCTGTGCCTGTGTGTTTTAATGCCTCGATTACTGGTGGTGTGCTAGATACTGTGTGTGAGTTCATTGTGAGAGAATGACAGACTGTGATACAACTGCTAATCAAGACTGGTATCAATCATACAAACGATCAAATGATAATATGAAGATTGAGAGACAGACACTAGAGCCCTAAAAATGAACCCTTGATAATATTTATACCTATAAATGATAAAAGACACAGAAAGAAAGACAAATCACACACTTACTAACATTGTATTATATATTTGTTTAATTATTTTAAGTTTATTTTGGGGATGGTAGTTATCCAAAACACTGAAATGCTTTACCACATTCTATTAGAGAGATTCGTGAAACTGTTCTATAATGTTGTTGAAGAAGCCAGTCTACAACAGTTTTCAAGAATATCAAAATATTTTAATTCATACATTATGAAAACTTTGTGAACTGGGCACACTTTCCTGGTTTTATAACGTGTTTAAGGTACCAAACAAACCAGAGTACTGAGGCAATTTGAATTAATTAGTTTCATTTTTAAATAGATCCATACAGAGTAAGCATTTTGTGATCACACCGATGTGAAATCTGCTACTAAAATTACAAATTGTGTTTTTTTTGTTGATGAATTTATTCCAAAATAAGGGTCTATGTGCCCCTATGTACATACGAGAACATCTAGACTAAATATTGTCACAGCTCTCCTTTCTCCCCAATTCACTTGCATATTAATAATGAAAACCTCTTTAGAATAATTATTTTGACAGTCAAATGCAAATTCGAAAAATAGTTAACCGGCCATTCTAAATGAATAAAAAACATATAAAGAAAATAAGTCCTTCAATTTTCCAGGGCAAATTCACGCTGTACAAATGAATAGGAGTCACTGGAAAAGCCAATGAATTAAATGCTTTTGGAAAATGATCTTGCTCATTAATAATCACTGTAGCAGGATCCCCACAAGGCATAAAATAGTGATGCACCCAGTCAGTCAGATAAGACAGTACCCAGCGGTTAGGAGATGGGTAATTAAGCTAGTTTTATATGATATTAAAAGAGAGGGAAAGAAAGCATCTTTGCAAGACTCAAAACACTGCAGTTGGGTATATCACTATACAATCTGTGTGCTGAGCTCAACCCAAGTATCAAGCAAGCAAGCGACAGAGGGAAGGGATGATGGCTGACTGTGAACTACCAAGCTTCAGTGTGACTGGCATTCCGCTGGACTTCTATGCCAACTCCGTTTTTTTGTCTCCAGTTTTTCGAAACAGAAAAGTGCAGGGGGGAAAAATTAAACAGATGCCCCTTTAGGCATGAAAGGGGCAGGCATGCCAATTCCCAAAGCTGGCTCTTCGATGTTGGCTGGGAAACACACAAACAGAGAGAGAAAATAAGAAAGGATTTTGATTCCTAAGCAGCAAAAAAAAGCCAAGGAGACACAAAAAAAACACAAAAAAAAAACAAAAAAACACACACACACAATGGTCCTTTTCATCATGGAACGGCCCTCCTGTTAAAACAAGAGACAGTCCCAAAGAGGCAGCCGCACAAGGCGTTTTTTTTTTTTTTTTTTGTTTTTTTTTACATTTATATTATCTACAATACACTACGTGACAGTATAGTGTACTATAGCATAGTATTGAAACGAGCAGCATAATGTTTGTTTCAAGAAGAAGTCATCAGTGTTGTTGGAAAGACTGGATAGAGAAAGACTGCAGTTTGCTATCAGAAAGATGAAGACATTGTGTAAATGTAAATTGTGCAACGATAATTAAAAAAAAAAATTAAAAAAATCTATTTCACATGGCCTTAATCTCTCAATTAACGGCTGCGGTAATTATCCTGGATTTTTTTCATTGGCAGGAATTGTCTTTACCCGGTTGCTGAGATGGGCTGTGCGGAAAAATGCCTTTTAGATGTTTGTTTTGTTTTCTTTCTTCTTTCCTCTTCCGTTTCTTCAGTTCAGGATCGCAGACTTGAGAAAACCCACTAAACAGAAAGAATAACAAGAGTACCTCCAGAAATATAAGCAGGGTTCCAAAAAAAACAAAACAAAAAAACCCACAACTTTCCAGACAGAAGTGCCAGTCCCAGTTTGTATTTTGTTTTTCTTTCGCAGTATTAAAAAAAAAGAAAAAAAACAGTACTGTTGTATAAACCCCCCTTCACACACAGTTTTGTGGACAAGCCCCTCATTCTCATCCCCACCTACCAACACCCCCCATTACAGACACTATCTAAGACCCTCTGTGTTCGTACAGTGCATGGCTGTGTTGTGTGTGTGTGTGTGTGTGTGTGCCGTCGATGCCAGCTCTGTGAAAAAAAAAAAAGCTCCACTTTGTAAGTTATGGGAACACTTTGAGACAGACGCAGGCACTCATAAATTATACGCTTCATTTGCATATTCCAGGCATAAGACATTATGCAAATATCAGTCAATTTGCATAATGGATTCCTCTTGTTGCCTCAGTTGCTTCATGCTTCCCCGTTTTATTTAATAATAAAAAACTGAAAGAAATAAAAAGAAAGAAAGCAAGCACACTTTGTAAATGAAATGTGTGAAAAGTTTCCCTCTTTACCAGTGATAAAAATAAACCAATGCAAGGTGTGTACAAGAATAAAATAAAATATTTGAACCAATTTAGTCAGAAATAAACAATACTCCATTAACAGCTTACAGCTACATCAGCAGATAGCTAACTAGATAACTACATAAAAATGAAAGCAGATCAAATAAAATGAACAGCAGGGGCTGGGCTCCTGTCGATTTGCCTGTCTGTATATTTCTCTTCCTTAATGAGGGCAATACCACCTTTTCCGTGAGTGGTGGTTTCAGCCCAGCTAATTAGCGATTGTTTTGAGATCCTTCCAAATGGAGAGGGGGCACTGCCAGTCAAAGGAGGGGGATCCTTTTTAAATAATTAAACGCATCACTGCCTTTTTTTTTTTACCTCATAAGCTCTATTAAAAAAAAAAAGAAAGAAAGAAGAAAAGGGTTGATACGGTGATAATTGCTTAATCAAATATGACAGCGATAGCCAATTCCAGCTAATTTACTTTAAGCCTCCTGGTAGTGGCTACTGCCAAAAAAAAACTTAAAATATATATTATATATATATATATATATATATATATATATATAATGTAAAAAATTAATACTGTACGCCTTCAAGAACTTCTGCCAACACCTTAAAGCACATATCAAAACACAGATGGTCTGACAGACAAAAAGGCAGGCATTTGTGTGTGTGAGAGAATGTGTGAGAGTTAGTGTGTATGTTAGTGCGAGAGTGTGTACAGTTTGTAAAAAGGGAGGGAGGGAGGGAGAAAAGGAGATACAGAAAGAGAGGGGTGGGTGCAGGGTTGCAAGGACTTTGATTATTTATAACAAAATGCCATCGTAACATCCTGTGGTGGGATCAGACAGCAAAACGTCAACTCCGATCAGCTATAGTCCAATAAGCAGCTTGAGATCCTTCACAGTGTACAGTACAGTACAGTACAGGGCTAACTCTATACTTTAGTAGCTAGCTATCTAGCTGCTGGGCTCTCTCTGTGTTTCTAAACCAGCACCAGTATAGAGACAGGCAAGGCAGGCAGACCGAAAGGCAGTGCCAGGCTGTGTGGGGCGCGGGCAGGCGGGGGGCTACCTACCCTATGGGAAATGTTAAGTGTAATTCATCAGCTTTTAGAATCAATTAACCCGTATGTTAATTAATGTCAAGTCTATAGAACAAAAAAGAAAAAAAAGGGGGGGGGAGTGAAAGAGAGACAGGAGAGGGAGGGAGGGAGAGACAGAGAGAGAGAGAGAGGAGAGGGAGGGTAAGAGAGGGAGCGAGCGAGTGAGAGAGAAAGAGAGAGAGAGACAAGCTGCGAATGCGGATGATGGCAGAGGGAAACTGGCACCGTGCCATCCATTCAGTGGTAGCGCCAAGGCGGCTTGTGTGCGCTAGCAGAAAGCGGGTAGATGCTACTGGGGAGAGAAAGAACGGGAGACCCTCATTCTGTATATGTACTGAGGCTGGGTGCAGGGGGATAAGTTTAAAAAATATATGGTGGGGGTGGGTGCTGAGCGTATACCATAACCTAAACCTAAAAGAAGTGCTGTAAGGAAGGAAGCGGAATGAGGTACTGCCTGGGAATATCGTTTTGTGAATTACCCGGAACAACCACAGAACGAAGGGGAGGAGGGAGGTATATAGAAATCTGGAATTCCCCCCATCCTTGGAGGAAAGACTCAACAGAAGGACGGATGCCAGGCAGCAGGAACGAGGGCGATCTCTGCCAAGGGGGTCTTAGAGAACGAGAAAAAAATGATTGCGGACAAACTTGCTGCTCCTCTCAAGACGTGTATTTTTCCCGAGTTGGGGAGGGTGGGGGGGGGGGGGGGGGGGGGGGGGTTAAGAAGCGCCTCCTCCCACCCTCTCCCACTTAACCGCAATTTCCTGTGCCAGCCAGCCAGCAAGAGGACGCCATGCCAACATACTGGCTGGCAGAAGCGGTGCGCTAGAAAATAGGGTTCCATTTTTTTTTTACATTTTTTTTTTACAATATACAGCTGGATTTATTTGAGATTTTGCTTTTCGTCGGATGCCACTGAAGGAGAGATATTCGATGCAAGTCTGCAATTGATGGAGAGATGCCAGGAGCTATGCGTGTGGGCATCTGTCGAGACAAAAAAAATGGAAAAAAATCTACACAACGTCAACTGGCATTCTGTCCTGCCGTATGCCCCTCCATCGCTCAGTTGACATTGATATCGAGATTGAAGAACAAAAAAAAAATACTTGTGCTGTTTTTTTTTGTGTTTTTTTTTGGCTTAAACTTCATTTTGTTAATTAGCAAGGCGGCACTAACAAAGGAAGAAAAAAATAAAAAACAACGAGATCTAACAAAAGGGGGGCTCTGAACAGAGAGAGGGGAGGGGGCAAGAAGCGGGTGCTGCCAACCCCACCATTCCCCCCCTTGCCACTGCAGTGAATAATGTCTGCCATGGGCATTGCTGTCGCAACCGCTGCCAATCTGGCAATCGCTGGTTCAAAACAAGGGGGCAAAAAATCAAAAAGAAAGGACCTGGGGGAGTGTGCCAACGATTCGGAGCAACTGTTTACAAAAGAAACAAAAAAAGCAGCAAACATGAAGAAACAGAAAGACTAAGACTGCCAAAGAAAAGAACAATGTATATATATATATATATATATATATATGTTTTATTGGCTTTTTTCAGTTTTGATATTGTATAAATTATTTATCTTATCCAGGTATAACAAAGCATACAAATATAATAGTACAGGACAAGAACCTAAAATAATAATCACAAAACAAACATGCAACTCTACTACTACTCCTGCAGCAAGCAAGGAGGCAAGCAAGCAGGCAGGCAAGCAAGCAAGCAAAGCAAAGCAAAGCAAGCAGGCAGGCAGGAGTGTGCGATTTATCTACATTCACAGCTATCACCAGGGAGATGAATGGTTCAGGCTGTAGTCTCAATACAGCATCCACCAGTATAGAAGACAAGGCGCGAGGTGCCACACAGACAACAGACGTGCACTCACTTCATGAAGGGGGCACAGAGCAGGGGAACAGAGGACTGCGGCAGCACAGACAAATAGCAAAGAATCTTGGAGGTGGTACCCGCTGCGCCAGCCATCCTGGTGCAATGGGAGCCGAGTGAAATGGAGTGCGGGTGGGGGGTAGACACCCCCCTTTCTTGCCCCCTGCCTGCCAGCCAACAACCAACCAACTAAGGAAACCAAGCAACTACCAACCTTTTTTTTCTTTTTTGGAACTTGCCGGGCACACACAAGTACCAGGAGTTTTGTACTTACTGGGTGCTGTGGATTGTTGCCGTGGTTCCCGAAAGGTGTTCCGTTGGCATCGGGCACAGAGCCAAGGATGGGCGCTGCCATAAAAGAAAGACAAAAGGAATACAAATCGCTGTTTGTTTTTTTTTGTTTGGTTTTGTTTTGGTTTGTTTTTTTTAAAGGGAATAAAAGAAATTATTAGTGAAATTAATTGTCGCTGTGGATGACAAAATCTTGATTACAAACTTTTTCCCCCTCCCCCCAAAAATTCTGATACCTAAAGCCAAATCAGCAACTCCAAAATGGAAATTTTTCAATTTCTGGGGTGTGGAGCAAGATTGTGGATTATAAATAAACTGGAAAATCAACCAAAGGGATTACAGGAATCTGGATGACTTCTGAAACACTACCATTGCAAATATGATAGATACAACTTTGCCAACATCACCACAGATTATTATTTGGGTACTTCCTTTAATAATATATTTTTTATATACAAATACGTTATTACTTTCCCCACCTTCAGTGTGGAATGCGGAATGGAAATTAGAATCGTTTGGGGCTAACGAGGATTGGATTTTTTTTTTTTTTTTCTAATTCCATTGGGATGTTAATTGCGCCAAGTCATATACAGACGGATTACAAAACAAAAAAACGAAACAAATTATTGCTTTTGGAACACGCGATAGGGTTCTACAGGAAAAAAGAGAGGAGGAGAAGAGGGTAGAAAGAGAAAAAGAAAGGGGGAAATGATATTCTCCCTTTCACTAAGCAGAAGAATGGGAATGCCAAACCATGGGCAACACAACTACACACCCCAGTGCTCCTATGCTATAACGCAATACTCTTCTCCATCTCTCAAAAGCTGAATTCCTCTGCCGTTTATTTCTTTCACAAGCTGATTCCATGGATGATGCTATTTTCTGTACTGGATATCATAAAAAAAACAGAAGAAAAAATAAAACAAAGCAAGATTTGTTCTCTTTCTTTCTTGTTGGAGATAATAATAATAATAATAATAATAATAATAATAATAATAATAATTATTATTATTATTATTATTATTATTATTATTATTATTATTATTATTATTATTATTATTATTATTATTATTATTATCATCAATAGAATTATTACAGCATACACCGCTGCGGAATAGAGACGAGACAACAGCAGAGACACTGGCGGGTTTCTGGCTAATGTCTTCAGTGTTTAATCATCATACACTAGAATGGTTTTATGCATATTTCATTTGCATATCATTAAATTGCAAAGGCACACTGGCAATTGGCAGCTGAGAAAGAGAGAGAGAGTGTGGAGGAGCACAAAGTGTACAAATAAAGGAACCTCATTATTTGATTGGAATATTTTCAAAGCGGAGTGCCTACTTTCGGCAATCTGCCCAGTTGTTTTAATTTAATTACTACAAAAAGAAAAAAACAAGCGAGCAGAGCTTCTACAATCTAAGACGGAAATAACAAGTATGCTGCAGTACAACATTTTATATATATATATATATATATATATATATATATATATATATATATATATATATATATATATATATATATATAAATGCTAACTGCACCCAGCTTTTTCAACGTATTTTTTTTGGGGGGGTTTTGGTGGGGGGGGGGGGCAAGTCGGTGTAAAAAGTGACTCAGAAAACGATAGAACGAAAGAAAGAAAGGAGAGGAGAGAATTGGAAAGATGTGTTGGAATCGCTGCGGGCACCCTGCTGTCAAGTCTTTTTGCCTTCTCTGGGAAAATCAAAACAAAACAGAGACAGACTCTACTTGTAATTAATGCGCCTGCCTAGTTTCTGATTGCCAGTATTAAATCATTAGAGAGAAGATTAATCCATTGTTTCGCATGCAAAAATGCATCCCCCCAACTCCTTTTCTGTGGGACACAAGGGGACATTGTGTGCTCCAGTTACAAAGCCTCACACACATGCCCAAACTATTAATTTCAGGGGTACCTATTTAAAATCGCAAATAGCATCAACCTTAAAGCAGGCTCTTATTCCCGATTCTGTTTATTTTTTATAAGCTAAATAAAAGCACTGGACAATACATGTACAAATCTATTTAATGTATTTTACATAGTTAGAGAAGGAAGAAGATGGGGATACAAATGTTTACGGTGAGGGACGAGGGACTGAAGGGAAAGAAATAGTGCACCAAAATACCTTAACGATTGAAGTAGAAAAGAAAATCTGTTTGTTTTCAGGCTAAATCCCATTTACAGTAAACACATTTAGAAAAAATCTAAAATAAAATAATATGCCATGCCCCTGTCCTAACCCCTTGGGTTTAAGATACCAAATTAAGTGAGGTGATGTCAAGTACAGTCCTGTACTAAGAAATTAGCTTAATCTCCTAATATCTTTAATGAGAACCTAAAGGCAGTATGATATAGCTGAGGACCGGGTATGTTAGTGGCGTTTTGGAGCCTGCAAACATGCAGATGTCGCTGTAGTTCTTCCGAAAGCTCTAATGAGATGCAAGGGGAATAACGATGATGTCGTTTGGGATCGCACACCTCTGCCACTCGCTTTATGAATATGGGAGGAGGGAGAGGATGGTTTGGAGATCCCTGTTTAAAAGAATGCCTTCACGTCTACATAAATTATTTTATTCAAATGCGGTAGTGTAGAATGCAGTGGTTGGCGGCTGGGGTTAGTTGTGGCATTCTGGATTTTGCTGCATGTGTCACACGCAGCACACATTATGCAGAATATTTATATTAATATGCATAAGGAGCTATTCTTAGTCTTGTCATATTCTTCAGAGCCGGATAATACTGATGAGCCACTGCTGCTGCAGTCAAAGCCAAACCCTATTGGAGACTGTATTATGATTAGTATTACGGCTATCTTCTCTCTTTATTTATTTATTTATAAACGTTTAGGCATTAGTGAGACGGAGAATAGTTTTCTCTATCTATCCACAGCACACGGACAGCAAAAGCACTGGCAATGAGAGCTTCCCCTTGTTACACCAGGGCGAGCAATCCTCAAACATGCCCTGAATTGGTGGGGGACCTTGTTCTCTGAAGGGGTGAGGAAGTAGCTCACATACTTAGCCTTTTTGAGACTTCCTGCAAAACTGGCCAGTGTTCCATATTGTAAATCTACATTAACATATGTTTAAAACTTCAGTTTAAACAATTTAAAACACAGAACAGATTTAGTATTAAATAGATATTTCTGCTACTTTTGTATTCCATTTCAAATTCTACAGTCATTTTCACATACAGTGATCAATAATAGTGGTTTGTATTGTGTCAAGATTCTATAAATGATTAAACTTATGGAATCTTTTTTTATGTCAATCCAAGACCCTCTTAAGACAGGACACTTGTGGTTGAACTTTAAGTAAAATACTATGCTGTTTAGGATTTGTATTTATGTTTACCACCCTGACCGCCTTAACCTAAACCCAGACTACTTGAGGTGACTGGCTAGTTCACAAAACTACTGTGACATTTTTCTACAGCAGCATCTGGTAAGTTTAGTCAGAGTCCCCATTTGAATTTAGCCAGGACAGCTGGTTTTATTTAGACCTGTGTTGTATGACACACTTGCGCATAGGATCCTTAAAAACAAAAAAGTTTTGCACAGGACAATAAATGTATATTTAACATATATGTTTACTGTAATAGATCTAAATTGTCTACAAAGGAACTTCGATTCCATTACAGATCAGATTTTCCTAACTTGATTTCGTATGACTGAGACAGTATGGGTCCTGACAGTACAGAATCCTTGTTCAGCCAGTACCAGTCTCAGACTCGTTCCAACATAGTGCTGTAGAGTGATTGCTGTTGGAGTAATAGCAGGAAGGGATGAAGCAAATCATTGTGTATCAATGATACAGAGTTTGTGTATTGTAACACACATAACCAAAAGCACTGCATAGATACTCATAGTCCACCAAATGGTTCTTAAATAAATATGAATTTACATATGGAGACACACTCTTCCTATATTATATGTTTGCCTTGTAATAAAATACACACATCATACATAGTAGTCCATCAGGACTATCGCATGTATCGTAGCCATGTATTGTATTATGACTTGCACAGTGTTGAGGTTTTACAGACTGGTACGGAGTTAGGTACTTTTCTTATTTATAAGATTCATTTGCAGAGGGTGCAGGTGACTAAAGAGCAGTCAGTCTTCTCTTAGGATCTGACAGAAGCACAGTGCATTGTGGGGCACGCTGAACAGAGTAGAAGAAAGCCAAGGCTGTACAGTAAAAAGCAACAGACTGACAGTGGACAGAAACTTTAGGGAATGGATTTAGGGGTAGTCTCACTTGCAGTCTATATGTGGAGATATGTCCACAGGCAAGACTGCTACTGTTATACCATTTTCACACAGAAATGCAGCTACTGTGCCATCTATGAAACGTTTAAACGAGTGTGTAAAATACCGTTTCACACAGCATGCAATCTATGCCAGTGTAATACCGTCATAACCCTTTCACACAGCCAAAGAGATTGCGCGAGTACAACTTTCAAATCTGTCAAATCAACAGATTGTTCTCATGGCAACAACAGACTGTTCTCGTGCAATCTGAAACACTGACAAGAACTAACACATGCACGCAGTGCTTAATTTGTAAAGAAAGAGGTGCCGGGGCGCAAGCAATGCCAATACCGACCCTAAGAAGCGCACATTCAAAATCATAACACGTTTACTTGAAAGAGTATTGTACCGTACTTGTGTTAGATGTTTACATTCACATATTCAACATCATTTACAAAGCAGTAGTGCTTTCAGAGAAATTTATTAAAGGTAACCGTGGGACAAAATTAAAATAAAAAAAAAGCCTGTCAAAATGTTTTGTTATGGTTTTGCATTTAAATGGCTTAAAAAACAAATCAAATTAAAAGGCATTCAGTCACTCTAGAAGGACGACACTGATGAAAAAACGCACCCCATCACGAACATTGGTTTGACCCACGGCACTATTATCAGCGATGTGTATGCAACAGAAGCCGCTGGTAGATTACAAAAACGATTCATTAAACTTAGGCTAGGTAGTTCTTAACTTAGTATGTTTTTATTATCCATTAATTAAATTATATTCATTGAAAAAGGCAAGAGAACCAGATAGTTATTAATTTTATTGTTTTGGTTTAATATAATATAGCAGGCTAATGTTCCTATTTAAGTAGTAAAACTACAATGTAGTTTTTTTCATTAAAAAGTTGCTGTTGTTCTTTGTTGAAATTAATGTTGAGCTTTCATATTTTGTTGTGTACTACTCATTTAATCAAACCAAGTAGTGTAAGAAGTTGCTTGTATCGTTCATGACGTTTTTCAAATCATGTAAGCTTATTTGTGTATAAAAAACGACAACAGAGTTGCAGCCAGTGTCATCTTACTTAAAGGCACTGAAGCTGAAATCGAAAAGTAATTTAAAAGTAGGCTACAAATGTGGCAGCGGACTGTTACATTTAGCGCGCACACAAGAACTTGCAGACTTAACGCAACTGTGTTGAGATTTTAAAAAGAAAGCATTTTATAAGATTTTTAACTGCGGTAACGGCGCTATGACTCTGCATGCCCAGAGGTTCTGGGGCTGTGCCCCGACACAAATTAAGCACTGCATGCACGCTCCTTGCCTGCCTACGCTATAGTGATGTGGCATGTTGACTTTGAAACCGCTTCAGAGGTGGCATAGCCTTTCACACAGTTAGTTATGACGGTTCATTTCCATCTCTGAACCGTTCAGACGGCATAAAATATGACGGTTCTGTGGCGGTATAGACAATTCACACAGACCTATAAGCCGCTTCAGTGGCGGTTCTGAACCGTCATAACTCCTCTGTGTGAAAGCACCTTGGACTGCCTAATGTTATATGATTAGTGCTAACTGAGGTTTGTAAAACCATCCCTTAGTCTTTTGAAGCACTTGTACATTTATGTTTCCAGTTTATACCCGGTTGTATTAATCTGAACAGCTAAACACACACAAAAACAGGCATACTGATTTTCTGATATTAGTAACCTAACCATAATTTAAATGTTACATATCACTTAGAAATGTAAAAATGGATTTAGGAAAACCTAGTACCTATACACAGACAATACAAAATACCAGTTCACATTATGGTATATTCATATGCAATGTATAGCTCAATAATTAAGTATAGCAATGTTCTTTTTGCTGAAAGTGTGACTATAGCTTTAAATGTTACTGAGAAGGCTGCTCCAGATGAATTGGTTCCTGGTAATTCTATCAGATTAGTATTAATACACTGTCGCCCGGCAATCACAGAGACCTGTGGTGTCACTCTGGCTTTCTTATTTTTTTTTTTTAAACCTGTGTGAAGGTCAACTGTCAATCATCCACACATTATCATAGTAGGGCATGAAACCAGGGCCAGGTTTTTTTGATTATTATGATGATGATAATACATGCCGTACTTGTTAAAAGATCTGAAAATCTAATAACAAATCAATAGATTATTCAACACATTTCATTTAGCACTATTATGGATCTCACAAATCACTGCAGATTGACTTCGATCTTAAAAATCATTAAAGACAGACTTTATACTTCCTGGTTTGGCTCTAACTGACCCTTGTTTTGACCTGTGACCTAATAAGGCTGCCACAATCTTCATATTTGGTACCCAGCTATATTCTGTCCTTGTTCTCATCTGTGTCCTTTTCACTATCACATTGTTTTAACCTCTAGTCATATCAAATGATACAGACCACACCGTTTCCGATTATTCCTTTTACACACAGTTTTTTCTCAGTCAAGTTATATTACTGGTGTCCTGTAAAAACTGTTTCTCCAACACATTGTTTTGGATACAGAAAACATGCTTTGTATGCAAGTAAAATACACACAAAACAACATTATACTATAATGCTGCCAAAGCAAAAAGTTTATTGCAATTAGTCCAGTGTGAGATATAGTAGCACAATGAGGGGAAAATGCTGACTTATTTAGTTAGTTATGTTTGTACCTTAAAGTTGTTATGATCTGTATGGTTTGCTGTGTTGTTGGTTTTGCTGTGTCTGTTCTGAATAAGACTATTTATTGCTGTCACTTGAGTTTGTAAAGTGGCCACACTCATTTTGTTTGAAAGTGCATTATGGGTGCTGTTATGCCAAGGTGACTGGTGGAAACACTTTCAATGTACAGTAGAACCATATTCAATGCAAAACACCTGTTTATCAGAATAAAATGTGTGTAGAATAATTACTTCACTGGAAGACATAAGGTGATGCAAGACTCAATCAATGGCTCGTCAGGAGTGCTATTTTCATAGAACAGAAATTAATCCCTTCCCATGCCTGTCTGTCTTTAGTAATCCAGATCAAATTCAGATTTCACAGGATATTTGACCTAAGACTACACACAGCTGATCTAATATTTGTGGCATATACAGTAGGGGTGTGAATTTAGAATAAAAAAAATCAAGTATTACCCATTTAGTCTCATGACATGCACAATAGAACTTGTGGTTTATCAATTTCAAGTACTTAAGTATTCGAGTACTCAAACTCATCCCTATGAAACAGTAGCTACAAAACATATCTTGACACCTCTGCTAGTTTGTTGTGCTTGGACGTGGGATATATGTTGCCTATTTGGTCTCACTCAGACCTATTGTACTTAACCGAATATCTTGGTATCCCTGAATACATGATCATCCACTCTTCAAATATATGCAAATTATTTTAGAGCAAGGAGTCTCACCAGAGCAGTGGTACCCCAAAATGTTATTCATTTTTTAGGAATGACTAACATGTGTGGGGTTGGGACTATTTCAGCCTATTCACCCCACCCTGACCACTTGTGTGCAGGTAATCAAAATAATAGATTAGCGGACGAGATTATAATTCCTCCAAAATAATCCAAAAGATTTTAATAAACAAGGTGCCCCAAAATATAGTAGCACTCTTATCCATTTACTACCAATAAAGAATGCCTGGGTGGGACGATCAATCTTCATTTTATGTCAATTTCTTTTTTTCTGCAATGGTAAATGCAAAGATATGACACTGGATGTTCCACCATCCTTGACAGGCATTATTACAGAACCCCACCACTGATCTGATGAAACAGCATTAACACAACAACACTCACAGCACTGGTTTTCACACAAAGCAGTTCCTCTTTAGTCAAGTCCAGTCTTGTCCGAAGATCCTACAGCAAACAAAAAGAACAATGCTGCTGTAAATTACAGTGTATATCGTTTGCTTTCACTATTTATTATTTAATTTTATAAATGATTCAGAGCTTATGATCATCTTCACGTTACAAAGAGTATTTTTTATGGTTTTAGCATTACTAGAAAATAATTTTACACCAAATGTAATTCTCCAGTATCAGTTCAACACATTTACTCTTATGCAAAATCTATGAAGTTATCAGAAAGCAGACCTTGAAGACAGTCCAGTTAGTTTACATTCCTTAAAAGGTAATTTAACTGTAGGAACACTACAAACTTCCTCTTCCTTGAAAACCATTATAGACAATTATAGACAATATTGAGCATAATGTAGATAACGTAAAGTATATAACAAAAAAAAAAAAAAAACAATGTTATGAACCACGAGAGCCTCTACTCCTTCGATTTTAATTAATTTCAAACATGGGGCTCAGATTTACGACTGGGCTAAACCTTAAATTGTGCCACTGAAATAAGAGACAGGAAAGAGGAAGAGCAAAAGAGATATTAAGAGCAAGAGAAGAAGGGGATGAGGAGACAAGAGAGAACATGTAAAAGACAGGAAGAAAAGGGAATTTAAATGAGGTGAACATTTAAAAGACACCCCTCCTTCTCCTCTCCCCCCGCCCCATCAAAACGGCATCTCCCTCATTTTAACCTGATGCCATTATAAGCAGCGACCATAAATCAATCAGCATCAAGAAAAGGCCACCCACTGCTCCCCGAGCGGTAAAGATTCACTTTCGGGCGAAACCAGGTTGATTTGTTAATAGTACATAATAGCAGCCATTTCACAGCACACATTAAATCATACATTTCAACCCCTGTGCGCGGAAAGAAAGGCTTTAATACCAAATTCTTCTTTTTTAACTGAAGCTCAGAACCAAATTGGATTTTCTCTGCACTGCTTTCTAATTCGTAACATTCATCATTTATTATTAAAGAAAGAAAAAAAACGGGTTGCCTACAGCAGCTGCCGAATCCCCTCCATTCCTTTTTATATTAAAAAACATAAATAATATCTTGATGCTAAACTTTTAAACCGTGAATGCTTAGGAAGGGGGGGGGGGGCAGATAAAGAAATGTGTGATGTATGATAGGACTCCAGATGTCATAGGGAATTGCCTACTTATGAATTCTTTACATTGAACATCAACGACCACTGCAAAAGCCTAGAAAAATCCTTCACATTAATACGCCTGGATTTGCTTTCTTTGGTAATCCTGCTAGGAGTTATCAGGACGGAGCAGCAAGCATTGCAATTAGGCTGCTTTTTTAATGTAAATCAATTTGACAGCACAACAATCACTTTGTTACGCCAGCTCGCAACCTCCCTCACCCTGGCATTAGCAGCAGTCACATCATTTCCACTATTTATCATATCTATTGAAACTGGCATCATACTGTATTCACATCTCTTCTTGTGCCGATTACCACAGTATTACATATTTGAAGGACAACGTGACAGATTTACTAAGCTTTTGCTCAAGTGCAATACTTTGTAACTCTTGATTTTCTGAAAGGAATGAAAACAAGAGTTAATCTTGCAAGAAATAATTAACCCAAAATGTTGATTAAAACGAGCTTGTCACTTTTGTATTATTTTTACTAAAAAGTCCTTTATTAGAGTACTGGAAGTTGATATACAGCCATTTTATCATGTATACAATTTACAAGCTTTCTTTCCAGCATGCAGAGTCTTTTTCCACAGTATAACTTAACTAGGGTGCTCATTTAAAATGTTTACCCTTTTGCACTGATCACATCCGTTTGTCTGTCTGTCCTAACCACACTGCATTTGGGGTATAATCTGATAAGATGTTGATTTTATATAAATGACTATATTATGTGTGCACTATTTTTGGTAGTATCTATAACCTTTTAGTAGTTTTGCTTCTATAAAAGATACAGTCAGAACTATGGATAGAGGGTTTTTTTTTTTTTTCCTGGTTTAAACGCCCACTATAAATCACTGGGGGATTAACGATAAAATAAAGGTTAAACTCAATACAGAAAACAAAACCATGATTTTTAGTTTTTATCTACAATTGTCCAACACCTGATTTTATCTGTGTGTGTGGGTGTGAACGGCTTGGTACTGCTTCTGTGGGGGGAAAAAAGTACACATTTTACAGAAGGATACAGTAAACATTCCAAAATACCACTGCAGGTTACATGGGGCGCTGTAGCACAGCACATTAATTACATACAGATACTGTACATTTTACTGATATTTACTACATGCACTTGGCACATAATTCTGTGTTTGTGAGGCTGGAACTCCATTACAACATGTATTTAATTCAAGTTAAAATACCAGCTAGGGTCTGATCGATTTGGTGAAGTGAATATGTGTTCGGGCTAAGGCTGTATTTACCTGATTTCACTCTGGACAGGGAAATACCAAGTGAACTGAGGTCTGGTGAAGCCGTAATTACAAACAGGTTGTTTGACTGTTACCCATCATGGCCTGGATGTACCAATTCACAGTACAGCACATTCATGTATATTCTGTGTTGATGTTACAACACGATGTTCATTTGAAATGCTTAAGTTCATGAAAACAAAGCTATAGTACAGAAAGTTAAAAACTATGTTTGGTATTATATAAACAGCTTAAAATTACCTCATACTAAACATATACAAACAAAACAGCAAGCCCTTTACAGCATGAGATTATGTGAATTACAAGGTGCCTCTAAACAGTGTGGAGTAGTGGTTAGGGCTCTGGACTCTTGACCGGAGGGTCGTGGGTTCAATCCCAGGTGGGGGACACTGCTGCTGTACCCTTGAGCAAGATACTTTACCTAGATTGCTCCAGTAAAAACCCAACTGTATAAATGGGTAATTGTATGTAAAAATAATGTGATATCTTGTAACAATTGTAAGTTGCCCTGGATAAGGGCATCTGCTAAGAAATAAATAATAATAATAATAATAATAATAATAATAATAATAAACCTGGTGTAGTTTTGTTCCTTAAAAAGAAATCAGAGAGCTGAGCAAAGGCGCTGCGTAGAAAGTCATGAATAAACATCATATTGCTGCTCTGCACACACATCATACATCACAAGAAGACACTATCAAATGGAGGAGAACTATGAAAAGGCAGGAGAATTATCCAGCCACATAATACAAAAGCATGGTTTTATTTATTTATTGTTGGGGGAGGGTGTATTGAACCCTGAAAAATTATTCCTCTACAGACCAGGACCCTTTGACCTTACCGGTTTTAGCAAAATTCAGTGCCGATGTGGAGAGCTAACTGAATGCCCATTGCCTTGTAAGGAGTGCTATGAAATAAATAATAATAATAATAATAATAATAAGGAGTGCTATTCAAACCATTACATTTTAAACCCCATCTTATCTTTATGAATTTGTTTATTAGTACAGTTCCTCATTTGAATGTGCTGTGAATCTTCTAGTTCACTTTTTTAGGTTAATTCAAGATATGTAAATATTTCAAATACAGTTCTAAAGGTAACCTGCTGCATCCTGGTACCTGTGCAGTAGGTCACATGGTCTGACTGCAGCTAGACCATTAAAGAGAGTCTGAATTACAACACATGAAGTGACTGAAGTACCAGAAAGTAGTGACTACTTTTCATGTGCAGCATTTCTCATTGAGATATATTCCATAAGTAAAGAACCAAAAGATCTTAAACAGAATTAAAGGGGGACGAGTGATAACATTGCCAGTGCTAAAAAAGGTCATGTATTTTAAAACGTAGGTTGTTATCTTTCGATGTTTATTTTTAAGTCGTGCACAAAAAAAACATTAGTCATCATATTAAAACAGCATTTGAAGCAATTTCCACTTTCAACCTTTTACAATTAGTCAGTGTTACAAAATACAGGCAAGTCTAGACATGAATTAGCAGGACTAAATACTTCAGAGTGAGTTTCTGAGCAGACTGGAGTCTCACAAACAAAGCAACCAGAGTGTGTAGTCAAAACGGGATGTAAATGTGGAAATGAGGTAGAGAGTGCACCTCTTTTCACAATATTAATAGAGAAGAATGTTAATAGATACGTGTGTGTGTGTGTGTGTGTGTGTGAGAGAGAGATATATAAGTTATACCTACTGGGACATGAGGTAAGTCGTGTTGTGGTGCAGCAGTGGTTCTTTGATCATTTTTAATAACCATGCTTTAAGGTGGGTCTGCAACTCCCACACACTCCCTGCAGGTGTCATTTCATTACTTCGGTTATAGGATAAGTATGCGGCAAGCAATAAAAACCTTTGCTATTTCACTGCACTCTGCACATACATTATCTCTTTGCCGGCATCATTAACTGTTCAAAGAAGGATATCAGCTTACTATTTGGGGTAAAACAAAGAGGGGGTGTGCATTTTGTTTCAGCTCCAGGTCTGTGTCATATATTTAGAAAGCTTGAAGCTTTTACAGATTGTTTAATAAAATAAGATTACATTTTCTTTAGGCTGGTCAACATTGATTAGAGGGTAAATGTATGAATTGTGTGAATTTGTAGTTAGTGCTGGAAGGCTGGAATGCTGTGTGGCCTACTGCAAAAGATTAGAATGGGGAAAATGCACTTGAACAGAGGAACATGGGTGGAGGCAGTGAGGCCCAGTGTTTTCAGCAAAAGGACTGGGTAGCAGTGTGTCCCAATACTTGCACCCCCACCACTGTCCTGAAACAGGAGTCAGTACAATTGTATTTAAACCAATAAAATAAAACACAGACCCAATGTCTCCAGAGACACCCCTTGAGTATTTTCATTATTTTGAATGTGATTAGGGAGACAGGCTGGAATCATGTGAAAATACTGACGTTATGTTAATCTTATTCAAAATTATTTCTGCAGAGAGAACCGAGTCTTGCTGAGTAAGGGAGAAAATAAGAGCCATCAATGAAAAAGTGCAGGGCTCAATTTCCAAAACTGTTCCTTATCAAAAAGTTAAAGAATTTTATTTTAGTAAAAAAAAAAACTGTTATCAGAGGAATTCAAATGAGTTCTAGCACCAGTAGGATATAAATAAATTCAATAATTGACCACTTTGTAACTCCAGTATTGCCTCTTTTACATTGGGCACGGTTTGCAATGGGCTTTCTTTCGGTTCTCTTTGTGCTGGTTTTCCATAAAAACACAAATCATTGGTCAAGACCTACTTCCCTTGGATGGTCTGGACCCAAACAATAAAAATGGGAAAAAGAATACAAAGTACACTGGAGGAACAGTATCCAAAACAAAATACTTTGAATGTAAACCAGGCATATTATAATAAGGCTAACAATATGGTAAAAGTACTCTTTTTTTCTCTCTCCTTCACTTTGAACTCAAGTACCTGCAATTAGGTTAATTTCAGAAGAATAAAAGCCCCTTATGTGAGGGTGCTGGCATTCTATGCAGCACAGCAGCACTAAAAGCCGCTCACTATCTGCTGTTGGAAAGGGCTGACACAACTCTTTATGAAGCATGCAATAATGATTGCTGGGATGGTGCTGTAAGAACTACCCCATTGGTGGGGAACATTCTGCTGGCTTTGATCTTCTCTACCAGCTACATATTAGTTGCACTCAAAGCAGATACCCTAAATCCTGATGAATCAAGCCTAAGTAAAGGTTTAGGTTCAAAGACTTAAAAAGCTTGGGGCTTTAGTAGTTTGGAAAAGTCTGGAATCCTACGTTATCATCCCTTACAACACAAGACCCCCCCCCCCCCACCCAATTTTCCAGGTCAGAACTTACATAGATGTCTTGTTCCAGACTCTCCTGTGTGCTTCGCAAGGTTCGTTTCTCATGGTCATTCTCCTTCAGTCGGCAAGCATACTCCTGTTAACAGAGCAAGCGGAAAAGAAGCTTATTATACACAGCTTTAAAGGATAAAAAAAAGGAAAAAAAAACTGATCAACTAAAAAACATTAAGGACAGTGTAATGTTAATGCAAGGTTAAAAAAAAAATTAAAAAAAAAGCTAGATGATTTTAAGACAGATATTCTTTAACACAAGAAGACATTTTCTTCAGGCTGGGTCAACAGGGGCAGGTAGGAAGTTACTGTGACCTAGTGGTTAGAGCCTCAAAGTAAAATGTCTGAACTAGTTGGGAGCTACACCTGTGGAATGTAGTGTGGTCTAGAGGTTAGTGTTCAGGGACTGGGAGAGGCTGTGTGGTTTTTTAGTAAGAGAAGAGGGACTGGAAAGCGATGCTGTCTAATGGTTAAAACTAAAGGACTGGAAGGCAGCATGGTTACAAAGTGATTCAGTAATGATGAAAAGAGTGTATCTCACAATTACACAAGGTACACTGTGTCAGGTAAGAGCCATAAGGTTTTAGGTATGTGAAAGATGAGTTTCTTCCTCATTTATGAATTTCCTGGACTGAGAAACAGAGCTTTATCTTTTGTGGGGATCTAAACTGCTCTGTTATGTTTTTTATACAGTGCTGGATTTTTTTAAAGGTCAGTGAACACTAGACATTTATCAATCCCAGTTAACTTTCTGGGTTTTTCATTTTTGTATTCGTCTAACTGCTACTATCTTTTAATGACCAGTCGCACCACATCTCCATTCAGACAGAAAAGGAGTTACTGAAGAATAAAGGTAAATGTTGATTAATACCGTTTTCAGAACTTCAAGAAATTACAGATTACTGCTCATAGATGTTATCTTGAACATGCCAGTTGATGGATTAAATATTCTATATTCAATTAAAGGGTATATAGCTTCAAATGACATTTTAATGAATTCTACTGTAGCAATATTGAGATGTAATCATTTTTAGAAAAAGTCTCTACGTAGCCTTGAGCTACTTGCTTTTGTGCCAAGTTACAGTAGAATATGCTATTTCTACAACACTATAATGTACAATGCAAGTTGCATCACATAGGATCATACAAAGAGACATGTATAAAGAAACATTATTACAGTACTAAATATTGCAAGAATGGAACATTTAATATGTTTATGATGTTTCCAAATATTTTGTTTTCTATAATGAGATGAAATTGTTTCTCTCTAAAAGCGGCACAACTAAATTGCCTGTTCAGTAGAAGTAAAGATTTGTGGAGATTACATGTTTATGCTATAAACTGAAAAAAAGGTTATTTGTTTTAAATAAGCACATTCGATTTGATTTAGATTAGATGTGTATAACCACTTGGAAATAACATTATTATTATTAAAAAAAAAATTAAAAGCCCCCCAAATATAACCTCTCACTGTCGTAAATTCAGCAAGAACAGCTTTTATTTTGTAAATATGTTACAGTATGCAATGCTACATTAAAAAAATAATAACCAATTTCAATGACAAAACAAAGTTAATTTAATGCTGAGCCCCATACTTGTTAGTTTGTCATTTATGCAACACATTTTTTTCAATATTTATGTTAACAAAAACCGCTGTCCAGCATTGTGCTATAGGGCTGCTTTTCTTGTGTTTTTGTGGTCCAGTCAGCAGAGAGGGACAGGCTACTCAATGCGGAGCCTAAAATCAGCCAGCTTAACTCTAATACCTCAGACAGGTTCATATCATTATCACTTCAGATTCCACACATTTTTGGGTGAAATATAAAAGGCAAAACATTAAAACCAATCTTGTAAAAAGATGCCATAAGTTTTAACAGGTTTTTCTCTGGCTGAAAAAACACACACACACACAAAAAAAAAAAGAACTCCAATTTGCTTTGGCGGCTCAGTCATGTAATTGGGAGCTGCAAGGCAGATGGCTGGGTTTCTCTCAACAGCTTTGTTGTGGTGACTATTTCACCAACCACGCTTCACACCACAGGTTTTATTAACACAAGTGTTTGTTTACACTAACTCCCCTTCAGGGTTAAGGAACTCCACACAATCTATAAATGCCTTTTCACAAACGTTTTTACTGCCTGTTAGCCGTGCATTAAAAATAGGCAGCTTCCCACCGTCTTATGTGGCTCAGACAGTACGAGTTCTTCCACCTCTGAGATGCAAGTTCAATGTCAGCCCACCCAGCCGTTTAGTAAATACTGTAGGCGTTTGTCTCTGAGCGAGCTTGATGCGTCCTGTAGTTACAGCACTTAAGAGAAGTGCTTTGGTCTTTCATTTTTTAAAAGATCGATTGACTGACTGGTTGGTGTTACCTCCAGCTCTCTCTCCAGGCTGTTAACTCTCTGCTCAGATCCCGTCTCCAGCTCTTCCAGGGTTTGGATCAGAACCTGGTTCTGTTCACTCAGGTCTGCAGCACCCAAATCTTTAGCTAAGGGGAGAGGCCAAAAGATGGCCAGTTATAATACAACACAATACAATACAATTTCCATGTCTTTTTTTTTGATAAGCTGTTTGTAGGCTTGGGATTGTTGTGATTAATAATAATAGCAGTAGAACTCAATATATAATATAATAGACAGAGAACTCAATATATGTGGGCCAAATTCAATTCACTTTTTAGCTAGAGATAAAGCATTAAGGGAAATTAAAAATGCATGCAATAAATGAAGCAACATTTATCTGGATTAAATTAACACACCATTGAGAATGTGTTTATCAAAGCAAAATAAATATTGCTTTGCATTTAGGTTCTTTGCAGATAATTTATTCCCAAAAGCATTTTTCCCCAGCTAAAATGTGAATTGAATTGGGCTCTTGTGATCCTTAGTAACCTTCAGAAGACTTTACCACCAAGACCAGAAGCCATTTCAAAACCCTCCAGTGTTTCAGTGTAGCACCAGTCTTAGCGTGAAGGCTGCTAAGGCTGATCCGCACAGACAGGCGGGGAGAGTTCTGCCTGTCTGATCTCTCAAGCCTCCCATTTCAGAAAGGCCTCTCTGTGACAGCCCAACCCACTGTTCCCCTGCAGCCATACCGTCTACCAACTTGGATTGTGATCTAGTCAGACCTCAGAAGCTTCTAAATCACCTTACCCTAAAGACCACAGCATTGCCAGCAATGGTAACACAATGGATTTGGAAAATATGTTAGACATATTGGTCTTAATACAGTAACATGGTGAGACAGTGGATTACCAGCAGCGTGCAATGGTTTGCATCATTGGCATGTCAAAACATCAAAATGTTACCACTGTGGTACCATTTTATGAATGTCCTATTGTAACAGCCCTTGTTCTGTCCTTGCAGTACAGAACCATATTGCCATTTTAATGCCTTCCCATTAGAAATCGTTCGGTAAGGGTTAGCTGAAAACCTTAGCAGAAAGTCTGAAGTGGTCTGAACTTGAGGGGAAGAGAGAGCTAGTGCTACCTTTTGAAATACCCCATCCAAGCCAGACCTCATTTTTTGAGATTAAGAAGACATCCCTATTTCAGATACTACTTTTTCTAGTCTAAAAGTCTCCAACCTTTGCCAGTTTTCTGCTTTGATTCCCAAGCCCAGAAATCAAGTGGTTTTTATCTGTGGATCTGTCCATTTAGAATATCTTCATTATCTCCACAAACAGATGGTGACAGGTTTAAAGATGTATCAGCTTGTCTGATATCTGTAGCCTCCCAGTTCTCTGCTCTCTCTTTGTGACAGCCACTCAGACTAGCTGGGAGAAACTCAGGACAGGGCTATCAGAAAATGTCCAGCCATATCCGGCACTGCATTGGCACAGCAAATTGTTCCTCAATTTACATCACTGGTAGGAATACCAATAAAAACTGTATTAGTCTTGCTTAGCAGCTGATTTGCTATGGCACCTTTAGTGATGGCTTGCTTACAAAGCTATTCCCTTTGTAACGCTGAGAGCTGTGAGTTGGTAAATAAAACTAGAAGAAAAAAATACAGTGCATGTTTCTTGGATTGGAGACAGGTAATAATAAACTATGCCTTTCTAGATAAAAAAAATACAAGGGATGAACATGGCTTATTCATGGTTAAATACTACTTCAAAATTAAAACAGTACAATACAGAACTGTATTACAGTAGGCTGGCAATCAAGAAAGAGCAAACCACTCTCCCCACCAAGTTACACAACAAAGGACAGAAATCATCTGATCTACAGCAGATTTCTTTTCGTCAGCCAAGAACACATACAACCTGATGGCACGGAGGCTTTTATTAGTTGTTCAGTACACTCCTGTACAATTGTGTTCTTTTTTTGTTATACTTTTTTTATGATACTTTTGGAAAATAAAAACAACGTGAATTTTGCCTTTGATTAAATGTATGTTTGTTCAAATATGACTCTCAGCTTTAAAAACACAATAGTCCTGTATACTATAGTGAATAGAAGCAAATTCAACTACCAGAGGTGACCGTTATACAGAAATCTTCAAAATACCCTCCAAATATTAAAATGTTTGACCACCAATTTGCATTGTATGGGACAGCAAAAAAAAAAAAAGGGCGCTAAACACATACGTGCTTAGCTTTTTTAACAACATTAATGGTCATATAGTTCTTCAATGTTGTTATTTCAGGATATGAAAATATTTCAGATACAACGCTATAAATGTATGGATGCTGGGTTTTTTTGCAGCGTTTGAACATAATGTTGTAGAGCTATGATAACTTTAGTAGTTTGTAACACTGTGTTTTGTAATTCAGTTATTTGCAACAGTGTTAAAAACTGTTTTCTAAGGGGGAAAAACAAAGTGCATTTTAACTAGCTGCAAGAAATTAATAACCATATGCAGCCTTCTCAGTTCCAGCCGGTGGCTGGCTAAATTGCCGTCTACTTTGCCAGATAAGCCGCCAACTCGCACCGTTTTATATATGCATGTAAAATAAATGGGAGTACACAAGTGGAGAAATAAACTTTTATTCCTGGATCAATATCTGCACTTTATTAACATATACTGCTAGAAATATGTACTGCATGGTTCAGGCTTTTTCTAGGCCCTCAAGTTGTAGCTAAATAAGGGCACATGTTAACTATTGTAATCATTTGTAAATCGCAATGCGAGATATGATGCCTGGGGTCACACACACGTTAGTTCAGGGGCTATGTGCGCGCATACAGGCTCAGAACCACCTTAGAGCGCTGCTCAAATGTAAACGGGTGGCTCAAATGATAAGAATCTTTTAATCTAAATCGAGCCTAAACCAGCTCAGGTCTGTGTTACGTGTAAACGCACCAATGGTTTGATTACAGCTAGTTAGATTAAGTTTGAACTACAATACTTTTCATCCATAGTGTGGTCTTTGAAATATCTACATATTCCACACTGAAGTATAAAATATAAGCAAAGAACCAAAATATTTTTTCCAGAAGAAAAGGGGTACTAGTGATAATATCCAGTAGTGCTATCCTGTTAAATTCTATGAGCACTTTAAAATTACACATTTCTATCCCCCTTTAAGTATCGAATGAGAATGGAAAGGAAAGAAAGTAGTAATATTCAAGCAATAAAGCTTGATTTACACCTCTTCCCCTTTTTTCCTTTCATTTTTTATTTGAACACTTAGCTAGGATCGTATAACTGTATATTAGACACAAATGAAATCAGGTCCTCTGCGCATTAAGGCTGTGTCTTTGCAACCCTCCCATCCCTCCTCTGGAAGCCAAGGGCAGAGTTCCATTCATTTTCAGGCCCATTTCCTCCTATGATTAGGCGATCAATCAATCCTAGCCCTCAATCTCATCAAGCAGTCCGGATTATCGCCCCATCTCTCTCGCTCCCTCACATACACACCAGCACATTAACATCAGATCAAGTATCACCGTGCACTGACTGCAACACTGCCCGCCACAGATCTACCTTCCTTTTTTCTTTTGTGAAATTTGGTGAATTTAATCATTCTATTTTGTTTATATATATATATATATATATATATATATATATATATATATATATATATATATATATATATATATATATATATATATATCACACATATACATATATATATACATATACATACACATACATACACATACACACACACACACAGTGGTTTGCAGAAGTATTCACCCCCCTGCAAAGTTTTCACATTTTGTTGGCACCTGAGCGTACTCCATGACACTTTGAAATTAGACTTTACATGTAGAATCTACACAAACTACTCCACATTGATAAAGTTAAAAAATGCATATAAAATATAAATAAGTAAGATTTACAGAGAAAAACAGATTAATCTCAGGTATTCAACCCCTTTGCTACTGCAGCCCTAAATCAGCTCAGGTGCAAATGATTTGTTTGAAAGGTCACAAAATTAGTGAAATGGTTTCAGCCTGTGTGTACTCATATTGGTTTAACTTGTAGGTAATTTCCCTCAGATATATAAAGACTTTCAAGCTGCAACTCACATAGTGATCCAACAAAGCAACCATGAAGACCAAGGAGCTTTTGAAACAAGTCAGGGATAAATTGAGAGAGAGGCACAGAGCAGGAGAAGGTACAAGAACATTTCAAAGACACTGATTATCCCTCTCAGCACAGTGAAGTCCATCTTTAAGAAGTGGAAGATGCATCATACCACCAAGACACTATGAAGATCAGGTAGCCCTCCCAAACTGAGCAGCCGGGCAAGCAAGAAACTGGTTCAGGATGTCACTCTGAAGCCAACAATGACCTTGAGAGATCTGCAAAGTTCTGTGTCTGAGATGGGAGTCAACATTTGTACATCAACAATAAGCCGGTCCCTACACAAAGCTGGCCTGTATGGACGGGTGGCAAGAAAGAAGCCATTACTCAAAACGCCTCACCTTAAAGCACGTATGGAGTGTGCGAAAAAGCATGTAGATGATACTGCAGACATGTGGAAAAAGGTTCTGTGGTCAGATGAGACAAAAATTGAACTTTTCGGTCTAAATTCCAAGCGTTACGTCTGGCGCAAGCCCAACAGTGCACATCACCCAGTCAACACCATCCCAACTGTCAAGCATGGTGGTGGACTGGGAAGCTTGTCATTATAGAGGAGAGAATGGATGGTGCAAAGTACAGTCAAATGCTTGAGGAACACCTATTCGAGTCGGCCAAGATTCTAAAACTGGGGAGGAAATTCACATTCATCAGTTGAGTTGGAACAAAAACCAGAAGGACAGGGGTACTCTGGGACCAGGGTTGGGAACCACTGATATAATTGATCTACATCAGTGTTTCGCAACCCTGGTCCTGGGGACCCACTGTGTTTGTTGGTTTTTGTTCCAACCGAGCTGCTCTCAATTACTTAGTTACTTACAGGGCTAGCAGTGAGTGAGAGACATACTTTAGATCGATTTTTGTTTATTTGTATAGTAATAACAGTATATTACATTCCTAGATGAAGCTTTTATAATACAACTGGAATGCAACGTTGCCCCCCAACTTCTGTAATCATGCCCTATGTATGTATGTATAGTTAATTATAATTGTTAATAGAAATAAAATGTTTTTAACTGTTGATTCGCCTATTTTTTATTTATTTCTTTACAAAGTTCAGGAAGTGTGTTAGAAAAAAAAACTTCGAAATTTTGTTTAGTTTCTTCCCATAACTAGGGTTCAAAAGGCACTCTCTCCAAATGGTAGTCATCTCTGCATTTCACAAATAAGCCACACCATTTCAAACCTGTAATTCCCAACTGACCCATTACTTGATACTAGTACTCATGGCTCTTTTTAATAGAAAATGAGCCATCTGCATTCATTTTTAGGAACAAACACATTGTGAAAGTGTCAGAATCTGGGCATTTGATCTCAAGCAAACCATAAGGTTGGATTTCAAAGGGGTCACTTTTCTGTCAGGTGAGGTGCATGGGTATTGACTATAAAGCCACACATGTACACATTGTTGCCTGTTACCTTGGAATACAGCTTTGCGGTCACAGGCTCATGCTGTAATCCATATTTCATGGCTTTTGTTTGTATGGGCTTGGTACTGCACAAGGTTTTGGCAAGACGTTCAAAATCTTTAACTCTGCAGCATATTCTTTATAAAACACTGGAGGTCAGTCGTTCAGCATGAACACTACACTGTCCGTAAATTCAACGGTAAAAATATGGTAAATAGTGAAGGTAAAATGCCTTAAGTTTAACAGCAAATTAATTACCTTCATACTAGAAAACAATAAAATGTTTAATTCACCTAAATAATAATATTATTATTATTATTATTATTATTATTATTATTATTATTATTATTATTATTATTATTCTGTATAGTAGAGGTTCAATCAGCAACCAGCTTCCTAATGTATTATTAAACAGGTCACAATATGCATTGAGAGCACTTTATTATTTGTAAACTATTCAAGAAAGCCATCAAATAGCTCACAGGTGCAAGTAATATAGTAGTCTATACAGTAACTTTTAAACACTCAATAGAACTACACTTAAATTCTATGACAAAGCAGCTGGAGTAGTAGCACTGGAAACTTCTCTATACAGACATATCACAAGCTATCAGAATCATGCCAAAATAGATCACCCACACACATAAAATGTACAGTAAGTGCGACTTTCATAAGTACAGACACCTGCATACATTGCAGGTTCAATCTCAGTAAGTGCTAAAGAAAGTCCTTACCTGTCCTTCACTAGTGTGACATATGTGGAGGATAATAAAAGCTGGCCAGGTAAATTAGTCAATCATTAATTATTATCAGCCTTTATGGCTGCTGGAGATCCTAACAGAAATTAGTTCTTGGGCGTTTAACACAAATGTGAACTGCCAGCATTGCTGTGAGTTTTTGTACTTTTCATCATGCACCATTCAATGGAGATACTCCATTACAGTAAGTATTGTGACATACAGCTATTAGTGGTTCTTCAACTGGTGTTGGTATAAATCATGTTCCACTATAACAACTTTTTCCTTATTTAAAAAAAAAAAAAAGTCATGGGATAAACCATCTATGAAATCAAGTTGTTGTAGAGAGATGAAGAGATGAAAACAAAGATTTCATCTGCTTTGGGTTTAACAAACTAGAGAACATAATATTTTTTTGTAATTTTCGTGAGCTCTACTTAGGTTAAACTTTGAATTTATATGCAACGGTTCTCTGGGCAACCACTCCAGCCAGTCTCCCAGCAGCTTGAAGAAATCCTCAGCAATATGGAACAAAAACTATCCTGTAATCCCAGTTATATTTTAAAAAGATACAACAAAGATATAAACTATAAAAGCTGCTGTAATTTTTTTTTTTACTATACATTTCACAGAAAATTTACTGTTTTTTTTGTTTAGGATATTGCAGCTTAAATAAATTGTACACCACTGTACTCCAAAAATGAATCTAAAATTAAAAAAACATCTATAACAAAATGAAATACAAAAAGTATTTTTTTTGGTGAACATGTAGGCCTTTATGATACTGTATGTGAAATATATTGAAACATATACTGTGTAAAGACAACCACACAAAGTAATTCACTGAGAAACATGTGTTTTGGTTTAAAACCTAAATAGGGGTTTCACTTGCAGTAGCACTAATCTTGGACAACCAAGTGTTACCTTTATTAGCTACGGTAATCCAAAATTAACGCTTATCGGGGGCTGTGAAAATAGCTGTGAAACCATTTAATAAGTAGTGAAAGAGTTAATATAAACATCAACAACACTGTCCTCAAGAGTGAAGCGTTAAAAAGCATCAGTACTTAGATCTGCTGACATTTTTATGAAAATCTTAAAACAAAGAACCGCCGCGACTTCCCTAACACCAGCATCTCTAATTCACACCCACATTAATCACATTTCCAAGTTCTGGTCTGTTGTCAGTTTTTCACAGCGATTCTACAGTATGAACACTAAGTGCTTGATTGGCCCCCTCTATATAAAGGCCATTCAATGCTATAAAAGAGATTTTCGTCTATAAAAGCCCAGTCATTGTGGCTCTGTAATGGGTGGGACCTGCTTTACAATGTGGCATGTGCACATTTTCTCTTGCCTTGTTTACACTTCCTAATTGACAAGTAAACTGCCTTTTATAAAACACATGAACTCCATTAAAAGTGCCCTGCTTAGCCCTGCTCACCCTCTTTAAAATAACACACAAAGCATTCATACTACAGGCGCGAGCAGAGGAAACACACACACACACAGGGACAACTCTAAGCGCCTATAGAAGAGACTGAATGTCAATCAATATTAGAACCGCAAGCTTAAGTCAAGACGGAAAAACATTTCTGGAAATGTTTCAGTGTTATGAAAATGTAATAGAATGATTACTTGAAACTACTAATTACAGATTATAAATAACTACAAATTATTAAAAAAAACAGCAGCTAGTTTTACCTTAGAATTTAAGATTCCTGTTAGTTTTTGTTCTTTCCAATAGTTATTATTATTATTAGTTTATTTAGCAGATGCCTTTATCCAAAGCGACTTACAGAGACTATGGTGTGTGAACTATGCATCAGCTGCAGAGTCATTTACAACAACGTCACACCCGAAAGACGGAGCACAAGGAGGTTAAATGACTTGCTCAAGGTCACACAGTGAGTCAGCGAGTAAGCCAGGATTTGAACCAGGACCCTCCTGGTTACAAGCCCTTTTCTTTAACCACTGGACCACACAGCCTCCTCTAAGTTGTCTGTAGTCTATAGGCTCATTCCAGCTCAAGTGGACAACATTGGGGAGGTGTTTGCTTCTAGATGATACATACAGTACTGGGTATGGTTGAGAAAATGTTCATGGAGGAAAAAGATTTTCCCTGTGTTGGGGATGACCTAAAAAAATAACTAACTATTTTAAAGCACATTTCAAATGCTTTCAAAACTAAAATATTTAATTGACAGAAGTTATTGATGTAGGGAGGCTGAGCAACACCTGTTGGTCCATTTAAGATGGAATAACCTGTTTCATCTCAATTCGATGAACAGTTATGAAAAATATAAGAAAGGCATTCAGAATAAATGCAAGAATCATTCTGAATGATACCATCAACAGCATGTTGAATAACTCAAACAAATGTTCAAGTTATTCATTTATAAGACTTCATTAGCCCAACAAATATAAGCTAGAAATGTTGATTAGATATGCCACCTAATCAACCTTTCAAGTTTCATTACAACTGTAACTATCACTATTTAATCATATCCTGATGTAACTATCACTATTATCTGCTGTATTATTGAATTTTGGTTTGTCACGCTTGTACTTTGCTTGAACAAAAGTTATTGTATTTCTTGCTCTTATTGTATTACTTGTATTGTAACACTTGAAATGTATTTGCTTACGATTGTAAGTCGCCCTGGATAAGGGCGTCTGCTAAGAAATAAATAATAATAATAATAACTGGATGAACGGTCGTCAAAAAATATATCTAACAAAAAAAAAAGTGACAGACACTATATCCTTGTTGCCAGGGAGAAATAAACCCTGCAAGGGATAACAAGCATCGCTAAAAACAGCTAGACTTCAGAAAATGCTTAAGAAAGGAAATTATTATTATTATTTTTTATGTCAAAACAGATATTTTATAGAGGTTATAGTAGGCTACTTTCACCTGAACAGCAGCCAAAAATAACATTTCTGAAAGATGTAAAGATATTCAATAAAGGTCTTTTAATGGGTTACTTTAAAAAAAAAAAAAAAAAAAACACAACGCAAAAAGCTTTCTGATGTAAAGACACAAACTTTTAACAACATTGATCAAACTGTCTATGCTTTCATTACAGTACAATACCTTTTAGTAGCATGCACCAGACTAAGAGAGTAATAAACTCTTTTGAAGAGCAGATAAGGGGTCTAGAGCCATCTCCTGAGGACATGCTCCTACCCTGTCATGTACCGCCCAGGGCTACTAAGTCTGCTTCGCCTGGGGTCGCCGGCTCTGCCTCGCCTGGGGTCGCCAGCTCTGCCTCGCCTGGGGTCGCCAGCTCTGCCTCGCCTGGGGGGTGCCTCCTGCACGCTACTGGCCGAGGTTACCAGTATGCCACGGCCCGAGTAGCCACTGGGAGGCCAGGGGAAGCCTCCGTTCCCACCCCAGAATGTGGACATAAACTTTGAGGATTTTAAGGGGGGAGGTGGCCGTTGGGCCATGTGTGCTGAACACAAGGTGGGGGGGGGGGCGAGTGTGACAAAGGCAAAAAGATGTGCGTTTTTTGTTTTATTTATTTAAAAACCTTGTGCAGAAGGTGACCATCTCCCGAGTTAATTCATTGATTAATTGTTGCTAATCGGGAGATGGTCACCTGTATAAAAACCTGCAGCTTTCTGTGTGCAGAGGAGAGTGTTAGAGACGGAAAGACAGTAAGAGAGAAATGATTGCTATATTAAGATACAAATATACTTGTTTAGTTTATGTACTGTGTTTATTTGTTTTGGCCCTTGATTTTATTTTATGTGTTTTGTTTAAATATTCATTTTCCTTATTTAATAAAAATCCTGCTGTAGCAGTTCTGTTCGTACCTTCTGTTTGTTTTGTTTTGCACTTCTTCCTGGTCCGTGACATCACCCCACACACCACTCAAGCCATCTTTGTGACAGGCCCTTGAAAGGGGGAGCAACTAATACACCAGTGCGACATATGCGTCAGTGTGTCTAATATTAAACTACCAGTGCCAAAATGGGACTACTACAGCCACACAAACTTAACTGTCAACAACACGATTATTTTTTCAGGATCTATGGCATTCAGGTCATGTTGCTAGGCAGAAACACAAAACCACTGTTCAAATTAAAAGTTTTAATTTCTTACTCTCAATATCCTTAGTAATTTTGAATGTTAAACGCAAGCTTTCAGATTCTTGACTGACCTCCTCTCGAAAACGTCACACTTAGTGTTAACACAATATCTGTCAGTCTCTATGAATTTCATTATTCCCACCCTCCCGAGCCATTGTCAACATTCAAACTGAACCCGCCCCTGGGATCCGTACCAAGCAGCTATTGGTTAGAAAGCCGAGTAGTAAACTTTTCAAGTCTTCTGTTCGCTATGCTATGCTATAATAATGCAGGTGACTTTGAGACTGCATAAAGTAGGGCAGTAAGAAAAAAAGAAAAGGCTACTCAACAGGTTTGAAATTGCGTGTAGAATTTGCCGAAATACATGTTTAATCGCAATGCTGAAAAAACAGTATGTGACTAGAGACAAAACAAAGACAAACTTAAAATGGCCAAAGAAAAATGAGCTGATAGAATAGGAAAGTGTTTATGGCCCGATGTAGAAAACATTGTTTGAATGGAGTACTTTGAATGACTTTAATACATACTGTAACTTGTTCTACATGTCAGTGCAATGCAGTGGTACACTTGTAATGTATGTGTATGGTTATGGTTCTGATTAAAAAAACAGAATGAATGTACTTGTACAGCTGGAAATTGAATGCAATTGTACTGCACCGTATGCAACACTAAAATGTTTATTTATTTTTTTTGTTCTTTTTTTAGTTTGTTTTTTTAGTTGATGAAGCAGCACTGTTTAACACTTTTAAATTTGAATTAATACAACTAATGCAGCTGGAACTACTGGCTAAGTATGGTTTTGGAAAGAAATGTTCAGTAACGCAAAGATGATATGTTCTTGAAATTGTTTTAGTACTTGACAACACTGTGTGATACACATCATTGTGTAGAGCCAGGTATTATTATTTGTTAGCAAACAAAGAGCTGCTTTTTCACTGTGAACTGTCTTGTGTCTATCATTCCTGAGTACCGCACCACCTGTGCACTACAAACCACTTTGCCACAATCCCACAAAAACCCTGAAATAAATGTACAATAATAGAAAAAAGGATTACAGACTTAAATGTCACAGACACATCAGATGAGTGAAAGTTTAGACACCTGCCATAGCATGGTCAATAGGGTGTAAAGGTTACCATGTGCAGCAAGACGGCAACAATTCAACATGTTGGATACAGAACCTCCTTGTGACCCAAGTGCTAGAAACTTGTTGAATACACACAGAGTAACAATTCTTCTACACTTAGAAACCCATGATGCTATTACATTGGTTAAATCACCCCAAAAACTAAAGCCTAAATATAGTATGCTAAAAAAGTAATCAAATAAAACCAACCACATGAATACTTTAACACTAAAAATAATAAATTTGCAAAGTAAAGATCAGAGCATGTCCTACACTTGTTAGGGAAACAGACCCGTGGAAACGTTTTCTTTAAATAAATGCTACATTGCATCAGAGAGAGTTGCTGTGATGCCAGCTCCTGACTCACCTGCAGTGTTTCCTCTCTACCGTCGCCTGATTGGTCGAGTCGTCGAAGCCGATCCTGATACAGTTCCTGGAACTCGCCCAGGAGTTCCTCCACTCCTGCGGGGCGCTATGTACCCCCGGGGTATCTTCTATCCCCCCGCACTCAATCTGTAACCTGTGGGCAGAGCAGCAGTTTAGACTACCTGTACTCTACAGAGCAATACTGAAGTATAAAGAAAATGATTCACTGGAATTTTTCTATCAAGTTTCTTAAGAATATGTAAAAAGCACCTTTCTTAATATTGTCAAGTCAATGTTTTGGCCAGTCAAAATGTTGCTAAATGTATACAGTGAAACTAAATTTAACCATCAGGAACTGACTGATGCTGTTATTTATAGCCCCAAATTCCATAGTTCATTTGATTTAGTCATGGAAGACTGAAATAAATAGAATCCTCCTCCTTGTGACCAGCTTCATTTAAATGACCAGATCACCATTAAGAAAACAGTCTGTAGATCCCCCTATTAGGAACAGCTCTCATTTAATACCATTTTAGTCAGTCCCAATAGTGGTATATGCATAGTGGTATTCCACTGTAATAACAATAATAATATCTTTACAGTGCACTGATGCCTTTTTCCTCTCAGAAACATCTCACATACTAGAGATTCTTTGCACAGTAACAGCAGTTTTTATTTTTTTTAATGTGGAATGGGGGCCCAGAGATGAAGGCTGCCAGTGTCCTCGGCAGTGACATTTGCAATGCACCACTCAGACAGACAGGTGGAGAGCAGATAGGTAGGCCGATACCAATTCAGTTCAGGATTTCACAGGGACGGCGTTATTTCTACGATGCTCCCGATAGGGCTAAAGCTGTCCATTTATTTTATCTATGATGAGCAATTTTTTTTTTTCTTATCTCAATCCTGACCAAATAATATTCCGGATTAGAATGAATCCACTGCTAAGAGTTTGACTCAATGTCTTCCTAATCTTAGTTAAGATTTACTGGACCCATTCCATCTCACTAACACTGAGAGCTCTCCAATGAACATCCAGGATTTTATACACTACAGTTTTTCCAAATAACACAGCACTGAAACAGATGTTTTTAACTCCTTGTCACATCTTGTATGTGCAAGTCAATTAAAAAAAAAAACGCAGCACATCATTTAAGAGAATGACAAATTATGGAATGAATCTTATAAACATAAAAACATTGATAACTGGGTAGGAAGAGGAGATCCACAAGGAGTTTGGGTAATTTTACATTGGGAGGGTACCCATGCCAACCTGTGTTAATAAATATAGTTGTTTCTGGGTTAAACAAGATGCTTATAAAGCTGTAGCCCACTGCATCGCCGATACAGATAGTAGGAAGTGACAGGAGGGTACAGTTATCAAGGTCGCAAAGTGTTGTGACATAAAAACTGACAAAACATCAGTTACAAAGTGACTCAAGGTTTGATAGTTACTTAGCGGTTCCTTTTCACATTTCACAAATAATGAACGAATTGAATTTTGGAGTAAAAACCTGGATTCACTTTTGGTTAAAATAACTAACTAAATAAACAAATAAAAGAAAGCACATGTGCTTGCTTTTTCTTTATACATTAGCATTAGATTGTGCAAATGTTTACTCTACACCCATTCTCTCTGTAGCTAGAAGTTCATTGGCGTATGTTAAGCTTGTCCAAGGACTCAGATTGACTCCCATTGGATATTCTCTATACTATGCTGTCGACTATGAAGTAGGTTTCCACCTCCTAACAACTCCCCCCACCACCCCCAGCAAACATGTAACTGGTACTAGATATCTTGAATAAACATTTCACTTTGCTTGCCATACTTTTTGGAACTTTTTCACTTCCTGTATCATTTCACCTCAGCAGCGCCTTCTGGGTAAGTTTTAACAGTACGTTTTACTGTTTGTTTCAAAACTGAATCTCGTGTTGCAACTTTGCACTGAGCAGATCAAAAGATGTAATGAGGTCCTCCCCTTGCCTGATTGTGACAAGCAGTTCGTAGAAGACTTTTATCAATAAATGTGTATGGGAGACGGGTTCAATTTTTCGGTTTGTTTTACAGTCAATTTGATTTGCCCTGCCTGTGGTGGCAATGCTTCTACTTATCTGCGTGATACCAAGTATAATTCTTAAAATGATACACATTCTAAATTGTAATCTGTAAATTTCACTTAGTACAACTCGCTCGTCTTGAGTGGCCAGCGCTACACACCACTCACTAGTAAGTTAATTTGACAATTGCTGCGCAAACTAAGTCAACGGTTTAGACAACTGTGAATTCAACATCTGCATCTTTAGGAGGAATGTAAGCACCTTATCTATGTGATTAGCTTTAAAAAGAAATTTAAAACAAGCACGAACTCCTTTTTTCGAATGCATTACTACGTCATCATTGTAAGTTTGCAGCACGAAATACAACTATTAAAAACTTTGTTATTTAGGTTTTTTTTTTTTTTTAACTGTTGCACCGACTGTGCTGATAGTGTCCCTCTTACCAGTTTCTCGTTCTCTTGACCTGATGTCAACTCGTCTATGCCGGGTCGCGGATCCCTCTGTAAACCCCGCTCTGGACATTTTGTCAATGTTGCCCCCTATTGCTCCCCTCCTCCGGCTCTACACTCAACCTGCTCGCACCTGCACAATTTAGGCCACACCTCTGTTACAAAGAAGAAACAATGATTTCCCCAATCACAATAAAGGATCACCGAGTAAATGAAAGCTCTGACCAATCTGAAGCAGCGCTTTTCCAAATGGGCGGGTGCTGTCCAGATTGAGCGTCAGTGGAACGCATAGATTACCATGGAAACGCCAGTTTTGAGGGAGGCAATCTAACTGTTGGTTTTAGTAGGCGTGTTGTATCCTACTTCCAGGGCTCGAGTTTCATTTGATTGACAACACAGGTGTGTGTTAATAGCAAATCCGCACAAGCAGAGCGAGGTTCAAGTAACGGAAACTGCTGCTTGTTGCACAGAAAAAATACACGAAGTGGCTTCAAGTAAAGCCTTGAATAAAAGTCTTGAACACATTTTTAAAAAATCCTTCTGTCTATTATCCAGTAATTGCAGCATTTTCATCAGCAGAAACATGTTTAATTAAATAGCACTGTCTTGAAACAGAATGTCTCAATCTCAGCCTTTGTTTGAAATAAATCCCATTCACATTTTGCATGCATATATTAATGTTGTGCTTTGTGCAGCCCATTTCAAGCTTTTATTTTTCCTTTTAAAGAAAAAAAAAGAGATGTGGCAAAATACAGTGTGCAAGAGAGTGTTATTTTTCACTCAGCAGGCCCTGAATGAGCTCGTGTAGGGAAGCATAAGGCAATGCCTAGTGAAAGCTGCATGATTGCTATATTACTAGATTATTGACTTGAAAATTACCTTCCTGCTATACCATTTTGTAATGAGTGTATTTGTTTCCTGTGTTTAAACTCCCCTGGTGTAACACAGCTATCATGACATGTGATGCATATGAGAGTCTGACACTGGTTACACACAATATTCCAAAGCAATATGATTTGAATTAAAGCAATAGTACATGTTGTATTTTATATATAGCAAACTCATTATTTCCTGTATAATCTTTGTAGATTTAAAATCTAACAGTGTTTGGTGGATATTTACTGCCTGTAGGCCTCTGTAGTAATAACTAGCACAGGTGGTGAATTTTCTGAGGGTGTATTCAGGTTACTGGGATACTGCCCTCAGCACACCTTCTAAATGTCAGCTCTTCATTTTTCTGTAGCCTTCACACAGGCAATTATAGCGGAAAGGTGATTTTACCGGATCCAAGGAAATATCTTGACATGAAGCTGACGACGTTTAGAACATGTGCTTCAGGCAATCTCCCAGGAACCGGAACAAATCCTCAGCAAATGTCGCTGTTGGTACCAAATTGTAACATATACTGTACAAATCATTATTAAAGTAAATTACACATATTAGATAGACCACACAATGTCGTAATAGCACCGTATGTGATTCAATGGCCCTCTAGTCAAAGGCACAGATTTTCAGTTCCTTCAGTAACTTGACCCTCGTGGTCATTTTCTATACAGGCCTCTCTGTAGAAATTCTACCTTGCTCAGGCTTCCTCAGAGAGTCCCAAAGGTAAAATATGCAGGTGACTTTAATAAACATGCCATGTGATAATAAACAGAACTAGAGTTGCCAGCAACTTTACGGCTTCCAGTACCAAACACTTTAGCAAATAGTGCAGAATGCAGTACCAGTACCAAACACTGTAGCAAATAGTGCAGAATGCCATTTTGACATAGTAACCATGACCCTATGTGCACTTCTCTCAGGAGTTATAAGCCAGTTTTACATTTGACCTTTAGGAAAGGTCAGCGGTCATGGTCAATGACATTTTTTGATAACGCATATATGGGTTACTGTATGTGTTCCATAGTAACCATGACCCCATCTGCACTCTATTATGAGTTATGAGCCAGTTTTACATTTGATCTTTAGAAGAGGTCAAAGGTCACGGGCAATGACATTTTTTGATAGAGCATACATGGGTTACTATATGTGTTCCATAGTAACCATGGCCCTATCTGCACTCTATAAGGAGTTATTAGCCAGTTTTGTATGTTGATGATGTCATTCAATGTGGCCGCCATGTTTTTTATTGTAGCACCTTCCCTTTAACACCCTTTAAAGACAACCACACTACGATCATATGTGCCATTGGGTTTGTTTCAATCAGATTAGCGGTCTGGGATAAGAAGATCTTTGTAGTTTGTGATTATGACGTCTGTACTGTGCGAATTTGACGTCATGCAGCATGGCCGCCATACCACACATCTTATCAGCTTCTTACGAATACCAGTTAATCTTGGACTATCCCTCAACAACTATACCAACTTTCAGCACTCTGCAATGAGTTGTTTTTGAAGACGAATTTTTACATTTAGGCAAAATGTTTTTTTTCAATCCAATATAGAAGATGTAACTTACGACATAAGTTATTTAGCATTTTCAATCTTCCCATAAGCATCTACCAACCTACCGAATCTGGTGAGTTTTCGAGCAACTCTGGCAGATAATAAGAAGAATAATCCCAGCAATAACAATAGGCTTCCCAACCCTATGGGCCTAGAAGCCTAAATGTATGATACTGATGATATTTAAATAGGGTCCAGATACTGACTTTGTGTCCAGTTTGTGACTTTGACGTGCGAAAGCCATCATAAAATCTTGACACAGTATTTGCATGATAACTTTAATGCTGTGAATCATGCTTTACCATATTTATAAGCACTGTAGAATGCTTACCTACAGTATACTTGCTTTTACCAAACTGTACTACACATGGCAAGTACATTTTATACTGCAGTATATTTATGTCAAGAAACATGTTTCAGTAGAGAGCATACAGGAAGGTGCCCTTAAAAAACAACTTCTGTTTTACTTTCAAATAAAAAATATATATTTCTGTGCAAGGGGAAGCAATACATGATTAAATGATTTTTTTGCTTTGCAGATTACAGCTGAGGGCTGTGATGAAGTCGTCAGTTTAATCAGCAAACAGGCAGATAATGCTTTAGCTAATGGAGTCCTGGGGGTTGATGGGATTTATCTAGCGAGCGTAAGCGTGCTGCAGGCATGCCTGGCAACTCACAATGCAACAAGGACTTGGCAACTTCTTTGTTACGAACCAAGATAATTAATCAGACATCCCTCGGCAACTCAATATATGGTCTGTTCGGGGCTTTTTATATTTTTTTTTAATTAATTATTTTAAACAAAGAAAAAAAATAGTATCAACAGTTGTATGGCTGGCAGCTAGACTAATATGATACTGGCTGACAGGCAGGTGCCCTAGAGGGTTCTGATCATAGAGGATTCTGTTTCTATAACAAGTCTAATGTGTGGAAAAGAAGGCATGTGTAAAGTTACATAACACTTGTATAAACAGAAATAATCCTAACAAGAACTCCTTTTCCCTTTCTCGCCTCATCCTGGATTCTCTCTCCATCTCATGCTTGTCACATTTTCCCTGTTTTTATTATCTTTCCTTTTTTTCCCCCCTTTCTCATTTTCTTCAGTGTTCACGAGTAACACAAACCTTGAATATGCTGTCTGAATTAATTTGGTTTGGAATCATTTGGCCTATAGGATTGCCTAGCTGTGAGGTGTCATTTTGTTTCCATTGTGAGTGTATGGTTTGGGGACAGAGGTACTGCTTCTACTCAGTTATTATCTCCTGCTGGGTAGATTAATTTCTATAATGACAGGGATATAGTGGAGTATCTATTTATTTTGTACTTACATGTTTAATTTGGATTGGACTAAAAAAGAAACACTGTCCATGACATTGTCAGTGGGGTGTTGGTCCACTATGGGCAGTCTGGTTTGATGTGATGAGTCTGCAAGGTGTTTGAATTGTACTGGAGAAATACATGACCATTCTGCAGTGACTACTGCCATTCCTTCAGGGAAGTTAGATCATGCCATTTAAGCCTGTGCCTGGTGAAACATCAGTAATGTGCCCACAGCAGAGTTACAATTGAGTTTTAGCAGATCTTTTTGTGAAACGAATCCATGCAGACAATGGTAAAACCCAACAGCTAATAAGTTAAGTAAACACCTGATCTTATCCATGTCTACTCTCCCTGGTGTCGGTGAGATTCTGGCTGTACAGTAACTAGTATATTTTCCATCGACTGTTGAGTTTTTCCATGTCACATAAATCAAATTCAGGAGATTCCCCAGCCTCCTAGCTTTAACATTTCAAGATATATAAAGGGTTCTAAAACTGCTCATAATTAAAGATGTGATTTTTGAGGGCAAAAACCCCTACAGTGGTTTGCCATTATTTCCAAAACAGTTTGGAACAGGATAAAACAATGTTGCAGTTACTAAGGATGTAAAACAAAACAAAACAAAACAAAAAAATGTTTTGTTGTAAATCTTGAAGGTCAAGTGGGTCCCACTGGTTGACCTGACTTGGAATGACTCTAGGATTTTGGAAGAGGTTACATATTCCTATCATATTCCTATTCTAGAACAATGACTGAGCCAACCAAGATATTTACACCCCAGAACCTTGTCATAATGTTTGATACTGTATCATGTTGGTCTAGTAGAAAATCCTTAGCTCCATGGGCCCGGCTTCAATCCAGCTGTGCTGTTTTGCCAGGCTGAACTCGGGGATGTCAGCTGTCAGCAGCTCCTGGAGAATCGCAGGTGAGAATGATAAGCTGTGCTGGTGAGCTGGTTGGTAGGTGGAGCAGAACCAGGGTTCTGTTGCTCCACTATTGAGTTATTATCATTCTTTAAATCTGCCTTTACCTGGCTTTGAGCAGCTTTGAGCTTGTATGCAATCACTGACTAGCCTTCCTCATTCCATTGAAATCATGTGACAATGTGACCTTTCAACTCTGCCACCCCCACCTACTCTACATTTGTAGAGAGAGTGTTGGTGGCAGTTAAAGGACAGGTAAAGGAACATTTAGAGAAAAGTATTGGGGCAGCAGAATCCAGAACCACTAAGAAAGAGTGCAAAGACGAGCAAACAGGGGCTTCCGAGTGGCACATCCAGTAAAAGCACTCGCTAGAGTGCAGGATGCGCTCTATAGCCAGGACGTCGCGAGTTTGAATCCAGGCTATTCCACAGCCGACCGTGGACGGGAGCTCCCAGGGGGCGGCGCTCAATTGACCGAGTGTGTGTTCATCTTCGCCCCTCCCGAGTCAGCGCAGGGGTGGTAGCGGTGAGCTGAGCCTAAAAATAATTGGGCATTTCAAATTGGGGAGAAAATAATATACAAAATAATTGGCAACGACTAAATTTATAAAAAAAAAAAAAAAAAAAAAGAACAACCACCAGAATTATCCCAGGTTTAAAAGGCATGTTGTATGCAGACAGGCTTAAAGAATTGAACCTATTCAGTCTTGAACAAAGAAGACTATGCGCCGATCTGATTCAAGCATTCAAAATCCTAAAAGGTATAGACAATGTCGACCCAGGGGACGTTTTTGACCTGAAAAAAGAAACAAGGACCAGTGGTCACAAATGGAGATTAGATAAAGGGGCATTCAGAACAGAAAATAGGTGGCACTTTTTTACACAGAGAATTGTGAGGGTCTGGAACCAACTCCCCAGTAATGTTGTTGAAGCTGACACCCTAGGATCCTTCAGGAAGCTGCTTGATGAGATTCTGGGATCAATAAGCTACTAACAACCAAACGAGCAAGATGGGCTGAATGGCCTCCTCTCGTTTGTAAACTTTCTTATGTTCTTAAGAATAACTGCAAACACCATAAAATAGAAAAGGAAATGTAAAAAAGCAATTAAAATAAGATTTATAAGCTGTTTAAGATAATAGAGGCAGCTACTGCAAGGATCAAACCTAGGTCTCTAGTTTCAGTAGGCAACACTGTCTGCAGTAGCAAAATAGCCAGGCTCCATTTGTGGAACACGCAGCTTTGTAGTACTCAACCAGAAACAGTTTATTATGAGGTCAGGGTCATGTCTAAACAAAACTGCCCCTCCCACATCATACTGGTCCAGGTGAAAAGTGTGTAAGCTGAACAATGCAGGTGGAGAACATTCCCACCTTTTGTTCAGTTTTTTTTCTATTTGAAACCCTGGCTATTTCACATTCCCATTCATTTCTCTAGAATCATCACACATATCTGTATTTCTTTTGACTGGGGATGAGAAGTCAACATGATTTCATTTTTACACGCTGTAACAGAGGACCATGAAAGCGCAGCTTTCTTTTTGTCCACTGGTCTTTTGTTAATGAGCAAAGCTTTGTGCAAGATTTTCCTGTGAAAAGATGGTAATTATGGCAACAAGAAATGAATACCTAAATCCAGAAACTGTTCAAAGCACCTATAAAAAAATGAATGCAATATTCAATGGTTGATGAATCACACAGGAACCAAACCATTTTAAAATAAGAAAAAGAAGAAAAAAAGAATTTAATATAATGCACATACCTGTATGCTCATACAGACACAAGAATTTAAAAAACATTATTTGCAGGCATCAAAAGTCAAGGTTACTAATGAATTCAACAGGAATAAAATACAAAAATACAACTATTATATATATATATATATATATATATATATATATATATATATATATATACACACACACACACACACACACACACACACTGAACATCAAAAGAAACTTATCACTATTATAACACAAAAACAATAAGGTATATAAGGTATATAAATGACATTGACAACATGTTTCTGGTTTGTTTTTAATCACTTCCTCATTCATCCTTGACCATGACATTCTTGAGTGACTATGACTGAAGCATATGCACTTAATCACTTAATTAGTGAGACAGTTGATTGGACACTGGATATGGAGTGATTTCAGCTGTTGAATTGCAAGCTTGAATAAAAGCAATAAAGAAAATCACAGAAAAACACCAATATGCCACGTCTGTCAAGACAGCAGCGCCTTCGTGCAATCGGCACGTTGGAGGCTGGACTAGGGCAGCATACTGTGGCTCGACATCTTGGGTGCTCACTGCCAGCAATTTTGAACCTGGCAAGATGGTATAACCAGACACACTCTGTCAATGACAGGCCACGAACCGGGAGACATGTGGCTTCCAGGGCTCGGAGACCACTGAACAGGCAGATGCTTATCCAGGCACTACAAGAGGAATGGGCCAGGATTCCATAAGACAGCATCCGAAACCTGGTGCAAAGCATGCGTCGCAGATGTACTGCTTGTATTGCTTCCAACGGTGGCCACACATGCTACTGGCCTGTGACTTTCAAAGTATCCCCTGTCCCCCCATAATTTTAGTAAAATGTCAATTGTTAATCAGCACAATAAAAAGTCTTTTTTGATCACATTTATTGAATTTTATCCAAATATAAGTGATACGTTTCTTTTGATGCTCTAATATAAGTGATTAGTTTCTTTTGATGCTCATTATATATATATATATATATATATATATATATATATATATATTACAATTGTTACAAGATATATACGACTTACAATTGTTACAAGATATCGCATTATTTTTACATACAATTACCCATTTATACAGTTGGGTTTTTACTGGAGCAATCGAGGTAAAGTACCTTGCTCAAGGGTACAGCAGCAGTATCCCCCACCTGGGATTGAACCCACGACCCTCTGGTGAAGAGTCCAGAGCCCTAACCACTACTTCACACTGCTGCCCTGTGTGTATATATATACTGTTGTGCAAAAGTCTTAGACACATTCAGGAGTTGCAATATATAGATGTTATGAGCATCAACAATTTACTCAAAGCCACCATTAGTGTTTTCCAGTATTATAACAACTTTGACTGTTATTAATACAGCTTAGTTTGGATGAGAAGAAACCAAGCTTGTCATTTAGCAATTTTTAATTCACATTGATCAGAATATTCAAAAACTTTTTATTATTTAAAATGTATACGTGACATTCTGTAGATGGTGCGGGTTGATTCTATGGTAGTATAACCCTAACCCCCCCCCCCCCCCCCCCCCCCCCAAGAAAAGTGCTAAATGTCTAAGACTTTTGCACAGCAGTGTATATACAGTATATATAAAAGAGAGACCCTGGTGTTGGTTTTGAAACACAGAAACAGAATACATTACAGTTGTTTATTTAAAAACAACTATATATTAACAAGTATATATCATTGCATTGCCATTGGAAAATCATGCAGTATTTGCAACTTAATTTTGTACTGTCCCTAAATAATAATAAACAAAATCATCTTTTAGGAACTGCAAGCAGTGGGGAGCCGAATGGCCTTCCCTTTCCTAACTTTTCTTATGTGAACACTAATCCAATTATGTGAATTCTTGGGTGTTTTCTACTGCGGTGGCTGCCACCCTGCATTTACGTATTACTTCCTTAATATCCGATTGTGTGTGCTCTGTCTGATTCTCTATTGCTGTTTCTGCTTACATTATTATTTGCCATGCTTACGCCTCACAAGCCCCAGCAAATTCCCTGCAATCAATCTTGAGGGGTCTTTTCTGCAGTCATTTTTGCTGAAATGGTTTGCAAGTAGGAAAATGATCCAAGCAGAAAGAACACATAATAGGATTTTAAAGCAGTAAGATATTAAATATTAGAACATTGAGATGATATCAAGTATTCGTTTAACATTATTTCAGATGAAAATTCTATAAACAACAAAAAACAAACCTGATAGACCATTTCGGTAAGGATGCATCTCCATAATAAAGTTAAGATAAGATAGATGCCGATATCATACATGTAGAATAAAAAATTGAATATCCAAACCCCAAATCTTAACAAATCAAATACACCAAAAACTGAAAACCCATCTCCTTTGTCTGTTTGGTTCTCTGCAGCTTTCGATGGCCTAAACTATCATCTTGCAGCAGTTAAAATATCAAATTAATTTTCATTTATGGCCAAAGGGTTTCTTCAAAGATTAATGAGGGACGATCGACATTGATAAAAGAGGACTTGTATTTAAAAGGGGAAAAAAGCCTAGGAACTCATACATTTAAATTTGCTGACATGCACTTGTGGTGCTTTCAAGAGCAAGAAGCACAGAAATGACATTTTGATTGCTTTTCTCTGTGTCCATACCTTGTGTTGTGTTTACAGACAGGCTGGGTGGCTTAAGGTGGTATTATCACAGCAGTGTTCTTTTTTGTTTCTGATGACAGGCAGGAAGGTGATGTCAGACCCCCCCTCAAAGTCTTTGCTTCCAGTTTCCCTCCACAAGGTACCATTTTAGTAGAACTATTTTTATGTGGAAGAAAGTTGCTTTTATTTATTTTTTATCCTTGGAATAATGTCTCCAAGAATCATTTTGGTATCATAACTTATCATTATATTGTATAGTAACGCAAATTGATTTTTGTCCTGTCTTGCATTTACACCTCTTTTTAACCATAGGAGGGTACCTATAAACATATAAGTGTGATTCACTTCTATTTGGACATAGACACATTGGCTAATATGAAAACAAAAGCAATTATCTTTTCCCAGTAAACACTGTAAATGAAAAAAACTGTGAGAATGTACGATAATACTTGCCATCTAAAACTTAAAGCAAAGTGTAATATAGTATTGCAAAAGCATGGTAAAGCACAGGTAAGCATTGCAAATCATAAGTATTATTATTATTTATTTCTTAGCAGACGCCCTTATCCAGGGCGACTTACAATTGTTACAAGATATCACATTATTTTTACATACAATTACATTATTCTTTACACATTATTTTTACATACAATTACCCATTTATGGGTTTTTACTGGAGCAATCTAGGAAAAGTAAATTGCTCAAGGGTACATCAGCAGTGTCCCCACCGGGGATTGAACCCACGACCCTCCGGTCAAGAGTCCAGAGCCCTAACCACTACTCCACACTGCTGCCCCAGAGAGGATGATAAAACAAATTAAATAACACCAGAAGCCATGGTAAACTATGGTAAATGCAGAGTATAACCATGGAAATAGCATAGGAAAATAGCAAGATTACCATGCAAAATTGCCATGTTAAACTTTTATAATGAATTTTAATACAAATTCATAAAACTAATAATAATAATAAAATGTGTATAATTATTATTAGAAAAAAATTGTGAACAATCATTTTCATGACTATGATTATGTACAATTAGGTGTACAATGTTAATAATAATAATAATAATAATAATAATAATAATAATAATAATAATATAGTTTTAAATATCTGCTTAATAGCACAGTTTTTCTGCACACAAACAGTCTAATTTCTCTGCACAGCTGCGTCGATTCACAAACACTTCCTTCAAGGACAGGATAACAGTAGTCACATTCAAATAAAATAAAAAAAAATTAAACAGATGTGCATTGTCAATTAAAGCATTCAGCGTGTCTGTTTGTTTTGGAACACACTCATCCTGGCGGATTTGCGGAGAGTGGAGAGGTTCGGAGACAAACAGAGAAAAGTAAATTAACAATCTGTTTTACGTTTGGCAGTAATTAAAATTTTTCATTTCTTTTGTGCAGGGCTGCTGAAAGGCAGAGATGCGCTGGGTTGACAGGTTAATTGAAGAATAATGCCCTTCACAATGATGGATTTTGGTGACTCAAGATGTCAAAATCTATTTGAAGAAATTCAAATCTTCAATTAAAATGGCGGGCGGGGTTGCAAGACTGGTGTGTCATTTTAATTTTGCCGCTTTTCTTTTTCAAGTATGATTAATGTTCATCTTAATGTTCTACTCCCAGCCTCACCCGATATATCAAACCCTACCCTAATCCAATTCTCCAAGTCCAAAAATCATTAATGGGATACTTTATACGGATCTACATTTACCCAATATTGAATTTGTTACCTGTTTTAATGTGTGCTCTGTATAATTCTCAATTGTTGTTTTGCTTAGATCAATTACCATGTTTATTAACTATTCCAGAAATGATTCTGAAAAGCACTTGACAGGTATAATTCTGTACATGTGCAGGTAAAATGTAGGATTAAATTGGTTCAGTGAAAAACATGGTTGGAACATGTACCTGGTCTGGAAGCTGCCCCATTGTTCACTGAAACCCATGCTTCTCCCTCTCATCAGCCTTCAGGAGTCTTTCCAGAATCAGTTTTTCGCCGGAACAATTAAAGTTTGGCAAATAACAATCTAAGCAGAAACAACAATATTGAATTCTACAGCTATTAATACAGCCAAGAAATTAAATATCAAGAACATGTATGATATAAGTAGATCATCCTTCTAATGTCGTATTTGAAATGCATTCTTGTTTATATATATATAAACAAGTTTATATATATATATTGTTTTGTTTCATTAAATAATACAAAGTTTTTAAAACAAAATGTAAGAGAAATCTGATGCATAATATTATCGGTCAAGTCTAAAAGAAGAAGAGATTTTTGAGTGTGCAACCAACATCGTCAAGTGTCATCGAGCAAAATATACATGGTTTATATGTCATTGCCGTTAACTATTTTTTAATTCTGCAGAGACATTATATATATATATATATATATATATATATATATATATATATATATATATATATATAATTAATTAATTAAGTGAGACTTAACAAAAATACCAACAACCAAAAAATAATCTTTTTCCCTCAAGGCTAAGCCACAACTTGATATCTTTCGTGCATTTTACAGTTTAAGGTAGCCCTCCTGGATTGTGCCAACCATTTTCTCTTAGGGATAACCCTAGGAAAACAAGTGATTGTGCTGTAATAGTTAAGGTATAATAGTTTTATAGTAAGTTGTGTTTAAAAGATGGAGACCCAGAAAAGAAAACAGCAAAAAATAAAATGCCTAAAAGAGTTAAAAGCATAAAAACAGCAATATAGTGTGCTCTTTTCTTTAACCATTACATGATTGTTTAATTGACTGAATATATTTTGATAAGTAGTGTTTGTCATATACAAAGATAATAACACATACATATATTTGAGAAAGAGTTTTTAAAAATGCTTTGTGTCTGTTGGAGATGTTTAATATAATTTAGTTAAATTAAATAAACACTATTTTTAAACTGTGATACCTATCGTGTGCGATCTCAATAAATTAATCTTGGATCCTTATTTCAGTTGTGAATTGTTCCATTGAGTCGTGGACTCTTAAGTAAGTCAAGCTGACAAATATAAGAGAGCATTTTTTTAATATTCAGAACAGGGTTTTTAAATTGAAAAAAGATAGAAGTGTCTCTTTTTTTCATAGGTGGGGGGTCTGAAAAACTGAATCTGGAATGCTGATCAGTTAGCTGCTACCTGTATGAGAAGCTGACAGTATAATGAATGAGAAACAAATGCATATTTTACTGTCTGAACTTTCTCCCTATCGCTTTCCCTCCTGCCTTTCCTCTCTGCTTACATTTTGGACAGCTGGATACAGGAATTTATCCGATTCGTTCTGCTGCTTCCCCCCTCCTTTTTTCTCTCTCTCCCTCTTCGTCCCTCTCCCTCTGTCGTAATGGGATCTGCAGAAATCATTCAAAGACTGAGATGTAATTTACTGCCTGCGGTGCACAATCCCCCCCATCTCCATCGCGCAAGGTGCCCTCCGGATGAACTAATCATACTTGAAATATTATTTCTGCTTCTTATTCCTCCATTTTATGAACAGCTCTGATTTTATGGTGCCACAAGTTTAACCCCTGCCTGGTCTTGATCCATCCTTCTCTCTTCTTGTCCTCGGGGTTCAGTCTTTGAGGATGGGGGGGGGGGCTGCTGGTAGTGAATACAATTTAATTCAGATTCATTCTTATCTGATTGTTAGACAGCATGACATGCAAATACAAATGCATATATTGTAATAAGCGTTATAATTCATAAAGAGTGAATATTATAGTCAAGCATGGTGTCAGTGAGGTACAATGCAACCTTTCCCTTATAACTCAATTCTGACTCCCCTGTCAGTCTTGGTCCCAAGCATTTCTGCCAATTGGAAGACCAGTTAAGGCCACAAACGTTCTTCACTAGGATCTTGAGACAACTCCGAACCTAGACCTCTAGAAATGAAATGCTAGTAAACTGGTATTCCAAAGGATCCATGCAAAATGCAAGCCAAGGAAAAGAAATACGTAAATATGTCGAGCCTTTCAGACAAAGAGAGTCTACTCATTCTGCTAAATTAATGCTTTTGGCAAAAATAACATGTGTTGATTCTAAAGCAAATGTACAATATACATGACAAAAAAATGCCTTATGAATGCAAAAATGGAAGCGTATTTGTAGTGGGAAATGTCATTTTGTCACCTGTTACTTTTTCTCTTGTAATTCTAGAGGGAAATCCCAAGACTATCCTTCCTTCATTGAGAACAGAGGGATTGTTTGGGAAGCTCAGAGAGAGAGAGAGAGAGAGAGAGAGAGAGAGAGAGAGCTGCTTTCAGCCATTCACTTGTACTTAAAGAGCACATTTACTTTCCATTGATTTCCAATGTTTTAGTCAATTTCCTGTCACTTTTCATTGTGACTACATGGGATCTCAGTTTAGCTACTTACAGGAAAACAGAGAAACTTCAGAGAAAAGTCCTGGAAGTGTGTTGCTGTGTCTCACGGTGCTCTGTAGAATCTCTCCAGTAATACCACCAGGACAGCCAAGGAAAACATCACTGATATGACTGAGCCACCTGAGGCTGGACAGCACTTCTGCAGTACTAACATTTCTATCTATTCTGAACTTGCATTACTATAAACTAAACTAACAAACTGCAGCATGATAATAGATCTATTTTGTAATTTATATTGTAATGACTTAAGCGTTAATAATAACAATTCTATAACACTTCTAACTGTATTTATGTACTATATGCTATAAGTTTCACATTCTGCTATCTGCCTACTGGTTTCCTGTGCAGACTTTAGTGTTACAGGCTTTAAAATGGGGCTGTACAATTGGCAGAGGATCTACAATACATTTAGATGATAAGACACAGTAGTTGCTTCAGTTCTGAAATTAGATTAGCTATATGAGTGGATCCCCTGAATGAACATGGTTATGACACAATTTAGATACAGGGGTAAATCCCTTCTTCTTTTCTCCTCTGCTTCTCTCTCCCAGATCTCCTTTGCCAATCCCCTGCCCTAATATTATCAATCATAAACTAGTTAACTTTAGAGGACCAGCATGGTATTTATCTTGCTCTTAATTGTATTATTACTTGTACTGTGATACTTGAAATGTATTTGCTTACGATTGTAAGTCGCCCTGGATAAGGGCGTCTGCTAAGAAATAAATAAATAATATTCTTGACTTTTTCAGTAGCCTACTTTCCATTCAAGGCTACTGTATGTAATGTAGAGACCCGGTATACATGTGCATGTATTGTCTTAGTCGACCAAATTGGTGTTAAACACAGTATAGAGGATGTCTTGCACAAACCACATCGTTTTTCTGTGTCTACCAGTCCTTAGTTAATATTTCTGTGTATTATGATGAGTCTTATAGAAAAAAAAGAACTACATCTAGGATATGATGATGATGATAATAATAATAATATTAATAATAATAATAACTGTTGTATATTTCGATGTTGTCTATGGACAGAAAGAGTAAAAGTTACAATTTCGATTTGTTTACCAACTCTACCTAGCATAACGCAATTGCACATGCGCAGCAGATTATCTGTAGATTAGAAAGATGGCAGTGCATGCAGACATAAGGTGCAAAATGGTAAGCCCCCCCCCCCCCCCCCCCCCCAAAAAAAAACAACAAGCCAGGGGACGAGAACAAATGAATTCGGAGAGAAGAGTGTCTGAGAGAGGAGATAATGACAATGCTACAGTCTCTGAGAGAAGCTTGCCCATGGTTTGAAGTTCCTTTGTGTGAGAGATAACCCTCCATCGTCCTCTCAGCTCAGCTCAGCTGGAGCCCAGGCCTGCAGAGCTGCCAGTGACTTCCCACTCAAATCTAACCAGAGAGAAAAATGGAGAAACAGGGAGGTGAAGAAACAGAGAGAGACAGAGAGAGATAGAAAGAGGGAAAGGAAGGGGTAAGTAAATAGAGCTGAGGGACAGGCAGGGAGGCAGTGCAGTCTAGTGGTAAGAGCTGAGGGACTGGGAGGGAGGCTATGTGGCTGAGCGGTAAGAGCAAAGAGACTGTGAGGCAGGCAGTGGGTTTAGGGTTTGGGTTTCAAGTCAGTATTTATGATTTGAGTGTCTGAACAAATTTTAGCTAGTGTCCTTTATTGAAATGTATATATTTCCCATGGCACCTAAGCCAGATTTGTACTCAGGCCTAATAGAGGATAGCTAGTGCATTAAAACACTGCGCCACTTATTATCTCCTTCTACAGGACATCGCTCTGTTACTGCTTCCAGATGCGATAGCTTCTCTCTCTCTCTCTCTCTCTCTCTCTCTCTCTCTCTCTCTTTCATATGAACTGGAGAGTAATAATAGTCTTTGTTAAGGGCTGTGCTGTGGATCAGAAGCCAGCCCTGCTGTGTTCTCTGCAGAAACAAAAGAAAAAAGATAAGAAGCCGAAACGCTTTCTCTCTCCCTGCGTCTCCCATTGCCTTGCATATTTGATTTTCAACCAGAATGCAGCTCTCCACTACCAGACGAGACCAGCCTTTGACATGTTATTTTTTAATGTTTTTTATTTTTTTTATTATATATTTTTTTTAAGTTCCCCCCTCTCTTTTACTTTCACGTTGCAGTTGGGGAGCTGAGAAAGCAAAAGTCTCCTTTGATTCTTTAAATTCACATCAAGAGGCTTTTCGATTGAAAATCCCCCTGCCGCACCTTGCATTTCAACACTGCCGCATTATCAAGCGCTCCTAAAGCAGTCTTGCTGGATTGGTGCTTAATCCCCAGCCAAGCCCCCCCCCCCCCCCCCCCCAGTGATGTACAGAGAGGATGAGAAAGGCTGAAGTAATTCACTGTTCTTTTTTCACACTACCTTTCCATACTACACTACCTGTGTGTACATTTATAGCCAATCAGGAAACAAATATCAAAAGATATTTGAAAAATATTTATGTTAACATGGTTTTCAGGAAACTGAGGAACCCGGACAAAACCACAGCATCATCTTTACAAAAAGTTAACTGGAGTATTCCACAGTAATGATAGAACATAAGAGCAGGTAAATCATTGATAGTTATTGTAAAGCTTCATAAATGAAACAGTTCTAATATGGTTCTATGGTACAGCAAACGATTGCTAGTGTGTATTGGTCATACAATTATTATATTGGTATTAAAAATGTGAAATATGTCACCACTGTGCTACCACTCTACCAATGGCTCATGTAATTATAGCTGCATTTCCATTGCGATGCAATTGATCATTTTGTAATGGTATAGTAACCTTTGTTCCCTCCACCCCAGCTGGAGTCAATAAGCTTGTATATCTGTAGGGCCTATGCTCTGTAGATTCTTCAAGAAAAGTAAACTGTTCATTTACTGTGCACATGTGTGATTAACTTTCATAAGGACAGTTTGTCCTCACTGCTGTCTTTATCTGATTACCTGCCTTTGCATGTCCCCTGACAGTCCCCTGTTTATAGCCCGTTCAGCATCGTTATGACAACTCATTACTCATCTTAATTGCTCATGTAATTTCTAAGACTAAGCAGCTGCTAATAGCCACATTGTTGCATATTTTCTGTTCTCCCCTGACAGAAGCCCTCTCTTCATAGAGCTTTTATAAACAAGTTTGATCAGCTCATTTCTAGGAGAAAATACGTTTTGCGTATCCTCTCTGAATTCCAAATATTTTTTGAACTTCTTGCAGCATATCATCTTTTAAAACCCATTTTCATCAGAGCCATCATCTGTCTCTGCTGGATTCTACTGCTCTACACTAAAACCACTGTCACTAATGTGGGAACACCAGTGGTACATTGGTAATGATATTAGGAGGCTGTGTGGTCCAGTGGTTAAAGAAAAGGGCTTGTAACCAGGAGGTACCCCGTTCAAATTCCACCTCAGCCACTGACTCATTGTGTGACCCTGAGTAAGTCACTTAACCTCCTTGTGCTCCGTCTTTCGGGTGAGACTTAATTGTAAGTGACTCTGCAGCTGATGCATAGTTCACACACCCTAGTTTCTGTAAGTCGCCTTGGATAAAGGCGTCTGCTAAATAAACAAATAATAATGATGATATGATCATACACTGGTGTTGGTATGGTACCATGGTATTGCAATTGATTACCAGTTTGTATCATAACCATTGTTATACCATTGGTGTGGCAGATATATCAACATGTTACCATAGTGGTACCATTCTACCAGATTGAAATTTGCTACTATTGCCCCTTAGTACAAGAACCTTGCTATGCCAGGGAGTAATTGTCCCTTTAATAAAAATACAAATACAAATTTTATTATTTCAGGTCCTGTGGGTGGAAGTGGGTTACGTGAGTTTGTTTTTATGTGGTTTATTTGATAAAGCCAGTGTGTTGACAAAATACAAACAGTTAGCAGTGTATTAATGATATAAGAATCATAGAAAATGTAGGCACACAATTGTTTCAATAACTCTGTAAATTTCATTGCGATGAGAAAAAAAGAAATGCAGGTAGAAAAATGCAGGGAGCAAAAAGAAAGAAAGAAAGAAAGAATGAATGAAAGAATGAAAGAATGAAAGAACAGTACAGTATTAGTACTAGAGCACGTTCTGACTCCATTTTGTGAGCAGTCTTGGAAAGGCAAGTGGGGGGGGGGGGGGGGGAGCAGTTGGAGGGATTAGACACCTAAATACAATTATTATAACACGCATCTGATTAATCACATGAAAAAAATGTAATAAAACATATCACAACCAACCAACCTCCAATTTCTGTTGCAGAGAGAGAAGGGGGGGGGGGGTAGATGTATGCAGGCAATCAAGACTAGAGCACCCTCCCTCTCCCTCTCTCTCTCTCTCTCTCATTCCTCTCCCTTATGACGACTGGAATGACATTAGATGCCAGTGCTTGTTTGTGCTTTAATGACAAGTAACAGGGGACTGTGGTCTCCATGGCAACAGCCTAGGCTCAATACATCATACCTCGTTACAGTAGTCAAGCGCGGACGTTTGGTCAAAAATTAATATATCAAGGGAAGAAGAAAAAAAAAATTGCCCCGTGTTTGTTATGAGGAGCTGATAACCCCTGCAAAAAAGGTGGCCTTGTTAATTTAAAGCAGCAGCTACCTACCAAAGTTAAATTAATGTGCAATGACCTTGGTTTGACTGTCCGCCTCCTGCTGCTGCAAAGCTCACAGCTCGAAGCATGGAGAATGGAGCGGAGCACAGAAAGGTGCCGAGCACGATTGTACTGTGGAGGGCGAGGGTGGTGAACAGAGAGATTGGCTGGAGCTTAAGTGTGGGGAAAGGTATAGGTTTGAGCAGTGCAGGGGTTAGATTGTTAGCGGTAGTGGGTTGGAGTATCTCAGGGTTTATTGAAAGAAAGTGCTGGGCTGCAGTGCGGATAGCAGTGAGATTTGGGTAGGTTAGAGAATGAGAGTTCTGTGCTTCAGTGTGAAAGGTGGTGGGACTAGGCTCAGCAGTTGGAGAAAGAAAGCACTAGGCTGCAGGCTGCGGGATGGAAGGCAGTTTACCAAACAAAAAGACTCCCTACTCCAAGATGGGAATAGACATCTCGTGGGAGAGGGACATTTTGTATTAATACCCTAGAAGTAATTCACAAAATGAATAAATAGCATATTTGCACGCTGGATGCTGTGGTTTCAGTCAGTGAGCTTTATAGGGACTGGAATACTGGAAAAACTTTGTTTGAAACAGATATCCCCCAGTGGGTTGCTTGCAGATTATAAATTAGCGGGGAGAGTCAGCGTTTTCCCGCAGTTATCTTGGTTATTAGTGTGCGTGGGTGTTTCTTAGGCGAATGTGTTTCTTGTTAATTTTAAATCTCTCTCAGTAGTTTTGAGTTCTTAAAGATGTAAAAACATGTTCTTGCCTCACATAAAAGCATTTTCACAAGCACCTCATTTTTTGCACAGATAAAAATGCAAAAAGGAAAGAAATAACATAGACATGAGCAAAATGATTGCTCTGAATATTTTTTACTAAAATGGATTTATTCCTGAGAACGAACCCAAGCGACAGTGTCTCTATGAAGTCCCAAATTATTTTAGGCAATATTCAGCTAAACTCGAAACTACAGTGAAATTGTATTAAAGACCTCCTGTAAATAAGCACCAGCTGTTCATAAAGACTATTTATAGATGGACCATTGAGCTATGAAACTTAATAGGTAGCAACAGCAGATCACAGGGAAGTGGAAGAAGCTTATAGGGGGCGCTGCTGAGCGTTGTGTCAACCTCCTCCCAATCAGCTACAGAGCTCACTGGGTGCCTGGCCTGCAAGGTTTGCACATTTGTGGATATGATGCTTAGCTTGCAATAACAGTTTTTTTTATCAAGAAATCCAAATGATTTTGGAAAAAAGTGACGTGGAAGATCACCTCATGAACATGAATTGAATCGAAAGCTTGTTGGACAGATAGCTTGAAAGTTCTTTCCAGAATTTACAGGTTATATCACACTGGTAAAACAAATGTTCAATAGATTCCTCATAACCGTTACAAAAACTGCACTGAGGGGAAATATTTAGAAAGAATGTTATTCTCTTTAGGTTGGTTGGGTAGATCCTATGTAGAACACTGAAGTGAATTTCCTTGGCTTTATTTAGATGTCCACGCTCTCAATTGATTGCACCTGTACCAAAATCTCACAGCATACCACTTTCTAACATTACACAGGTCAAGTTTTGGTACGCGTACCACATTGTGATGATGTACCACTTTATAACACAACACCGGCACACATGGTACTACATTCATCCGACTTTGCAGTATACTCATCAGCCCAAGGCAACTTACAGAGACTAAGGTGTGTGAACTATGCATCAGCTGCAGAGTCACTTACCACTATGTCTCACCCGAAAGACGGAGCACAAGGTGGTTAAGTGACTTGCTCAGGGTCACACAATGAGTCAGTGGCGGAGCTGGGATTTGAACCGGGGATCCTGGTTACAAGTCCTTTTCTTTAACCACTGGACCACACAGCCTAAAGACAATAGATGGAATGATACAGTTAAGCACGAAAGATTGCAATATTTATATATGTTTTTACAATTACAGACGTCTTGCAGAACATGTGTTTATAATGCTGTAGCTTCCTATTACTTTGAAATAAAATTACGACTGGAGTTTGCATACATTTTAGGTTCTGTTGCAGTCACAGACAGTCGACAGTGGTGTTTGCTCGGCTTTACACAAACTTGGTAATTACTACAAACGTGCTTCTAAACCAAGCAATGATACTTGCAATCTTAGCAGTGTCTGAGGAAGATCTTTTCAACTGATACGGTATTTTGATAATGGGTTTGAAGGAAACTGTCAACAATGCGTAGAAGTTTCAATATCTCAAAATCTGCATTAGGATAGATTACTTTTTTTCAAAGTAGTTATGTTTAAAGGGTAAATAAGGACCTTTTTATTTTATTGTGTTACATGTTCCCATGTGTTGCTACAACGGTTTACGTAAGGTGTGTGTATTGTTTTAATTTTTATTTACATTTTGACCACTTTTTTAAACTTTTAAATATCATTTCCTGCCTCAAGATGGCTTCCCATGTACCCGTATGGACCTCTCAGAACTACATTTCCCATCATCCCCCTGTTCACATATGTAACTGAGATGGATTTAGCAGTGAGCAGGAGGATGAAGGGAAATGTAATAAAATCACTCTCTTATTGTGTTTACCACCAGCTGAAGAAAGTACTTTATATATTTTACACAATAGAATTTTTCAAACAAACTGCTGCACCAGGTTGTTTTGAGCAAATTATAGATCTTAATAACAGAATAATTCATACTGTGGTAAATATTGTGCAACTTTAGGGTTCTTTAAAATTTTATAAATTTTGATTGTCTTAAAAAAAAAAAAAAAAATTGCTATGATTTTTTTTCAGCTTTTTGGTGCAGTAAAATATGAAATGTGAACAAATCATTGCATGAAAGGAAGTGTTTTGACAGTGCCTGCACTGGCGCTGCATACACAATCATTATGCAACAGAAGCACATAGGGTCAGTGTACAGTACTGTAGTTTTTTTTTTTTTTTTTTTTAAATGTGGTGGTGGGAACGTCAAGGGTCTTGTGCAGGGCTACTTGTTTTGAAACATATATATTATATATATATATATATATAAAAAAATAAAAAATACAAATGTTCCCCCTTCACCAGGGCCCCCTTCGGGGCGTTGGGTCCCGGGGAAATTTACTCGTCCTCCCCGCCCTCTCTGTGGGCCTGCCTTTAGGGACAGACTGACAGACAGACAGAACTTTAGTGTTGTCAGTACCTATTAAGATTTAACTATGCATACAGACAGACTATGGCAGGTAGGCAGACAAACAGACAGTCTCCTACAGTGTAATACCTCACCTTTCACATAAATTTGTGGACAGACAGACAGTCTCTTGTTACAGCTATTCCCTCACCTTTTACTGGGGTTAGATTTGTGCTCAGTAAGACATTTCAAAGAGCCACTATCCCTCTTTCTCGCTTCTCCAGTTTCACACACCTGGTCCCCATTATCTCTCCATTTCACAGCCTGCACCCCCTAACAGACTGCCCTGGGAATCAGGGCCCAGCTTTAATCTCAGCCTCATTAAAGCAGCCAGGAGAGGTCAGACCCCAGTTCGACAGGAATTCCAGCAGCAGCAGACAACAACTGATTTTGGTTAAGAGAAAAGAGGAAAACCATGAGGAAACCTGGAGACCAAGTTATATTAATAAGAGAAAAGTCTCTGAACAATTATTGTATTAAGAACTTTGCTGAACTGGCTGTGCTCCCAAAGTAAATGGGAAATGTGAAGCCTCACCTCCAGGCCTCATGTTGACATTATTCCACTCCCCACCAGCCCTTTCATTTTCTCGCTCCCCTTCTCTTCCCTCTCTTTCTCACTTCCCCTTACTATCATCACAGCTTTACCTTAAGCAATGACTCTGTACTATGAAATGAAATAGCTGCAATGATGTGAACCATTGGTAGAATGGTACCACAATGGTAATATCTTCACATTTTGGTCTGATTCAAAAATAAACCCACTAGTAGTCAATGACAGTGTGTTCCAAATCCATTGTGTTCCCATTGCTGGTAATTCTGGGGTTCTGAGTCATTCCTGGGCCAGCGCAACTACCACTTACCTGGTGCCTTGGTATCTCTCCTTTAGAAGTGAAGGCTGTTGATGCTCTGAGAGATGCTGTTTCGCAACACTTACCCAGTCACATGCTCAGGCAGCCGGAGCTTTGGATCATATCGCCAAACCTGTTCCTTTCCCCCATCTATGTTTTCCCCTTTTGAGCTTATCTCAAGGTGATCCAGGGTTATGGGTCGACCAAAACTTAATAGCCACTGGGAAATTTCAATCAGGCCAAAGCTCTCATCGCTGCATTGCATTTCCAACGGCACATACCTGGCCTGTTTACAAACACTGCTATTTCCTATATATGCATTTATGTTCTATTTGGTCTGGCTTTTACATCTATTTGTCATTAAATGTATTTTTTTGTCTCTGTGTGTGCGTTTTATTGGTATACTTGTTAAATCTGGTCCAATGTCTCCATATCTGTGAGTCACAGGGAAGAGAGAAGGAGAGAGAGAAAGAGATAGAAACATTCCCCACACATACTATCCTAATTATGAAATGGAAACGGATTGCTCTTTAATTCGCTGCTGTTGCAGACTAATATTTTTGCCTGTCAAGACCTATTTCTGCTTTGTTTTGGTCAAAGCTCTTGTGATGGACTACATTTCCTATTAACTGGAAACAGAAGGTGCTGTGAAAACTGCGACACCTGATCCGCCATCCGGGAGAGAGGGGAAGGGAGAGAGTGATAGAAATAGATGTGGAAAAGAAACATGCTGTGGAATCCTAGCTCTGGCAAAGACATACTGTTCACCCCCACTGGGGCGCCAACTGCAGAGGGGGAATGGGGTATGAGGCACGAAGCAGTGAGAAAACCAGGAGTGAAATGTGCTGCCAAATTGTTACCGCAGCCAAGAAATACTGTTCGCCTCTGCTGGGTCTCCAACTGGGGGTGGAGAGAATATTCTCTCAAGCTGGCAGAAACAGGAGGAGGTTTCTCGATGAAAAGAGTTAAAGGGGGAGGTTATGGGTGGAGAAACGTACCGTAAAAAGAAACAGCTGCACAATACAGTCTCTTGAATCTTGCATGCTACCTCATTCGAAGTGTAGTCAGTGAACCTGACCTCTCTGTGCATTTGCTTTGCTCTTGTTGTAAACGTTTAATATTTTTGTGTATTTGATGTTTTCAAGAATTTTGGCTGCACTTGTCATGCTAATAAAGCCTGTTTGGAAAAACCTGTTTCAATTTGATAGGGATATCGGGAGGGGGAGAGAAAGCGAGACAACGAAGGGGAGTGAGATTTACATTGACGTTATAAACAGGGTGGAATGCACGCCAGTATCTTGATGTCATTAACCCTTTTTATCCTGGACGATCATTATTTAATAGTTCTCTGAATAAAAGAGTTAGAACTACAGATCAAGAGGTATCTTGGATATAAAACCCATTAAAACCACAGAGGGAACTAAATGATAAAGAGAATTAGAGAACTATCAGAATTACAGACATAAAAACAATGTTATATAGAGAGAATTGCAGCCATATTCAGAAACAACCATTAGTGTTGTTGCTCACTTAAGTGTGCCAAGTTAATTGTTGTTCTTACTGGGTGAGCACTAACGCTCTAGAGTTGTTTCTGTCAGTGTTTTTTGTTTTTTGTAGTAAGCGGTAATGAAGGGCTTGGAGGAACAAGCACTGACCCTCACTGAGACGAGTTACATACCGTGAAACATTTCAGATTCACAAAGGATTGGCTTAGCGCTTTGTTCTCTCAACCCCTTCCACTGAAAGTGCCCTTATAATATTTGTTTTTATAATATTATTGCCTTAATAAAATTTACAATATTTGTTTGTCCTGTAGGTAGGTACTGCTACAATGATATCACAATTTCAATTACATCTCAGAGTGTGCATTCCTAGCAGATTGAATGTGTGTGTAAGGGGGGTGATAATTAGATATGGTCGCCACTCCTGAAAGGTGGGTCTTTCACCCCAGGGCTGGGAAAGCTCCTAAGAGGAGATCCTTTGCTGAAACCCTGAGTATACTAAAACGCTAACTCAATTTCACACCGTGACTCGGAGGTGCAGGCACAACGATCGCCCCGAGTGGGGATGCCATATGGTTTAGAGTTGGGAGGAAGCCGCCTGGCTTTTCACATTTATCCCATTAGGGCTCTTTAATTCATTCGGGATGTAGCATTGCATGTTAATTGTCTCAGTATGCGAATCAGCATGCGGTTCTGTTACAGTGAGCGACGTGGGCCCTTATTTTATATAGGGAAAGAAGCAATTCATGTTTCATCATGTTTAATATCATAAATAATGTGAACGAAGTAATGACAATTGAGCTCCGAAAATGACTGAATTTACTGGTATTTTCTTTTGATTTTACTGTGTTTTTCTTTTTCTTATTTAATTTTGTGCATTTAGTTGTTAGGAATGATGAGGGAGAATGGCACATGCCACGGTGAAACACCTTGATAGCTTTATTTCTCAGTTCACCTCAATCCTGAACTCCCACGCAGTCCTGGGTCTTACTCAAGCAGAGACTGTCCCTTGAGCCAAATTCTGTGATGGTTTTGACCAGTGGTGCAGTCAAGCTGGAACTCTGTTTCCGGAACTATTTTCTATAGGCAGCAGTGGTGTAATTGAGTACAATAGGCAAGCTAAGTCACATGACTCACAAGAAGACGACAGTAACAGTGCATCGACTACGAATGTGGACACGAACACAAACGAAGCTGGAGAAACACACTTTGTGACAATACTTGTAGAAATGAGATAAATGCATTACCTATTATATGTCTTGCAGAAGTTCAGTATACAAATAAAATGTGAATTTGTACATTAATTCTTGTTTAAGAAAATCTATATTTTTTGTGGCGTTCCGGTACCTTCAAATTTAGGACTACACCACTGGTTCTGACTAAAGTCTACTGGACAAGTTTTGACCAAACTCAATTCACTTGTGATCTGAGCTGGAAAGCCAAGTGAATAACCCACTGCACCACCCACCCCATTGAATTCATGCTGGCAATGTGTCTGTTCTGCTGAGAAAAGTAATATTACTAGCTGATATATTGAATTTCAGTAAGCCTTTCAACAGATCTGTTGAATCAAATCAAACGCCTTACATCGTATAGATTTGCATGGCATCCAATGCAACTGTTTCAAATGTGATATGAAGTATTTATAATCATGTTGCAATTTCCAGCATTACAGCGTCTGTGCCCAACACACTGCATTATACTGTAATCAATGCAGTAATACTACAATATGCTTTCAAGAGATTCTAAATTGAGAAATGAAAACATGAATAAACACCGAAAACAACAAAAAAAAGCGTTGTACTTAAAATCTACACTAAAGTTGAGAGACCATCCTTTTTTTAAAGGAGAGGGAGCATACATTACCTTCTCTCCGAGGGTTAAGGGATCAATACAGTCTGCTTGTGTGTGGTACTTTTGTGATTGGGTTACCTTACTAGTGCATTCACATCTAGGCCTATAGAGGTGAAAAGCTAGGGTATCGTACCACCTGGCTCCCCCCAATGTGATCATTAGCCTTTAAATGATCCACTCTCTCTTGTGCTGCTTGTGGGTGTCTGATTCTCTGTGTTGGGTTTTGGCTCTGTGAGTGACTGACTGACTGAGCGAATGTATTGGACATATGAGTGAGAGCCTGTTCCATCTGTCTGCCAAGCACCTGGAGCTGCTTTCAATTAACGGGTGTGTATTTCTATTTTGATTCCAGTCTTTGTCTTGGAAAGTTCACATTTTTCAGCGCTAATGATACAGAAGCAGCCAAGTGCAGCTAAACCTGTTCTCCTGAAAGAGGTACCCCACTGATCAATGCAGCAAAGTGATCTTTCAGTGATTTATTGATCTGAAAGAAGAACACCACTCTATTTATACACCTCACTCTTCTTATGGTCCAGTTCCAGTAAACGTTTTTTTTAAGATTGTAGTGCACTCTGGGAGTTGGAGTTGTTCGGGCCATGTAGTTTTGAGTGCTGAATTTGATTATATTTCAGTTAATCGTTATAATGAATTTTAGGCGTGTTCAACTTGGAAGACATTTTTAAAGACTTTTAGTTGAAACGTTTGTCACAGAATTTGAGAAGTTTCCTCTGGTATTATCTAAACATTTAAGACTTACCGCATTTCCGTTAACAGGTAAATACATCCATAAGTTCAAACATTCAACATCTGATTAAAACCAGACAATCATATTCCAATAGCTAAAAACAAACAAGTGACATATCCACAAAATATTTAGGTCCTTTTGCACAGGTAATTAACAGCAATTCAATTTCATTATCTTCTTTCATGTGTAGCAGGTCAGCATTTTCCATACCAGCTGCCCTTTACCTAATAACCTGTTACACAGAACTTCCATCCTGTTCAGCACACAGACAGACTACCAGCCACACATATACACACGCAAGTGTAACAAAGAAACACAGGCACCGATCCATTTTGCTCATACTTTTTTTTTTTTCTTTTTTTTTTTTTTAATGTATCACAATGAGCAGGAAACATACTTGATGAAATATTTTCAAAGGAGTATATTCAATTACCATCTACAATCAACTTAACTAGGACAACAAGGTTATTTTTTGTGACAAAAGTTTTTTTTTTTTTCTTTAAAAGTTTTGAAGTTCCATGTGTGTGTTTTTTTGTTTGTTTGTATGTTAGTCTCCACGTAATTTGGTACAGTTCTGAAATCTTCATCATATAATTACAGTAACAAAAAAGCTAACAAGACTACAGTATAGAAAAGACATCAAGAACAACATTTTTGGTTTAACTTGCTCTTTTGTTTTGTACATTGCAAGGCTGTTTTTTTCTACCCTCAGGTGGGCAAACTGGAGCCACGGAGCCATTGTGTACAGTATGTGGCTCGGAGAAGCAAAAAAAAACAAAAAAAAAACAAACGAAATATCGTCGTGGCACCAGCAGTCACAAAAGGGCTGAAGGAGTTGGGCTCCATGTAACAGTTCATCTTTGAATTTGGAGCAACTGGTAGCTTTGTCTGTTTGCTTGCTTGTTTTGAATGACTTCTTCGGAAAACTACAAAACCCTCCCTCAATACTGAACCAGCTGATGGGATTGGCTGACTTCACCAGAGAGCTGCGGTCTGATTGGAGAGTGCTGATAAATGAGAAAGAAAAGGAAAAAAAAAACCACTTCCCTCCTTTCTAGGAGTGTGACAAAGAAGTGCTGGAATGGAGAGCTGAAAGAAGGCTCCATCTGCAGTAGTTCGGCTGTGGTTCTTTTAAAAAACCGCCATTGGGCTCCAATGTCCGTGAAAGAAATTCCCATTTTTTAAAATTTGTATTAAATATGATTTCGGAGCCGACTAAACTCTGCTTGTGGTTTCCAAGCCCACCATCTACTTCTCATTCACCTCAATTGTGATCTTGTCAAAAATTGCCCAATATATTTTTTTCTGTGTTTTGTTTTGTTTGTTTTTTTTTACCAAAAAAAAAAGTCAATGTCTTGTTTTAAATATATCTATAAATGTATACAGGTTTATTTTCACAGTGGGCAAAAATAATTTCCTATAGCGCAATAAGCTTTGCTTTGTGTCCGTGAAAACCAAGTATGCCAACCTCTTTTGATGATTCTCTGAAAAAAAAGTATCCAGCTGTCTTCTTGTGTGTTCTGCTGCAATAAAATTTACACTTAAGTGGGGGCACCCACCTGTAATTTCTTTTTTAACTGCATAAAGCTTTGGCCACATTCATGTATTTAATTTAAAATAAAAACTGCTCAGTGCTTTTGTTACGTCACCTGCTTTGCGGTTCAGTACTTTCGGTGTTTTTTTGTTTTTGTTTTTTACACGCAAAAAATATAAAATAAAATATAACAACAAAAAAAATAATAAAAATATGAAAAAATGCTCTTCTGGGTCATACACAGTTGATCAGTCTGTTTGTCTGATCCAACCCGGAGCAAACAACATGACCTTTTTGTAGACAGATTAAAACCCAAACAGAGTGCTTTGGAATTCAAACACAAAAATATAAGAAACAAAATTACACCATAAAGCGGCCAGGTCATAGTACAAAAATAAAAAAAGAAAACGTCAGTATATCAAATATAAAGCTAGTGTTAAAATGTTAATTTATACAAAGAAAATGTCATATACAGAAACCAAAACAGCATACAAATTAACAGGAACACAAACACAGTCAAAAAAAAAAAAAAAAAGACAAAGCATAAAATAAAGGGATCAACTGTACAACCTGTTTTTTTTTGTTCTTGAAACTAAAAGTATTGATAGAGGGAGCAGTATTTTATGGATTTCAGAGGTGGCAAACTGGCAGGGGTTGTGTGTTACCACTTTATACCAAATGTTGGTGGCTAAAAGTGATATATATATATATATATCAGAGATAACATTTGAATATATCAACATTAATATGATTTATATGGGGATTTTTTGGTGATGTAAAACCTACTGCATCACTGTTGCAAAAATTTGAATTGAGATGTGATTTCAGTATTCGAAGAACCATCAAAGTGAGGTTTTTGACCTGTTTTTTTATTCCCAGTTTCATCTGGTAAACTGGCTTTAACTGCAGGAAAAATTACCTTTTAATTTATTCTCAAGAAACACAGTTTCCAGGCACAACTCTCAACTTTCCCAAAGCCATAAGGGAGGTTTCACATATTTTTGTAATGCTTTGGAATGAAAACATCCCTCACACTAGCACCAACAAGTCTTCACAGAAAGACAGAAAGCCTGGTCTTCCTCAATACTGGGAGAACCTATCCTACTGTAGCTTGTTTAAGTGTCGAGAGCTATGACCAAACCAGTGTTACCAGCTGTATAGACAAATGCAACCTAATGCCCAGCGTGCAATGTTTTTGACCGACTACATCAGTTTTTGTTTTTTTTTTTAAAGCAGGGGATCTTTTAAAATGGGCTACAACCTTTCTAGTTCAGGAGGTTTCATCTTTTAATTGACACCAGAACTACAAAAGAGGGAATTTGAGTCATTTTTGTTGTTTGCACTCTGTGCAAGTCAGGAATATAATATACACAACAGCTTACAGCCACCTTGCAAATAACAGACACAATAAAATCAGTCCTTGCTTTTAAAGTAAACAAACAAACAAAAAATAAAATCTCCAACTTGATATTTTGGAATGCACTGTTCTGTACAAACAATATAGATCATTGGCTTTCAACATTGGTTTGTTTAAAAAAAAAAAATCAGCCAAACTGTCCTTTGGAACGTATATTCACAGTCTTCAAAGTTCCGTTTTTGCAACAAGAAATCATAAATGAAAAAGGGAAATAGAGGCAGGAAAAATTGGTTTATTGTTTCTGTTTTTCTTAAAGCTTAGCTGAAAAGAAAAATGAGCATGCATCTAGGTTTTTTTTTTTTGTTCAAAAACTACATTAGCAGCAAAACTTACGTCTTCAGAGACCAGACCTTATACATTTTCTTTAAAAAACTGACTTTCGTTTTGTTGTTGTGACAGAAATGAACGATATCTAGATCAACATAACACAAGTGCCCCAAGTTTAACAAAGAGCGTTGGAACCCCGATCTTACAAACTGCAATGGCTCTATAACGGTGCTACTCCACAATGCAAGGACAAGCGTCCTTTTTTGGTTTTTGGTATTCTTGTTATTTATTTTAAAAGCCGCCTGTCTGCTTGCACAAGAAGCAAAAACAGCAACTCAGATGCTTATACTCCTTTATTTTTAAAACTTTTTTACTTTTTATTTATTTTTTTTAAACAGCAACAAATTCTCAAGTATAAAGAACCCTCTTTTTTTCTCATCTTTATGCACCAATGGTGAAAGTGTTTTGTCTTTGGATTTTTTTTTGTTTGTTTTAAAGCGTGAGAATTATTATTATTATTATTATTATTATTATTATTATTATTATTATTATTATTATTATTAGTAATATTCATTTTCTTCTATGACAAAGAAAAGAAGTTCAAATGAAAACAAAACAGACTGTAGCCACAGCACACAAAGAACAAATGTCTGCTCAACAGCTCAGCAGGAGAGAAACATCTCCTCAGTGACTACGAAAGCAGAGAAAAAGAAACAAACAAGACAGTGTTAAGTGCACGAAGGTAATACAGGTAAATAGAATTACATATTTTCTTTGTGTCACCCCCATGTTTTGACCAAAAAAAGAACAGAAAATGAAAATAAATTGCTTGTTTTAGTCCCTACAAAATGGAGACCACCTTTGACAACAAGAGGTGGCTGAATGAAAGACAGCTGAGAAACAAAGGATGGTCAGACAGAAATCAAAGTATAGACCAGTTACTGCCCCTAAATCTATTCTATCGGAATGACCAAGACAACATCCAATGAAGCGCCTTTAAAGTTGGACGATACAAAAGCTAAATGTACACAAAGTTTTTTTTTTTCATTCTACCATACTGTTTAAATTTCATTTCCAATGCAACAATCTACTTAACACCAAAAATGTTCATATCTATCATAAATACACAACGTTTTTTTTCTTAAAAAAAACAAACTTTTTTTTTAATTTTTTTTTTTTTACTTTTTTTTTTTTTTTTTTTAAACCTACAAGTCCTCAACACTAATGGTGTGTCTTAAGTAAAGTGGGAGGGGGTTTGTTTCCCCAAATAATTTGTGTTTAAATTAAGCAGATCAGCTACCCTTTTTGAATCCCCAGAAAGCTATGCCTTTTAAATACCGGTAGTATCATTTGTATTACATTTTTAATACTTTCTGCCAGTTAAATTATTCGTTAAAAAAATTGAAACTTTTTTTAGTTTTTCTCCTGTCAGGAACAAAAAAAACAAAATAAAAAACAATGATTTTCTGTAACAGAAAAAAAGGTTGTGAGCTGTTGACCTGAGAATAAAATAGACATTACATTATTTATTTTTTATTTTAGCAAGCCATTGGTATCTGAACGCTTAAGATAGCAAGAAAACAGTAAATGTAAGACTATTCTCCCATACATTACATACTGGCTTTACTGTGCTATTAGCTGGGAATAGTTTTGCAAACAAAGGTAAATCTTTGAATGGGGGGAGGGGACCTTGTTGATCACTTTTTTTAGGCAGTTCATCGCTATACAGCATTCCTCGACTAACAGTACCCAAAAAACTTAACCGCAGTGTTTTTTTGTGTGTTGAAAGAAACAAAAACCAGCATGTCGATATGGGAAAACAATCCACTAACATTTAATTTTTGGTTACAAGCTTTGGAATTGCAGTTAGTCTTTACACATTTTTTTCTTCTGAAATTGGTTTGTATATTTTTTTTAAACATCACTTTTTTTCTTCTTTTAAATATTGTCCATCGTCAAAAGCTCTTTTACAATCTGATGGAGTCCGTTCCTACGCTAGCGAGACTACTACTACTGTCTTTGTGACAGCTGGGGTCTTGCGGCTCCTCTGCTTGCCTGCCCAGTCTGCCCGACGACTTCTGACTGGAGTCAGAGTCGGACTCGTCGGAAAAGACGTCTGTTGGTATCGAGGTCTGAACCCCTGAGGTGCTCAATGAACTTGAGGTAACCGTTGAAGGTGAGGATACTGGAGGAAAATAAGAAGGAGGAGGAGAAGTAGTCGTGGCCTTCCCAGCTAAAGCTCTGGCGAGGGGGGCCTGGGCCCAGGACTTGCCGGCGGTTGTCGTGTGTGAGGGGGTCATTGTGGTGGAGCACGATGATGACACAGAAGAGGACGGAGTGGTTGTTGGCAGGGGAGGGGGGCTGTTGTTGGTAGTGTGAGAGGCAGGCTGCGAGGTAGATGCGGTGTTAGGATCGGGGAAGCAGGCTGAAGAGTGAGGTAATAAACTAGTAGCGTGCTCTTTGGCATTTCTGGCTGATCGCTTGATTGTTCTGTGTTTGTGCAAGGCCGACTCCAGGTGTTGACTCAGGGCTTCGTCCCCTTTCAGCGTGGTCTCACAGGCCAGGCAGTCGTAGCTGCCCCCCGAAGAGCCACCGCTGCCAGGGGTGGGGACCCGAAGCAACATCTCTTGCAGGTTTGCCACAGACTGACCGAAAAAGCAGATCGACTTCAGGTGGCTGACCGCCGCCTCTTCCTTGCTGAAGACGGCTTGACACTTGCGGCAGGCCAGCCTGTACTGCACCTTGGGGACAATGTACTGGTCGAGGAGGAAGAGGTGATGGTGGGGTTTGTGGTGGGCTGCACTTTTGCTTTCCGTCTTGTGCTGCTCAGAGGTTTGGTTCTGGAGGGAGGAAGATGAGGGGGAGGAGGAAGAAGAGGCCTCGCCTTTCTGCTCTTCAGGTTTCACTGGATCTTTGGCAGGTTCTTTGTGGTTCGGGTGATTGGGGGTCCCTGGCGTTGGAGGAGGGGCTGGCGTTTGGCTTGCTTTGGGTTGCTGGAGCTGTTGTTGCTGTTGCTGCTGCTGCTGCTTCTGTTGCTGTTGCTGTTGCTGTTGCTGTTGCTGTTGCTGTTGCTGATGCTGCTGCTGCTGCTGTAGCTGCCGTTGCTGCTGCTGGAGCGCCTCCTGCAGGCTTTGCTGATACTGCTGGTAGTGCTGCAGCAAGGATCCCGGAGACAGCCCCATCAGCGCTTGTGACAGAGATGGGTTGTAAGGAAACAGGCCCTCCATGCCATACATGGGTTGCAGGTACCCCCCTTGCAAAGCCCCAGGGATCTGGGGCGCATAATAAGGGGAGAAACCTGGCATGAAGTAGGGTAGAAACTGGCTGGTAAGCAGGGCGGTAGGGTCTGAAGCTAGGGCTGTCTGAAGTGCTTGAAGCTGGGCTGGGTCCACCACATACTCCATGCCGGGTGTTGGTATGGAGGTGGCAGGCGCAGCAGGTTCGGGTTTCTCTTTCTTAGCTGTGGAAGTGGGCACTGCTGCTACGGCAGCTTGCAGAGGCTGCTGCTGTTCTGTCTTGTCCTTGGCCTTGTCTTTCTCCCGGGTCCTCTCAGTGTCGCGGTCCTTGGAGGGCTCGACCCGGGGGTTTGGTTGGGACGTGGAGGCGGTTGAGGAGGGGGCTGGGTGTGGAGTGGAGGTACTACCCTGAGCCGGGCTGGGGGAGGCCAGGGAGGAGGAGGTGGGAGTCTTGTTGGGCAGTCCGGATGTTGGGAGGCTGGGTGAGGGCACGCTGGTACCAGGCATGCTCAGGAGGTTAGAAGATTTTGGAGACGTTAAAGCTGGAAGACAGAACAAGTAGAAAAGTGAATGAAAGATATCGTAAATAACAATATTAGCATTGTAAGTCTAAATCCCATATATAAAAAAAAATCTGATGGATAATATCTGAAATTGTTGATTGAATTCCTGGGCAGATTTTACTCCGGCTTTTATTTTTACATCAATATATATAGTACTATGCAAAACAAACCTTACTTCTTCATCAAGTTAAGATTTGCATAACATTTGTTAAAATAAAGGAATTAAACAACAACATTTCTGGGTGCCTCAATAATAAAATCCACATACTCACTACAATAAGTATGAACAGTATGAGTGGACATGAACAGTAGTGCACTATCTGACTACAGTGCATCATCTCATTCTGTATACATTCTGTGGTGCTGCAGGATAGAGAACACCCCTTACTCACCATTTAAAACTTATGCACAGTTTTTGGATGGAAATGTATTATATTTTAATTTTTTTTATCACATTCTTTGCACCAGAAATAGCCCACCAAGATGCACAGTATCATTTCTGAGCAGCCATAGTAACATAGCACTCCATCTCACTTACAATAGAGTCATTCAGACACAGAAAACAGAAGAATAAACTCATTACAACCTATACTTGTATTCTGGCAATCAAATGTACAAATACCATGTTTGCTTAATAGGCTTGGGGTGTGCAAAACTCAGTTTACTGATTGCCCATTCTAAATCAGGCCAGCTCAAATAAAGTTTATGTCATAAATGCTGAAATGTCTGCATTGGTGCCACTATAGAGACAGTACTCAAAAATCGAGGTTCTGGAGCTAGAAGGTTGGATTTTATCTAATACTCCTCTCTACCAACTGGTAAATGGCATTGATGTCAATGATGAGGCTCTACTTTCTGCATGCTTACAACTCTGGGAGGGGATTAAATGCCAGCTGATTTAATGACTAGGAGCCGAGCAGCAAGAGGAGCAAAATCCTTGTGGAACCTACCTGTGTTTGATGAAGCAAAACCTGGTAAAGAGGGGCTGCTGACTCCTGGCAGTGGGACTGGGGGGATTCCCTGCAGGGTAGGGTAAGCAGAGGAGATGTTCAGAGCCTGGAGGGGTGAGTTATCAAACATGACCTGCTGCTGCGCCGCAAGCCCCAAGACCTCGTTGGCTTTCTTGATCCGGTCCAGCTCTTGCTGGGCCATCAGCTGGCGGACGGTGGCCGGGTCAAAGTACTCTTTCTCTTTGTCCAGCTGGCTCCCGATGGTGTCCTTCACCTTGCAGATGTGCTGCAGGGAGAATATGTGGTCTCGCACTGAGTGCCGGGCACTGTACTTGATGCCACACAAAGTGCACTCTGTTTTTGGCCCCTCGTAGGATGTCTGGTTGATGCCGAAGTGCTTGGCCATGCTGAGTTTGGACTTTTTCTCCTTGGCCCGTGCATTCTGGAACCACACCTGCACCACTCTCTTTGGAAGTCCAATGTCGTTGCCAAGCACCTCACATTCCAGCATGGTGGGTGTCCTGTAGTCATTGAAGCAGGATTTCAGCACCTTCAGCTGCAGGTTGGTCATTTGGGTTCGGTAGCGCTTTTGGCCTGGTCGGTCTTCCAGACTCTTGCTCCCAGAGGTGCTTGCACCAGGGCTGGGTGAACAGGGGTCCGCCATGCTGGAGGTCTCGCTGTAATCCACCATGGTTTCATTTTCATAGTCTTTAGTGTAGTAACTGGTGGCAGGGCTCACCAGCCCTGAAGACATCTGGTCTTCATTATCCAGTGAAAGGGCTGCCCCTCCAGATTTGGGCAGCAGGTCACCTGGAATGTGGCCTTGTTTTGTCTCACCAGACATTCCAGTTGCACTGTCATTATCTGCGTTGGCTTCATCCCCAGTTGTAGTATCAGTGATAGCTGTGTTTACAGATGAGCAATCATCATTATCCAGCTTGTTTTGATCAAAGCTCAGGTTGACAGAGGACATGGTTGGGCTTTCAAAGTCCTCCATCCCTTCTACCTTGATAGAGGACGGGCTGAGGAGAGCCCGGGGGGACAGGTCAATGCCTTTGCTCATCGGTGACAGAGAGGAACAGTGGCCATCGCTGTTTGAGGGGGGAAGGAGGGAATAGCTGGGGCCGTCCAGGGCTTCCCCTTTTAGCTGAAAACCTTCATGGTCTGGGAGCATGCTGGATAGAGACAGGTTGTAGCCCGCACGCTTTGCTTCATGCCAGTGGCGTGATCTGATGTGGGCCTCCAGTGCAGTTTTGGCTTTAAAGAGGGCCCGGCAGAAAGGGCAGCGACGGTGGGCTTGGGCGGGCCCAACTGCCCGAAATTGGCCCTTCCTCTCCCGGGCCCGGGTGTTTTGGAACCAGACTTGCACTACCCTTTTCTTCAGCCCCACCTCGTGAGCAATGTGGTCTAGCATTTTGCGGGTGGGGTTTGAGTCAAGCAGGTATTTCTGGTAGAGGATCTCAAGCTGCTCTGGGGTAATGGTGGTGCGGAGACGCTTGTCTCTATGAGGTTCCTCCCCGCTGTTCCCACTGTCATTCTCCCCAGGGCTCACCCCTGCCTTCTCCTCTAGCTTCCTCTTCAGGGAGTTCATGGTGGAGGTGGGAGTAGAGGGAGAGGTAGCCGAGCTGGAGGGGATCTGGGGCAGGGATCCAGAGAGCAACTGGCTAGCCAGGAGGGGGTTGTTGGGATCAAACAGCATGAAGGGCATGTCCATGGGCCGATCAAGGAACTGGGGGTGCATGAACTGATTCTGTACTGTGAGGAAGTGAAGCTGCTGGTGTTCCTGCCAGTGTTCAAAGGAGGGGAAGGCCAACTTGCACTGGTCACACTGGTAAGGGATTATCTGCATGTTTCCCAATTGCTGCTGCTGTTGCTGCTGCTGAGGGGTGGAGGTCAGGAGGGGGTTGATGTTTACATGGGAGATCTGTGATGGGCTAGGGCTGGCTTGGGACACTGCTGGTCCAATCTGCAGCTGCTGAGATGGGGAAGGAGATGAGAGCTGTGGGGTCTTTGGTGTTGCCTGCACTTTCTCCTCTTGTTGCTCAGGTTGTGGCTGCTGGGGGCTGTCTTGTTTGGGTGGACCCTGGTTCTCATGTGTCTGGTTTTGAGAGAGCGGTTCAGCTGACTGCTTTGTCTTCTCATCGTAGGAGTTCTGCCTGGTAGTGGGGACGGCTTCTTCCTTCTCCAAGGAAGATGTTACTGGGTTCATATTGGAGAACGAGACAGCGGATACAGGGAGAGGGCAGAGATTGGAGGAGGAGGAGCAAGGCAGGGGAGTGCTACAGGAGGAGCCTGACGGGGTGTTATATTCATGCATGGCATCCATAGAGTCCTCATTCTGACTGTCATATTGCCCCTCATCATCCTCATCTTTGTAGCACAGCTTCTTCTGGTGCTTGATGAGATCGAAGATTCGCTGGAAAACCAGGCTGCACTTTTTGCACTGGTAGTTGAGGTTGGTGGTGCGAATGTAGCGGTCGTTGGACAGCTCCCTCCTCTCTCCCTCTTTCCCACTGTCACTTTGATTCTCGTAGTTTTTACGGGCTTTCTGGCGGGCATTCTGGAACCAGACCACGATGACCCGTGTGGGGAGGTTCAACAGGTTGGACAGCTGCTCAAACTCATCGTCCTTTGGGTATGCATTAGCATCAAAGAAATCCTGTAGGACCCTCAGCTGGTAGTCAGTGAACCTGGTCCTGGATGATCTCTTGGACCCATAATATTCCGCTCTCTGGGGCTCTGGGGAGGGTGGTTTGGAGTCAATCTTAGGCTCCTCCAGGGTGGTAACAGGTGGGTTGTTGAAGTTGTAGGGAGAATCTTTGTTACGTTGGCGCTCCTTGAAGAGTGTGTTGCGGAACCAGTGCTTGATGACCTTCTGGGGCAGGCCAGACTTGTCTGCCATCTCCTTAATCTGGTCTTCATTGGGAGAGTTGTTAATATCAAAATACTGCCGCAGGACCCGTAGCTGATCGTCAGTAATGCGAGTTCGGGGCCTCTTATTTTGCTGCTGCTGCTGGAGCATGGCGGGAGTGAGCTGTTGTTGGTAGAGTTGAGCCAGGTCAGTTGACAGGGGTTCCATAGAGGACATCTGCGTGGGCAAGGATGGCAGAGGCATGGATTGCATCATAAGTGGTGAAAAGAGGGGGAGCTCCATGGACAAAGATTGTTGGGTCATTGGTACGGGAGTCTGTGGGGTGGAGATGGCGGGTGGGGTGATGGGGGGTACAACGGTTTGGATGTTTGGAGTAGGAGCTGGCTGGGGTGGGGGTGGAGGAGGTGGTGGGGGTGGAGGAGGCGGTGGAGCAGTTTCAGGAGTCTGGGGTCTGATGGGAAAGAGCTTGTCATAGTGCTCCCTGTACTCCTTGGCGAACCTCTCCAGGGACCGGAAGGGGAAGAAGGCTTGGTGGACGTGTTCCTGGTGACTCTTCAGGATCAATATGTTGGAAAAGAGCTTCCCACAAGCCTCACACTCCAACTTCTCCAAACCCTGCTTCAACTCGGCACCTCGGTTGCTGTTGCTATGGCCGCTTGCCCCTGCAACTCCGACTAGTCCAGCCTTTTTCTGAACCTTCTGCTTGTTCTCATTGTACTGGATCACCAACTCAAAGCCAAAGTTCTCCAGAAGAGCCTTGGTGGCATTCCCTCGGGCATCAGAGGCAATCCTAGGAGGAAGAAAGCCAGACTCTGAGCACCCAGCAGCTGATGTCTGCTGCTGCTCCTTCTTATCTTTGGTTTTCTCCAAAGTGCCTTCTTTAGACAGAAAACTTCTGTCCTCCATCTTCTCATTCATCTCCTTGTCTCTTTGTCCTTCCCTTTCTTTATCAATGTGACACTGTGGCTTTGGTTTTTTCTCAGCTTGGTGGTGGAGCGATGCATTCTGCTGGAGCAAAGCTAATTGCCCCTGTTGTTGTTGCTGCTGCTGTTGGTGCTGCTGCTGCTGCTGCTGTTGGTGATGGTGGATTAGCTGCTGCTGAAGGCAAGACTGCTGTGCTTGTTGCTTAAGGTCCTCCAGTAGGGAGGAGGAGGACCCAGGCAGGCTAAGGGATGAGCTGCTAATCGGCAGGTTAATCTCTGGGTTGAGCTGAAACTCGGCTCCTGGGATGTAAAAAGGGAAGAGCAACTGTTGCTGCTGGAGCTGCATCAGGGCTTCAGTGGTCATGGGGAAGTGCTGTAGGAGTGCTGGGTTAAAGAGCTGGGACTGGATCAGGGCAGCTTGCTGTTGAAGCTCTTGCTGAAGCTGGGCCTGAGCCTGGGCTTGAGCCTGAGCTAACTGTTGCTGTTGTTGCTGCTGTTGTTGTTGTTGCTGCTGCTGCTGCTGCTGCTGGAACTTCTGTTGCTGTTGCTGCTGCTGCTGTCCCCTAGAGGACAACACATCTGCCAACTTCTTCTTCTTTGCTTCTCTATTTTCTGAAGGGGAAGGGAGGCCAGCCACAGGGGGCATCCCATGGTTATCTACTGGATGATGTTGTGGCACTTGGCTCCCCCCCGGCATGCTTTGGGAGTTCTGGCTCACAGCAGAAGAACTGTTGCTGGTGGTCGTCACAGTGTTGGTAGCTGGATTTGGGCTGGGTGTAGAAGTGCACACTGAGGAGGCGCCACCACCAGGAGCGCACCCACCAACACTAGTGTTGCTGGCACCTGCTGCCTCCAGCTTTGCAGCCCTAGCTTTGGTCTGGTGGAGGACAGAGCGCATGTGTATCTCCAGCGTGGAGCTCTGGCTGTAGGCCACAGTGCAGGTGCTGCACTTGAACGGCTTGTTGTCTGGGCTGTTGGCAGGCTCAGGCTGGCCGCTGGTGGACTCCTGCAAGGCTCTCTTGACCTTGTGCAGGTGGGAGACAGAGTTGTAGTGGACTAGGAGGATGTTCTTCTGGGTGAAGGATTCCTTGCACACTGTGCACTTAAAGGGCCTAGATGGGTCCAGAAACTTCTCCAAGGTGAAGTTGGGGCCCTTCCGGAAGGGCAGAGCTCTCTTAGGTTCTGATCCAGAGTCTTCCATCATGGAGCCTGAGTCGCTGCCGACCGGGCTTGGTTTCTCCTCTGGATCACTCTCCTCACATTCCTTTTCATCCTCACCAATAGGTCCCTGATCGTCTCCCAAAGAAGGATCCCCCATGACCATCAAGTCCCCATTGATCAGCAAGCCTCCATAAAGTTGCTGGATGTCAGCTTCGCTTAGCTCCAAGTGGCTGGTCTCTAGGTGCTTCTTCAAGGCTTGCAGGGTCCTGAAGCTGCGCTGGCAGAGGCAGCACATGGTAGCTGCTCTGATGACATGGTACTGTGAGTGAAGCTGTAGCTTCTCCACTGTCTTGAAGGCCAAGCTGCACTGGTTACAACGGTACTTATAGACATGACGGTCTGAGACAGGGAGCTGGGGCCTCTTGTTGTGCACATCGTTGAAGTGTGTCTGGAGCGCGTTGGATGACTTGAAGACCTGGTTGCACCCCTTCTTCCAGCAGAGGAACCCGGCGCCATCTTCCTTTGCCGATCCTTGGTCTTGCAGTGGGGACTTGCGTGCCTCTGTACCTTCAGAAGGCTGGGGGGCTTTCTCAGGCTCGGCCTCCAAGGTTTCTGCTGAACAATAAAAAGATAATTCAAATGAATTACAGTGGCTCCCACGAAGGCGGACTCTTGTAATAGAAATTTATTTCCATTGCATAGACCAAATCGAGGACACTTCATCTTGTTTCTCTTGGGGTCCTTGTTGCATTTGAAAAAGCATGTCCCCCAGGGTAGGTTTTTTTTTTTATTTTGCAGGACAAAAATTAAGAATTCATTCAGTGGCTCCCCCTGATGCAGAAAGAGCATTCTTTTCAATAGAAATATTTTTGCCTGATGACCTTCGTTCAACTAACATTTGGCCTACAGTCACCCTGATTTTGAGATGTTGCATTCCCAACACAAAGCACCAAACACACCTTTGTTCTTTCCCTTTTGTGTATCATTTTAATTCATGCCTTCATTTTTATAATAGAATACTAGAATACTCTGTGACTTTTACAACATTCTCATTACTTTTGCCTCCTGGTTTGAAATGTTCTATTATTTTAATCCCAATGCTCCTATTGTAATTGCACTGCCCCACTACTAAACTGTCTTCAGAAAAAATCTCCAGCTCCTTCAGAACATCATTTTATTCTATGCCTCTGTCCAAGTAAAAGTCCATATTGCTCTTTTACAACATTAACAGCGAGGGCCTTTTATTTGCACAGATATGCTATGATATGACATTCTAATTGGAGAAGCTGCAGTTGTAAGTGATAGTACTCAAGAACCAGCAACAATAAACAGTGAGAATGTTCTAAAAGCCATGCAATATTTTGTAAAACAGACTAATCTGTTTTCAGCAACATGTTGAGAATGGAACTGCTTATTTGCGACAGTTTACATTTTTAGACACGGACTGACCTGGTTGCTTATTTGAGTCGTCAGTGCTAGAGTTGGCTGCTGTCTGAGACGGGTTCTGTCCATCCCGTTCTGGGCCTGGCGCTGGTAAGAACATGCTTGCGGGCAGAACCTCTGATGCTGTTACCTGTAGAATAAAACACAAAGCCCAAATATTGACTGTTGCCCTGCATTTTGATATTGTTAATAAGCTTCCCTCGTCTAACTAATTCTAATTTGGTGACACCATGCTGCAAAGAAAGGAAATGTACTCTAGCATCAGCATAATACACAGATACTGTAAAATAACCTAGTAACTATATTTAATGCTCAGTAATTTAACTGTCAGCCACTGGGGCAGCAGTGTGGAGTAGTGGTTAGGGCTCTGGACTCTTGACCGGAGGGTCGGGGGTTCAATCCCAGGATGGGGGACACTGCTGCTGTACCCTTGAGCAAGGTACTTTACCTAGATTGCTCCAGTAAAAACCCAACTGTATAAATGGGTAATTGTATAAAAAAAATAAATAATAATGTGATATCTGTATAATGTGAAATAATGTATAATGTGATATCTTGTAACAATTGTAAGTCGCCCTGGATAAGGGCGTCTGCTAAGAAATAAAATAATAATAATGCATTCTTTCCGTCATTGTATGTTGCTGAAGGTGTTACACCATTGACCTAATTCAGTTCTTTATTTTGATGCAGCCATACTGAAATATCACAATATTATTGCTGAAATGTCATATTATATCAATAGACAGGATTATTGTATTACTCCAATCCTAAAGTTCTCTAAATAGTAAGAAGCAGGCTCCTCCGTAGCATTATACGTTTCCTGACAGTAATGCTGGGGATATTATGGGGGAGTGCTTCAGCGAGGGTGTCTGAGTGTGTGTGTTTTTGTAAATAATGCTTCTCTGGTTAAACTTACACTTCTGATAAATTCCTACAGCCTCCCTAAGACATAAATAAATCACATTATTTTTTTTACTTTATTTACCTATCTCTGAATACACACTTTGATCACAAACAGTGTATCATGCGCCTAGAAACTTCTGCTGCAGCCAATTAGTGAGATGGGCTGAAAGTCCTACCTTGGCCGACTAAAAAGCTTATTAGGGGGCCTAATTAAATCATTCTTCCTTGTAAAAACTGCATCACATTCCTGTTGAATGGAGCAATGTGGAGGGATGCCGTCATACTCTACAATAAGAGTATGGTGCAGAAATTCATTGGCTAGGCAAAAATCGTGACCAAGTAGGGGAAAGTGCTCTAGGGTTCCTGTGTGAATAAGAGTGACTGTGATGGACTGCAGAGTGGTGACCAACAGGGAAAGGCTTAGAAGACTGGGCATTATAATGAACCCATAGGCAGGGGCCAGACACCTGGCATGACACCTGCCAATAGAGGCAAGTCAGGAAGGCACTTATTCAAAGCGACAGATTTGTAAGGTGTTTAAATTATTCTTTGTCCCTCATTGAGTTGAAACAGGGAGGTGAAGCTTTTCTACATTATAGAGTACATGCCAGGGATCTAATTTGCTTAATAAATGAACCAGTCTTTATATATATATATATATATATATATATATATATATATATATATATATATATATATATATATATATAGTGTGCCTACATTTTGCATTGTTTTTCTTTAAACTGTCCAACCTCCGCATGTAGATAGACATACAGACAGATAGACAGATAGATATACTACGCTGCAGTATACTCTAATTTCATTTTTCAAGTTTTTAATTAGAAGATCAAGGAGCAATGAATATTGATTAGAAAGTGAGACAACAGCGGCAGGATTTTCTCTGCACTCGAAGGTTGAAGTCAATCATGTGTGAATGACAGTGCCCCCCCCCCCCCCCCCAAAAAAAAAGACAACAATTCATCAAGAGCTCTCATTAGCAGGCCCCTATTTAACAATAATCAGTGATTGAGATTCGAAGAGGCTAGGAAACGCGGTACTGTCGGCTTCACCTTCCTTCAATTAACTCCCAAAACTGAATAAATCAGCTTCGCTCCCCACTCTGCATTTCAATATGCAGCATCTCTCGCTTTCTCCCCCCCCCCCTCTACATTTACCACTGAAAAAGATCATCCAGAACCTTCAATATCCACTGTGGCTCTACACCCTTCCTGCACACATACACTACCTAAGCACCTTCTTACTACAGCAAAACTTTCTTTATCAGAATGAAAAAAAACTAAACAAATGCAACACTTCACAATAAACTTCCAATTATGATTTACTAATATAAAAACCCACATTGGAAATATCTGCAATGTATGTTCCCTGCAATATTTTATTACAAAAATATTATTTGTGTATAGAAGGGTAAACTATGGGAGAATTAAGTTAACCCTTACCCAGAGTAGCTTCAAAGAAAACCTGACAGGCCCAACAATGCGCAGACCCCATTTTTTGCAATAGGTTTGATAAAACATTTGGGAAGTGCCACCTGAGATATTTATTTCGTGGGGGCTGCGAAGAGACGGGAAGGGATAAAGTAGCGCTCCACTGTCATTCCAAACACAAACTGAGCAATCCAAAACGGTCTGCCTAGCCTGTCATAGCCACCAGCTATTACTAATCGACCGACAATTAGGGACATCTGGCTCGACAAAGCAAACCACAAAGATATTTCTGTGAGCTTCTTTCTGTACAGCTGTGAGCGGCTTCTATTTATAAAGGTGGAGTTTCTTTCCTGTTGAAGCACTTTGGAGGGGTGAGGGGTTAAGGGATGAAGCAAATACTCTTTTCCCCAATCGTCATGCAATTAGTATAATCATAGAAGATAGAGGAAAGAAAGAGAGGAGAGAGGGTTTTTTTTTGTTTTTTTAAGGTGCCAAATTAATGCAGCCCAGTGCAGAAAGTAAAAAAAAATGAAAAAAAAATAATAACAGCAGTGATTTCCATTACAAAGTGGACTGCTTCTAGACAACTGCTTCATTAGGCAAGGGGAGGCACGCACCAAGAGTATCCCAAGGTCACTTTTAATTTAGACCATCTAATTGGCAAACATAGTTCAAAATGGCTATCATCTAGCCAGACTCAGAATTAATGAAGCACAATTATTTTCATTACCCCTATCTCAGACAGACAGCAAATGAGACACAGAGAGTGAGGAAGCGAGAGTGCAGGAGCGCAGAGAAAGAGACAGAGGCAGAGAGAAAGGGAGGGAGACAGATAGAGAGAGAGAAAAAGCGAACGAGAAAGCACATCTTTATGCATAGTCAGCAAGAAATAAAAGTCACCTATTTCAGAATTCATTACGCCCATCTGAGAGAGACACGGGAAAGGAGAGAGTACCTTTCAATTTATTTCCACTTGTTAAAAAAAAAAAAAAAAAAAAAAGAGCTGGTTTTAATGCGCATTATATTATCTCAGCTTCTCTCTCTCTCCAGCCTTTTTTTTTTTTTAAAAGCTCGGTGCATTACCTCTAAAAAAAATATTGCTGCCTTACATACTAATGTGCTCACCATTTCTCTTCTGGTTGTTATTTCTGAGTGGAAGGAAAGGATGCACAACTGCTGGGTCTATCGTGAAACCATGCATACATCGATGAACAAATCTAGAGTGGCTTGGCCATATTACCCTTTGAATTAAATTAAATTAAATTCTAGATTTGGGACAAAACCCACTAACTAGAGTGCAACAAACAGATCAGTAAGTATTTGCAAGAAAGCCACTTTTATATTATTCACAGTCCGTGAACAGATTTCTTAAGTTTAAAATAATTGTGGGACAACTGTTCTGGTTATTGAGTATGAGGGGCCACAGAGGTTAAATTGATTGATTGATTGATTTTTTTTAAAGAATACATGCTGGCACACACACTCACCGTGGCAATAAGCTTCTCTACGCAGTCTGGTGCCACACTGTGCAGGTGGGTAAGGTGGAACTGCAGGTGGATCTTGTTGTTGAGCATGTCCTGACAGAGAGGGCAGCGGAACATGGGCTGGACCGAGTGTTGTGTCATCACGTGCATCCTGATGCGGTTCACGTCTGTGTTGCTGTACTTACAGTACGGGCACTGGTACATCTGAGAGGAACATGGCAAATACAGAAGTGTTGACGGCTATACTGGCTTCACTGAGAGCAAGCAGCAACACCCAGCACAGTAGCCATTACCTGGCAGATAACTCACCATGGAGACAGCTCTATATACAGAATATATGATATGGAACCACAGTGGTAATATTTTCATATTTTGCCATTGATGGTGTGGTGTGCTTATGGTTCAGCTAGGGTTTCTTCAGGATAATGCACTGAAATCATAATAGTATCTCTGGAATTATAATGGGATTTTTTAACTGTTTTGGAAGAGATGCGAGAGAGAAATTCTTTATCCCAGCATGCTCTCTTACCTGCTCAATAGAAGTCTGGTCTGTCGTCCTGGGACGCTTGGAGGCAAGGGGGGCCTCTGTTGCCCCGGACCCTGAAGAAGGTCGTTTGGAGGGGAGTGAGGAGTCCGTCTGGTCCTTCTCCACCAGGCTGGATGCTGCTGGACAAAACAAAAGCAGGGTAAGTGAAGATGGGGCTCAGCCTGACAAAATCTGAGGTTTCATTCTTCAGCAATAGGGTGTCTCACTTCCAAGTACAGTAATCCGTCGCGAATCTGCCCATCACATATCCGCCCTAACCATTTATCCACCATGAGCAACCTCTTCAGGGATGTTCGTTTATTATTGAACAGAGAATATTAGTTCAGATATTGTAGATCCTATCAAAGCTTTTGTACACTGTGTTGTACGTGCTGCGTACGCAGCAATTGCTGGTAGTGTCACATGAGCTGTTCAGAGTGTTAATATGTAAATAAATCCTGTTCGCCTGCAGGGTGTATCAACTTCAACCTCCTCCTCAATCTCCTGCCTGCCACACGGCAGAGGGCTACTCTGTCACAAACATTAATACCCTGTATCTTTCTAAACAATAATAAAAGCTGAATCTCAAAACAATAATTGTGTGAATATAGTAATTGTTACAGCTGTGTATAATAGTATTTAAAACAGGATTCATTCTTCTGACTTTTTACATATCAGACCTTACTTTGGTCCCACCGCAGTCGGATATGCAACAGATTACTGTAACGTTATTTCTTTTTGTTTTAATTGCTGGGGAAACAGCACCATCTATATCGAGATGATACATTTCAGTAAACCAACCAAAAAATAAATTACAACAAAACCACAAATTATTATTGTAACCCTACAGCCAGACTGCCACTCTACAAATTAAAACTATATATAAAATGATACAGTCTGGCTCTGGTGGATGCGGACAAAATAATTTTGCATGACATCCTTGAAAAGGGCTGCAGTCTAAAATAAAAAAGGCCTTATAAAGTTACTCTCTACCAGCAGACTGTAAGGAGAAGAGTCACACTCAGCTATTTTTAACTGTAATTTTACTAATCAGGTATTTAGACATTTACGTCGCTTAATAAAAGGTATCCTAGCAACTCTTAGCCACTGCAGATTCAACCTAAAATAAGACAGCACTAGAGTGAGAATGTGAGAAGTTAAATGTGGCCTAGTGGCTTGGAGCTTGGAGGTAAACTGTGGGGCCTAGTAATTAAATCTGAGGGACTGAGTGGAAAGAAGTGTGGCCTAGTGGTTAGAGTGAGGGATTAAGGGTGGTGATAGTATGGCATTGTAGTTAGAGCTAAACGAGTAGAAGGTAAGTAGTCTGGTTATATCTGCAAGTTTCAGTATACTTAGTCTACTACAATATACTATGTTTCCCTCCAGGGCAAGTCCCCTTAGTTATTTTGTGCCTGAACAGCAGAGTGCCATTGCAATTCTTGTCTTAACTGGAAAATATTTAACCAGCTAAGCTTACTCAACATATCTCAGTGGACCATGTGGGTTGTGACAGCAAGTTCTAGCACCTTGCTTTCAACTTAAGGTGTTACGTGACGACAGGAAGATATTAGAAATGAAGTCTCTTATCCATTGTGACATTTTAAAGTCGACGATAAATGCTGCTGTGCATTTCGTCCAAAAAAATAAAATAAATAATAATAATAATAATAATAATAATAATAATAATAATAATAATAATAATAATAATAATAATAATAATTAATAAATAAATAAATAAATAAACAAACAAACAAATAAATAAATAAATAAATAAATAATGATTTAAGGTGGAAAATGTTTTTAAAAAAATAAAATAAAAATGGGTTTGAATGTAGTACACTGCTTTACTGATTAATTTTTGGTTGAGGGACTTGGAGGATGGCTGAGTTGACTACATTTTGATTCCGCTCACGAAGAAAAGTGCACATGAGAATTTAGATTTTCTAGATGTTGCACCTGAAAAATAAACCCAGTGACATGTGCAGAAATATAAAATGCTTGTATTCGGAACGTGACTGAATCGCTGCATTGCATCCTGCACACTGCCCTGTATGTTATTTGGTATATCGGTGGTACGTGTATCTGCATAGACCAAAAGTTATCAGTTTGGAATACCCTGTTTGAAGAACAGGAATTCACTTTCTTGGCACAAGGAACAAAAAAAGCCGGATACTGCTGTAAAACAAGATCAGAAACTGACAGAGCATTTTGCTTTGGTAATCCTTTTAATTCAATCCGTGCAGGATTAACAATCCATTGTGTAGCTTTCTCACTCTGACAGCCTAAAGATAAAGCAGACTGCTAACTAATTCAGTCGCTCCCTGCTGTAAATTAAACACATTTTTTTTAAATTGATAAACATACACACACATCACAGCAGCCTGGTAAAATTACTCCCTCATGAAAGATCTTCTAAAATCCAAGCGGAGTGAACATGAGAAGGCTGTAGTGGCTGAAGGCTGTAGTGGCTTGCAATCCGAGTAGTAAGAATTTAATGTGAAACTTCAGAAGGTGTATCTCTGGCCCATAACGAGGTCATAAAGAGTTAAATTTGGCCTGATTTGAAGGCTCCTGGAAGGGCAAATTGGGTATGGGGTGGGGGCAGGTTAATCACAGCTGACCCACGCTCTCCTGTTCCAGACATTAAAATGTCAGCTCCAATCAGCGCACAGACAGCTGAGCTGATTACTCAGTGGGGGCCCTGTTAGTGCTGCCCGCTGAATCTCTCAAGAGTGACCGAGGCAACGGCAAAGAGGGGCGATTAGGTCCAGTCAGACCCAATCCTGTTAAACACAGCCACCAATAAACAAAGGAAACGTTAAACAAAAGGACCTCCCATTCAGAACTGGGGTGAAGTGCTAAAATTAACCTTTAGTCTTTAGACAGAACTTACTCTCAATGAGCCACAGAGTATTGTGTCTTTCATCTTGCATCCAAGGAGAAAATATCTCTCTGATCCCCAGTACTGAATTCTCTATACTATACTGGCTGGCACTCAGATCCTCCAGTCATGAATTCTCTCTTATGTGGTAATAATACATTTGCTGGTTCTCTGATCCAGAACAGAGTTGTCTATCCTATATATTTTATATAGAGTATATTTATTTTCCCCCAGTTAAAGGAGCTGTATTAAAAAGACCACCTTTCTTTAAAGACCACTTTGAGATGGAGCTGCTGTTGTAAGGAGCTTTGTCTGTGTTTAAAATAAATACATCTCTTTTAAAGTAGCAGCTTCCTTTAAAATCATCTGAGTGTATTAATGAGCAATACATCAAGACAAACCAACAATCAAAACAAAGCAAACTGCTACTTCATCAGTCCGGGGGTGGGGGGAGGGGTGACTTTCCGAACCGTGTTTATCGATCTCAGCTAAATGGGTTTATAATTGATCAGCAATTAGCAGAGAGTCTGAACATCAGGATATTTATTTTGTTTCTTTATTTATTGAAGGACGAAGCACACTGTGAGCTCGATAAAGACTGGTATCTGCATTGTGCTGCATTCAAGTGGCTGGGGTCCATTTTAATGATCTAAACAGTAGTGAATTTTAATACCACTACTCTCTAACTAATATTTTAACTCTGCTGGTACTGAACCCCTTATCCAGTTGACTATTCATTAAATAATATGGTGGAGATTGGTAGCAATACAAGATCTAAAATACAACCCTTGTTCAAAATACTGAATTACACTGCAATGTATTACAGCAATATTGCAGTATATGTTTATAGGTATATATTAAATTACTAGTTGGAGGAGGCTGGGGGATACAGCAGACCTCACACCTCTGAAGGCTTGAAGGGATGGAAATAAGACTCCCATTGCATAGCAGTTTGATTTATTCCTGGTTTTACTATGAGATAAACAAGAAACACCAGGCTGGTAGTATAATCTGGAATGGGTGAAACTGCTATGCAATGGGAGTCTTATTTACATCCCTGGGCTTGTTTGAATCCGGCTCAAGTCTTAAGTGAAATGAGTTTGACATCACCCACATCCCAAAACCACCACACCATTCAACACTACTATCATTCTCTGCTTGAGAGAGAGATAGTGCAGGAAAGGGTTGAAGTGCGCTCATGGTGTCTGTTGGCAGTGTGTTTGAATACAGCTAGGACCCATGTCCCTCACCTTTCATGAGTGTTAGATTCACCAACATTAATCCTAAGGGTTTCATCTGAAAATGCCTAACTCACCTATATAAAGGTTTTACATAAACACACACATGAAAATCAGTCTTACGTTCCAGTTTGCACTATGACCTTGATGGGACGATCCATGTTCTTTTCAGCTCAGATGAGAACAATGAGAATAAACGTATTCTGACAGGCTGAGGGAATGAGCTTCCATCTTCCAGCACAAGTGAAAAAAAAATGTAAGAGTCACTTTGGTGATTATTAATTCATGGTCCTTTCCGTAAACAGGGTGCTTCTGTGCTGTCGAGTCCCGTAAGCAAATTGGACTTTGGCACCTTCCCTTACCTAGTCAGAGTGCATTAACTCTAACTGCAAGGACGCAGACAGAGAGTCTTGGGTCTCTTCAGCACTCACAAGCTAGCATACTTTCAAGGGGAAAAAGGATGGCAGCTTTAGTGACTGACCGATGCAGGCGTTTTTTTTAAATTAATACAACAGGCACTCGTCTAGTAAAATATTGTAGGAACACAATTACTTGTGCCATTATGCCTTTTTCAAGCGGTCCTTGAGTTGTGATATACAGGCCGATGGAGTGCTAACTGGGGCCTTGGTCTGTCTTGCTTGGTAACACAGAGGGGTGCGCGCCTTCCTGGCACATATTTCTGGAGTAACAGTGAGGGAAAAAAAAGAGAGGATTCTTTGTCTCTCAGCTCTAACCTCTAGACCACACAGCCTTTGTCCCAGCCCCTGGGCTTTACATAGTAGACCACACTGCCTTGTTGTCCCTCACCTCTTACTACTAGGTGACACTAGCTCCCTCCCAGTCCCTTAGCTACACAGAAGATCACACTGATTCCCTCTTCGTCCATCAGCTATAACTGCTAGGTCACACTGCTTCTCTCTACTTCCCTTAGCTTTAACCACTAAACCACTCTGATTCCACCACATTCCCTAAACCACACAGCTTTTCTATTCTGTCCATTGTCTAACCATTGTAGGCCACACTTCTTCCCAGTCCCTTAGCTATTTAACCATTAAGTCAAAATCCCAGTGCTGTTATTTCTTTAAATGCTAAATATAATTGGATATACAGTTTTTGAAAAGAAAAAAAAAAACTACAATCCACGTTAGAGCCTCGAGCTATGTGGGGTTATTTTCCATTTCAACTCCTTCTAGTCAGGTAATTACTTTGTATCAATTAATTTCATATAAAGAAAATTACAGTGAAAGCCTGCCTCCAAATCACCCTAATACAGAAGCATGTCTTTTCTCTGAATCCTTAGTGTAAAATATTTGAAATTAAATTAGGTACACCAACTGTCTACATAGACCGTTGTGGCATTTCAGCACACAGAAAAAAAAAATAATGGAATTAAGAAACAACAATATAATAACTAACTTAATATACTACATCTTTAGATATGGTTGGAATATATATATATATATATATATATATATATATATATACACACACACACACACACACACACACACACACAGTATGGAGTATATCAGCCACCTGTAGTACAGATTTTCTACTTTCAATACAATGCCAGCGATGACTTGAATAAACAGCCACTTGTCTTAAGTGACCAGAAACATCCATTTGGTGACCCCTCAATTCGGGTTGCACTGTATATGTAAAAAATATCAAACTGGCCCATTTATTTTACATGTGGGGCAATGCTGCCCAAGAGCTTTGCTGCTCATCAACTGTCTGATATTAACAAAAAAAAAAAAGAGAAGAGAGAGAAGAAACCAATTTGGTCGGATGAGGCTGGAGTCAGAATGCGGATGACCTGTTTCATTTTATCATCCCTCCACAAACCTCTCAGTAATTTGAAAGTCAGGGAGGGGGGCTGGAGAGGAATTATTCATAACCCTCGACTACACCCCCCCATTACATTTATGTTAAACATGTCAAATTCTGCTGCAACCGTGCCTCCCAGCACTATTAACAGCCCCCCTCATTGTGTATTAACAGCCCCCCCACCCCATTGTGATGCGCTCAGCCGCTACATTAATACCTCCTCTTCTTTAATCGTGATTTGACTTTCCATCCTCGAGCGGAAACGCTCCATTTCCCTGACTGCGTTAGCTAGGTGTACAAGGTAAGAAAAAAAACAAAAAAAACAAACACCCTGGGGCTGGCCATTTATAAATATTTTATTCTTAACATTAGACACAACCCCAGGATTGCTTATTTGGGAAAGGTGGCTAAATTGTGGTTTATTGTTTAAATAATGAATGGTTTTAATGCCAAGCCACATTTCTTTCTCTCTCCATCTCTCTTCCACACTGCTTACAATAACTGTACAAAAATAAAGTTGTTTATATATACTAACACACACTGTCATGGAGTAGGAACTGAATCTGACACCAGCATTAAAGTCATTGTCCATTATAGTTTGTTTTATTTTTCTATTTTTTTTTTTTTTGAAATCGTTTCCCCTCATTTTCTTCCCAATTTGAAAAGCCCAATTATTTTTTATTTCAACCCGGCTCACCGCTGCCACCCCCACGCTGACTCAGGAGAGAGGAAGACAGAAACACGTGTCCTCCGAAAAGTGTGCCATCAGCTGTCTGCTTCTTTTCACTCTGCAGGCCTGCCATGCAGCCAACCCAGAGCTACAGCGTCAGACCACGCAGCTCTGGGCAACTTACAGGCAGGCCTGCAGGTGCCCGGCCAGTCTACAGGGGTTGGTGGTGCGTGGTGAGCCGAGGACACCCTGGCCGACCTAAGCCCTCCCAACCCAGCCAATTGTGTGCTGCCCCCTGGGAACTCCCGTCCACGGTCGGCAGTGGAATAGCCTGGACTCGAACCAGCGATCTCCAGGCTATAGGGTGCATCCTGCACTCCACGTGGAATGCCTTTACCGGATGCGCCACCCGGGAGCCCCTGTCCTTTATTGTTTTTATATTTTTAACTACAATGTTTCTCAATACTGCTATGATTTTATTTCCAACTCCCCTCCCTCTCTCTCAAACACAGCTTATTTTTTTACTATGCTCCAGCAGTTTTTCCTTATTGAAACAGTCAGCCTGAGTAAATTTTAAAAAATGTGCATTGGAAGACTAGCCTCTAAAAGCTCTGTTGTGCTGTATGTTGTCAAGTTGTCTGAGTGCCCTACAATAAGCAGCTGTCAATTTCCCAGTCTTTTAAAATAGATTGCTTTTACAGATTTAATTTCAGATTTATTACAACCCCCCTACCATTCACGCCTAATTTGAGGTGTTGGTAAAGAATGGGTTTTCCATCCCTGAATTGTTACATTATTTTTAGCACAAAGAAAAAGATTGTGTATTGTACTGTAGCCATTTTTAATCTGATAAGTCAGTGTAACATGTAACATTTATGTTACTTAAAATTACCATACTATATTTCTTTTAAAAAAAATAATAAACATAATTGCTACTTAAATTTAGCCTAAACTAATAATTCAGCAAGCAAATTTGTAATGTGAAAAATAGAAAAATTTAAAATAAATTCACAAATCAAAGATATTATTATTATTATTATTATTATTATTATTATTATTATTATTATTATTATTATTATTATTATTAACATTTTTTATTTGTGCATTTATTTTCACTGCCTATCTTTCACATTACAATGTTGCTAGTTGAATTATCCTAGTTAGTGAATAAGCCACTTGACTTGACTCTAACAGGGGCCAGTAATTAAATCCTGATCTTCTGAAGAAAGCCTCATGTAAAACACAATGCTGTAGACATGTGTGTCCTTATTTATCAAACCACAGACAGGCTCTTTCCACTTTCAAAGCATCCCACCTATAGCGATTCCACAGACATCAAAAGGCATGCAAGTGCTTGAGACTAATGCAGATTCTATTTTTAACAGAGCCGCGAAATAACTTTTACATTTTTTATCCGGAACGCACACTTCCTTTATGAAAACACAGAAATACACTTATTTAGAGATTAGGCACTGGCAGGTGGAAGGAATATATATGCTTGTCTTATGCTGCATTTTCATCCTGTTTTCTACAGGTAGTAGTAAATAATAACACTGCTCATTTGAATGTATTCATTTTAAGTGTTTAAATGCATTCAAGTGCAATCAGAGACTAGCTTACAATGACAAGGTTGTCTATATATCCACCACCGCTGGATAGAGGGAAGTGTATTTTAATGTTAGAATCAGCGTGAGTCTTGAAATTGAAGCCCAGCTATGTAAAATCCGAAGGATTTATAAGTGTGACTACAGCTAAATGCTAAATAAAATAAAAGGGCAAATGCAGGTGCTACGATTCAAAAGCCATGCACAAGAACAGTTTACCAGACACCAATCAGGTATTAGATTCCCAGTTAAGAAGCGAGGACAAGTTTGTCACCAGCATTGGATACCAGTATGGACCATTGGTTAGCAAGTTCTGGACCCGCCCACCCTGCTCCCAGTGACATCAACCGGAACTCATTTTGGCTGTCGAGTGCTGCAGAAACAACCTCACCAGTGTTTCCATGACAACTATTAAAATAGTCCCTTCGCACATCATTAATGTGTAGAGTAGGATTGTCGGTCCAGCAATTTAAATACCTCCGAAACACTTACAAAATGAATGAATACATGTTTTAAAGACAGCCTGTCAGCATTACCTCAGACTCCTCTAGCTAGGAGGCAGGAGATCACAGCTCCTGCTAAACTGATCCACAGGTCCTCCTTGTGACCTTATTGTATCTTAGTCCCATCCCTCTACTGTGAATATAGACAGAAACTTCACCTCACCCCCAAAATGAAAGGCAGAGCTTTTGGTAAAAACTAGTTTTCATTATTCCCAAACCTAATGCTTACATTTGATAAAAGAACATGTGAACATAAGACATGTTGAACGAGAAGAGGCTGTGCGGCCCATCATGGCTCATCCCTTGCTAGCACACCATTTGCTCCACCTAATGGAATCTAATCCCACAGGGCAGAACCTAATTGTTTTTTTTTTTTTTTTTTAATGTTCAGTGTTTTGGAAGTTACTACTTCCCCTTGTAACCTATTCCATGCATTTTGAACATATTCTGTTCTGAACTTTTACTCAGCTTCCATTTGCGCCCTCTCATCCTACTCTTGTGCTAATTTTGAATTTGTGATGTAGGTTAACTAAATTAAAGCTGAATATAAAAACCACTGCCTGCATAAATACAACTCACTATGCATTCATACCAACAATCCTACCATAAGTTGTGTGATATGGACATTGTCCACTCAAAGCAGGTACTCTAGAATCAAATTAACTGTGAATCCCCAGGCTGGATTTTAACCAGGTCTTAGAGGTAAATGAAGCACTGAAGTCAAGGAACTGCCCAACCCAGGCCCTGTCAAAATACACTGGCCCCCATTTATCATAAGATTTTACTCCAGCATGTAATTTGCACAGAACAATACAACTGACAATGTTTGTACAGAACTATAAGGTGAAATACACCCAAAGTTATTTTAACAAAGGACTCCATATCAAGTTCATTCTTTTCATTTCAACCAAAAATGGTACAAATTATAGGTGGGAGTAAACAGTTTGATAACTTCAGGCAGCTCAGCATTGGGGCCTCATAAAGGAATGAATGAATGCATGAATAAATAAGTCAATCAATTAATTAATTAATAACGGCCCAAGACTTTTGACCTAATGCCTGTCGTACTGGTTGATTGTGGAAGACAAAGATGGGCCTTACCTGTCCCTTTGGTGAGCTCCTTTTCCCCCCCACTGTCTCTGTCTTTGGTTTGGTCCTCCTGGTCTGTAGTGGTTTCACTGGCAGCCTCCACATCCTCACTCAGCTCTCCTAGAGGGGGAGGAGAGCACAGGACATGTAAATACCCTCTCACTCAGAATTGGCTGATTCCCTTAAAGGGCTGGCTTTCCTTTTTTTCAATAGCAGGCTTCATTTACACCCAGTGACATTCAATTACAAGGTTATAAAAAGGAATTTATATAAAAGTAGGGGATAAGCCTGGCAATATAACGTCAGCTAATTCTATTTATTTTCTATGGAGGAAGACATTTAACTAGATTTTCAATTAATCAGTTCCTTCAGAAATCTAGGTATTATTTTTGTATAAGAGCATTTTATTTCTGAAGAAGCAACTTCTAGATCTGATCTTTTTATTTTTTTTTTATGATCAGGAACATTTATTTTTAAATGTATACTACGACTACTGCTGCTGCGTCCAGTACTACTACGACTACTAACACATTTTTGCAGTTTTAAAAATACAGTTTCCTTCTTGTTATTTATATAAAAGGAAAATCCTAATATTAATTTAAAATTAAAACAATACAAAACTTCATATACATCATCAAAATGACATCCATGTTCTACACAGAAAAAAAGTCAGCAACTGTATTGTGCATAAATTGAAAACAGTTTTACTTCCTTCAAATTCATAAAAACCAGCACACTTTCCAATTCTCAACTTTTGTGTAATTGCACAGGTAATGCAAATTATAATTATAAATATTTAAACCTTTCTTTTTTCATTTCTGCATTTTATTTTATTGCCAGTTAAAAAGCATTTGGTCAATATCCAAGACCATTTAAAAGGGAATGAACTCAAAACAATGGAGAAGCGATAATGTCACCTGTAGGTAATGCAGAGGAAAAAAAGCAACAACAAAAAAAGCTAATAAAATGAGCATCAATCTTCTTTATTCCCCCCCAGTGACTCCCAGCCTCCCCCTCCCTCGCCTTTAAGTTTGTTTAAAAGTAGTAGGACTGATAGATGACAAAATTGATCCACCGATAGTAGACTGTTCCTCAGTCAATAAGCTCCAATCAGTTATTATAGAAGTCAGCTAATTCTTGGCAAATGTACTTAAATGTTCTTTGAAAATGCTTCCACACACTATTCTCTGCACATCAGATTATTGATATATTGATGGCTTAACAACAACAACAACAAAATATATATATCCTGTTTAAATATTTACACGACCGTTCAAATGCAGACAGCTAACCAAGCCTGACAGGTAAAAACAGCTCTGTGAAATCGACTGTGTTGCTCCTTTGAACTGCAGAACCTCAAGTTACAAAAACCAACCTGCCCCCTCCAAAAATCTTCTAAAGTTAACCTCTAAAATTTCTACAGAAACACTGTGGTGTAGTAAATATATAAATAGAATAGTATTCAAAATTACATATACTGTATCTATTTTTAAAAGTATTATTTAACCCTGTACTCCACCAAATTACCTCACACATTTTTCACTAGGTTTGTTTAAACAATTTGAATAAATAATAGAAAATAAAATCAGTTAGTGGCTTCTGCCAGGAACTAAACGGATAATTGTATCAATACAATATGTTTATGCTCAGTAGGAAATGGAATGGAACTGGATCTGTCTGCAATCCCGTCCAGGCCTTCATTCAAATTCTCCCTTCATGAATTAAAATGACATTAAAAAAATAAATAATAATAACTAGCAAGAAGGACTCTTGGGGATGAAAGTAATATGACCAATTTAAAAAGTGGAAGAGTTCAAGCATACAAATATATACTGCCACATTATGCCTTCTGTTGTTAATAATCTATTTTCTACCCAGAAAATGATAAATCTTTTCTTACCTGTGACATTTTTTCTATTTGGTAATATTAATATTAAACCTAATTTAAATCAATAAAATTTGACTTCAAAATATTATAGAATTAGCTTGGAAGTTAAAACCAGCATCTTTTCATTTTTTCCCCCCTCACAGATCTGTTTGAGCACCTCAATTTTAACAGGAGTACTCCCTGCCTGCCACTCAGTCCCTGGCCTTGCCTAAACAGAGCCCTCCAACTATACCAAATTCTCTGGGAGTTTGTGATGTGGATCAATCTCCACTTGGGGGTTGAGACCAACAAACTCAATTGTAACTTAAGTAGGCTTCGAACCCAGGCCTCTACATAAATAAACTGGCTTTTACTGTACCTGTTCTATTTCTTAAATTGCACATAAGCAATTGTTTCCTCGTTTTAATTAGCAGTGCTGTTTAGAAAACAGCCCTATAAATGCAGAGTTGTTTTTGAAGTGGTAGTCACAGGAAGAAAAGTAATTGAAAAAATAAAATAAAACCAAAAATACATACAGCTGTGGGATTCTATGACCTTCTGTAATGTGCTTATTGGAGGTAATGTCTTCAAGATGGTAAAAAATAATAAAATAATCACATTAAGAATGGAACAAGCAGACAGAACAGATTTATCTTGCAATCTGGAAAATAGAAGCATGTCACAGTAAATCACAAGCACTGAGCTGGGGTTGTTTCTATAGTGCTAGTTTAGCTTCATGCAGTCCCTTTTTATATGAAGCCAAGACTGGACAGTGGAATAAATCCCAGTTCAACGATAAAGTCTGTTTTTTTTTGTTTTAGTTTTTTGTGGAGGGTCAGGTGGTCATTTTTAGATAATGGCTCAATTGGAAGTTTATATTCCACTTAAATATGACTTGTCATACAATCACATACTAAGATATGCCAGTTGTCTTTCTGTGCACGCACCCTTCCCCAGAAGGCAAGCCTTGTTCACATTCCAATTTGTTTATATTCCCCATTTTACCCGGAAACCCGTTTTTGACACCCTGTCATTTTTCAGCGGTTACAGACCAGGGATCAAAATGATACAAGACTTCATAAATGTTTCTTTTCTACAGACAAACTGTAAATAAACACTAAATACATTGTTTTTTTTTTGTTTGTTTGTTTTTTCATGACGTGGCATTCGGCAAAACTGCTGTTCCTTAAAGCAGGTACTTATGAGGCATTTAGGGCTGACTATTTCAGAGTGATTCCTGGCAAACCATTGGCACAAAAAGGGGGATAAGAAGCAACAATATGCTTGGCTAATCTTATTTGTGAGGCCAGCAAGGAACTCAGGGAACAAATTTAAACCAAAACAGCCCTTCTTAAGGTTCATATCCATGCACATGTCCATGCTTCTGTTTAAAACCAAATGATTGGACTATGGATTATGCTGTTAGGCACTAGTGCACTGAGAATGCTGAGATCTTGTGTTTTAAATAAAAGGTATTTAAGTAGGATAACTGGCTTGCAGTAGAAAGCATATTTAAGTGTTCCCAAGATCCCACTTGCATATTTTTTCTATTATAAAGCATGTTTCTATTATGTTTCCGTGGTAACCTCCAATTTCCGTCCAAAAGGGAAAGCGAGAGAAAGACAGATAGCTACTAATGATCAGCAGAAAGTAAAAACCAGTAGAAACCAGTCCAGACCAATTTGGCACTGGAAATAACGTCAGTCTTTAAGAAACAAGAACGATTAATATTGTGAGGAAACTGACTTATATAAAAGGAGGGATAACTGCAGTGTATAGAAATGAAAAGGTAATTTATTTTGGGATGTACACAAAAGGATTAAGTGATTAAAAATCTTTTATTTCAGGACATTTCGGACAAAAGCCCTTCTTTCCTCTGAAATATATGCACAAAAAGCCTTTTCATTATATATATATATATATATATGACAGGCTCCCTTGAGAAAGATATGTACAACATATCGAAACGTTGGGCAGCTGGCTCTTTGAGCTAATATATATATATATATATATATATATATATATATATATATATATATATATATATATATAATGAACAAAGATGATTATATAAAAGCAGTAGGGAAGTAGGGACTGAATTGCAAAATATAAATACATATGAAGAAGTAAAAACTAATAATAATAATGGCATAATAAAATAATTTTGGCAGATAGATTATATAAAAATGGGTTTGTATCGAAAAAAATGACATGCTTCTGCAAAATCCAAGAACAGGTTTGGTTAGAGGTAACCCAAAAATGCACAAAGAAACACCCGATGCGAATGATTGTTAGCACAATTGATAACCCAACATACGTTCTTGCGGAAATAGCTGAAAGCCAGCTGCAGCCACATGTTGAAAGCTTACCCAGCTATTTTAAATATACAATGCATTTTCTGAAAAGGATTAACAATATAAAAGGTTACACTTCCAGAGAATAACATTTTACTTTGCATGGATGCAAAATCCCTGTACCCCCGTGTTCCCAGACATGAAACTTTAGAAGCATATAAAGAGGCACTGGGAAATAGAGTAGATAAGAACACGATACCTACGGAAGAATGATGGCACAGCAATAGGCTAAAATTTAGGTATGCATTTTGCAAGCATGTATATGGGCAAATGGGAAGAAATGTTACTGAGTAAACTAGACAAGAAACCATTAGAATACAGATGATATGTGGATGACATATTTGGAATATGGACACATGGAGAAGAATCTCTTGTACAGTTTCATAAGTTAGCAAATTATATCCACCCTAACATTTTGGTGGATTTAAGGTGGACAAAATCTGAAATTTAATTCTTAGACACCTTTACTTGAAACCTACTGATATGCATCAGTACCTACATATGTCATCTGCACATCCTATCTATACTAAAAGAGCAATTCTTAAAAGGACTGCTCTGATGAAAATTACTACAAAAAACAGAGAAAGAATTAAAAATAAATCTTAAGAAAAGAGGATATAAGAACAAATTATTGAAAGAGAATTGAGAAAAGTTGACAAACTCAATAGGAATGACCTACTTGACTATAAGAAAAGGGAAGAGAGGGTTAAGAGAGTCCCATTATGAAGTATACGTGCCATTTACATATACTTCATAATTCCGAAAAAATGAAAAAAATATTTCCGAAAGCACCAATCGTAGCTTTTAGAAAGGATGCAAATGTGGCTGACATTTTAGTCCACAATAAATATAAAGGGATACATTAAGGGCCTTTGAAATCTGTAAAAGCACAAAGTAAAGTGTGCAAATATATATTAGTAAAGTGAAAATGCAAATAAAGAAAAATATTCAGTCTTAAAAAATCCAGCATGCAAGGATAGAAACCTTGTATATTGTGTATTTTGCATAAAATGTAATAAAATAAAATATGTAGGAGAGACAGGTACATCATTATATAAAATAATACAGAACCACCTATCAAATCTAAGAAATAAAAGGAAAATCTGAAAGAGAATTGAGGCAGGTGTGGTGTGTGCCCCTGTTTGGTCGTGGCTAAAGGAATCCCAGAGTGTTTTTTCTAAAGCTCATTGTTGTTTCTCAGCGTTGAATCTGTGGCAGGCCTATAGGTGTCACCCTACACAAGCTGAGCAAGAGAGAAAGAGATGGAGAGGAAGAAAGATACACCAACAGAGAGAGACAGAAAACACGAGTTAAAAAAGACAGAAAGACAAGCATTAACGGAAAAAAGGCAAAAAAGGAGAGAGATGAACTGGTAAAAATGAAGTAAGGAAAGAAGAAAGGTGAAAATTGCAAATACAGCGCAAGACAAATACATTACTCAACTCCAACCTGTGTTCTGTATGGGAGCTAGCAAGCAGATTTACAGCACCCTGCTCCCTTTAAACTAAATGCAATATGAAGTGGCTGAAGAACAGTTTGCGTCTCAACACAGCTCTCAGACAGAAGAGAACAGGAACTGATTCCACCACAGGCAGAAAGACAGACAGACATCACTAACACTTAATCAAGACCTTTAAACAATTGCTACCATTTTGTTGCAAAAGGAGAACTGTTAATAATATGAAAGTAGTAACACACAACATAGAGGCAGCTTCTTGTTTCCAGCAGAAATACATTGATAAATCTGCCCCAGTGGCTCAATTAGGATTCTCTCCTGTTAATTATAAATACATTAATTAAATAATTCCTGCTTTGTAATATTCTGAAATACGGTAACTGTGTGTACCTTTCCTGTCACACTGCTGTCCTCACAAGAACAAACCAGCCTCACCAGCTTGCTTTTTTTTTTTTTTTTACGCAGCGGCGTCAGATAAAAGCAATCTTATTTCACACCTCACAGCCTCTCTGGACCTTCTCCTTTTTGAACCCCCCCCTCCTTTTCCCTGTATCAAAGCAGTCCTGACTCCAGGCTGTGCGGTGTAAAATGAAAGTGACAGGAGCGTACAGCAGGACAATGGGACACAGGACTCACGCTGGGAAGCTTTCAAGCATTGTCCTCTCCTTATATCAGCACCTCTCCACAACACTCACACCCCTCCAAAATAATCCCTTATCTAGGGGATGTCCATTTGTTGTTTCAGTCAGGATTTCACAAAAAAAACAAAAAAAAAGACTGGTAATACCAAAGGCAGTTTACAGGGCCAGGTCTATAACCATGAGCTGGACTGTATTTGTTGTATTTATTTTAAATATATTTATTTCCGATGTTACCTGATGTTAAAATGCCTCTTTTTGTCTCCATAAACTTAGTTTCTTTAGTTACTGGAGATTTTTGGCGTGAATGTTTGAAGTTTCTCATATAAAGAAATATTTCCCAAATAAAAAATAAAATAAAATAAAATAATAAATATATAACAAAACACATGTACTTGGTATATGGGTTATATACCAATACAACATTTAATTTTAATTCAAAATCCCAGGCTAAAATGAAATATATTAATATTTATCAAATTAAATAAAAACATACAAATCTAGAACAAATGTCTTCAAGAAGTAAAACACCTGACAAATCCAGCCTCGGTCTACTGTCCAATCATTCAAGTATAGGGATTAGGTTATTTACAACTGGACTTACATTTTGAAATTGATAACACAGTGATACAGAAATGCATGCACACACATTCATAATGCACTTCTCTACATAGGGAAACAATTACACTAAGCACACCAACTCACTAGCATGTGGATACCGAAAAAAAGATCAATGTTCACAAGCATAGGCAAACAACCTCCCCCCCCCCCCCCCCACAATTCAGCTACCCCTCTAGTAAGAATATGAAACAAGCGTACCTTTTTTTAAAAAATTTGCTCTAAGGATGCATCTCTCTTTCTCTTTCTCCTGTGGTATGTGTCTAAATTACATGTAAGATTTCTAACCTGGCTTTTCTCAGACATGCCTCTCTCTCCTCCTGCCCCTGACTTGACCCCTCCAGTGGTTAGATGGATCTAAATCTGAATGAATACTTTGTCTCGCCACAGGGCTTAAAGTGCAGGGGTGGTTGGAGGCTGGGGGGGTGGCTGTTAGGACAGCAAATAGCTAAAAAAAAAACTTTAAACACTGAGTTAATTACAAACAGCAGAGATTTGCGGACTGACTTAGAACAATACTGCCCCCCACCCCCTTACACTGTCCAGCACTTAGTTTGATCTCTCCCCCCCCCCCCCTCCGTTTTTAGCTTTTGAAAATCGCAGGCCATTTGGGTGGACATTATGCACACAGGGGTCATTCTGGGGCAGTTTTGCTGAATTAATTTTATCTGTCATGATTTAAAAGTGAGTGCCACAGCAGGCAAAAAAGGCTAATGAGGGGAAATCTAACTTCACCAGTGGAATTCTTGTCTTAAAAAAATATATATATATATATTATTTATGAATGTATTATAAGCTGGTTAAATCTTTTCTCTGCAATGAGATACAGTTTTCTGATCAGATTTCAGTTTTAATGAGCCTCCCGTTGTCCCGTCATGAAGAGTGGTAATTTGGAGAAAGCTTCTCTGCTTCAGTGAACTGCAGGGCTGACCCCCGGACACTGCAGTTGTCAAGGTCACAAGCAGGCACCTCAGCTGTGTCCTTCAGACTTGAATCTGAACGAAGAAGGAAGATTGGGCAAGATTCCTAGCCTTGGACTATTTCCATAGGAAATCAGCAGTGGGAAATGGTTCAGTTCACACACACACACACACACACATACACACACACACACACACACACACACACACACACACACAGATAGATATTACATCCCATGTAAACACAGTTACATACTGAGAGATCGTTTAAAAAGAAAATGATTAACTAGTGGTGTTTTATTTAAATAATGTTTAAACTTTAACATGCTTGGAACCAATCTTAAAAAGATGTATAATATATAAAACAATGGATATTGGTTTTTTTTTGCCTGGATAATAGTTTGGTGTCAACTTATGAAATACAATTGGTATTATTGTCCTGATGAGAACAGAACAAATCTCAGAGACTTTGTCATATCTGAAATGTATTTGCTTATGATTTTAAGTCACCCTGGATAAGGGCGTCTGCTAAGAAATAAATAATAATAATAATAATTCTTATGTGCACTAGAAAAAAATGCAGATAGCAAAAGACCCTCACTTGCCCTATAGTGACCAATTGGAGAACAGCATGAAGTACGACAATAACGACATCTCATTTAAAAAAACTGAGAAGCAACCATACTGCACAAGAGCACAAACTAGCAGCGAATGGTAGGAATGGTTGGGTTACATCAAAGAGCTTGGAATTGTGATATCTTTTATTATGTTCCTGCTTGACAAAAAACACACAACAAAGACAAGCTATTAGGCTCCTTGTAACAGATGTACAAACAGAGATTATAAAAAGAAGTGCTTGAGCTTGATGCACATTTCTATGGTCTAAAAGCCTCAGTGCAGGGCTAAGAGCTCACTGGTCATTTTACATGGATGCCTGGAGGTTATTTTCCTACACAAAGAGACAGACAGGATAGACTCTCACTCTCACTCTCACTCTCACTCTCACTCTCCTCACCTATTTCTAGATGTGCTGGGGGGGGGGGGGGGTTAGAAAGGGGAGGGGGGGCAATAAAACCATTAACATTGTCACGAAGGGCAATCACATCAACTCTGGAATATTCACCAGTGGCTTGGAAAATGCAATGAAACAGTTTTGACAGCCAGAGAGAAAGCCCTATCGCCCATTTCACAATTGGGATGGAAATATCAGAGGCATTCTGAATATGTATAACCTAGAAAATGTATTGATTTTTCATTTGGCATAAAAAAATGGACATAAAAATCACATAACCTGAAACTGTCACAGCCCTTTTGTTCATAGCTCATCTCTCCCACTGTTTGGCTTTTGCCACAAATGCACTTTAATTACCAGGTATGTGGAAGACCGACCTCCCTCGGGAGAACACATTTCAAAACCGCTGCTTTAAGAAAAAAAAAGAAAGAAAGAAAGAAAAAATGATGGATTCTTACTGGTGTTTTGCATTTTTATTATTATTTTTTGTACTAGTGGTTTATGATCTTTTTCAAAACCCTGAATGCAAAAGAACAAACACACCAACATTCAATGCAATTGATTTTTAAACAACAATAATAGCTTTTTATATTTATACATATTTATATTTATCCACCTTCTTAATCTGCCTGCTTATCAATGTATCTGTCCATCAAGATACACGTCTGTCTGTCTAGCAGCCCTGTACCCTTCAATTGGTACCAATTTTTAACCTGACGTTAGAACCTGGCTTTATATTTTACAAAAATCTTTACAATTACTTCAATGTATGCACTATATAAAATGTAGTTTTTTAAGTATTTTAACAAAACAAATAGGTACTTATAAATTAACCTGCCTGTTTGCAATCTATCCATATGCCCATCTAGTGTGAATGTGTGCAGCCTGTCTAAGTATCAATATATTAACATATCTATGTAGAGTATTTACTTATCAGTAAACAGTATCTACTCTCAGTTCTAACAGCTAACCTCTGCTCTTGAGCCCTAATACTGTATTTATATATGTATATGTCACATTCAGGTGTACACTGCAGTAATAGATACTGTAAACATGTACAGTATACTGTTGGATACAAGCGTACACCGACATGACAGGATAAGGTATACCAATAGGGACATGCGTTAGCATGCTTTATGCAGTTTGGTGCATGGGCAGTGCAGTCCCTTACACAACTGATTAAAAATAATGTAAATATGCATCTCCTTGATGTTGCACCAGGAACAAAAATAATAACTGTGTGCCTTTCTGCTGATTCCCAAAAGGAGTCGGTCATCATTGAGGATTGATCACATATCCCTCCAGTTTAAACGCCTTTCTAACCTGTCGCATGACTCAGTGCTGTCCTGGGTGCCCAATGGTGACCCCACACCCTATTGACAGTGATGGCATTTTTTGTATTTAATCCTAGTACAAAAGGTGCATGCCGAAACGTTACTGTGCGGAGAAACAAGACGTTCTGTCAATAAAATGAACTGATTTTAATTTTACAAGAAAATATAGTGTCAGCAGTGTTTTGGTTTCTTGACTCATGGGCAGTAGGCACAGATTGTTCTAAGCTGAACTCAGATCACAGCTGCCAGAAACCTTTTGTTTATGTGTATTGTCATCTATACAGGTTTCTAAATCGTACAAGCAGACACAGACACTAACAGCACCTGTCTATGCACCCTAAATAATAATATTGATAACAACTAATAGGAATACAAAAACCATAAGACAAAAAAGTTAAATCCCTAACAAAAAAAAAGAGGCAAATGTAACCCCCCCCCCCACCCCACCCCCCCGCCCGTCTTGTTCATTTTAATGAAATCATTTGCCTTTCTTTCTTTCTTTGCATGGCTCTGCCTCTACTTTCACATGAAATATGAAGAGGTGATATCTTCTCTGCATTTGTACGGGAGCATAATGCGATTGTGTTGTCACTTATTAGGAAATAATCACAAACCTCTCTTTCATTTTCCAGTTCAAATAACCATGAAAAATTAGCCTGCAATGTCAAGGGACACAACAAAGGGACACGTTCAGACTCGCGCTCCACGACCATTTTCCTTTAATAGGTAAAACGGGTGGTTGTTTCTTCAAGGTTTTTTTTTTTTTTTTTTTTAATTAAAAACTTAAAACACTTTGATCTGAATAAATCTGAGCTGGAGTGTGGGGGATCGCTATCTCCCTCACCACAGTGTCAGTGTCCAGTGGCTTTGAGAAACTCCACAAGCTTCAAAGATCTCAGCTGCTGGTCTCTTTATTGTAGCCACCCCGACGCAGAGATAAATAATTTAACAAGAAGCATCAGAGTCTGTAAGCAAAACACCCCCTCCCCCCCAAACTGGAACTGAGAGCAAATGTCAAAGTGAACAAGCAATCACTTTCAAACAATGTACTGGGTTCCGAGCAAATCATTTTTATCAGTATTATATCATTATTATTAATATTAATATTAAAGCAGTATTAAATTATACGTTTTCTATTGAATTACAATTAACACGAACTGTCCTAATCAAATATATTACTTTGTTAATTATATGTTTTTAATAATAATAATAATAATAATAATAATAATAATAATAATAATAATAATAATAATAATAACTTAAATGTTATTTTTTGCTAAATCAAATAAGTCTTCTAAGTGCTAGTATTAATTAATATGTGATGTCAATGCATCACAAATATATATAAAAACATATTCTAGTTTTTAATTAATTTGCAATCCAAATGTCCTTGTTAAAAACATGGAAGCAAAGAAAGCTATTGTGGAAGCAAAACTGTCTTTTGCAGCTCCAGTAAATAAGCAATAGAATGCAATACGTACAAACAATGCATAAAAAACATCTCCAATACATTTGAAGGCTCAGCGCATTTCGGGTCTCAGATCAGAGAGTTTAAAAAAGCAATTTCCATTTGAAATCATTCAAAACAATTTTGCTGCTGGAATTTCAAGGTTACAAAATGAATCTCCCTCTTTCCCCCTGGACTGAGAGAGATCCAGCACTGCGCACCCCATTCTTGGGGAGACGCCGATGCTACGGCAAAGTGGAAATAATTCAAACCCGCTGAACATTCCTGCCTGAAAATGCACACGCCTCACAAAACCAAGGGGTCTCTACAGAACATCTCAATGTATTATACACCAGGGCTTCCAAATGCAGACAAATATTTCAGATCATTATGGCTTTCCTTTTACACAAATTAAACGATATGCCATAAATGTACAATTTTAATCTTTAGGCCGCAGTGTCCCGCAAATATGCAAATATGTTTACTGCATTGTTAGAATCTGGCCTTCTGCTCGCTCTGTATTACCTTGTTGATTTGTCTACATTCCCTACAAGTAGTATCGGCTGTAGGGACACAAACCACCTGCAGCAGCACTACAGGGGCTTACTGGTTGGATTACCTAATGTTAAATAAAGTAGTCCAAGATTAGTGCTAATCAGTGTCAGTAAAACCAGCTCTACAAGTAACATGTTTAAGCTCAAGAAGCAAACCTGAAATGAAAAAAGGAACACTTTTTGTTGTAAAACTGTTAAAAGATACTGCACATTTTGTATGTATGTACACACAATCAACATCTTATTTTGGTCTCGACAAACAGAAATACACGGTAACACAGTAAATACATGTTTTTTGATGACATTATGCAACCATGTTAGTAATTTGCAAAAGCTCCTATTACAATGCAACATACACTGTTGTATATCAATAGGGTGGAATTTTTACCTATCACTGTAAAAGTGCTCTTAATTGCTGTCTAGCAACCATCTCAGCCTGGCTGAAATCAGCAAATTGCTGCCCCCCCCCCCCCCCCCACCCAATCAAATAATCTTGTCTATGTAGGAAGAGTTCAGTTTCCTATATTCGCAAGCCATCTCTTTCTGTCTCTGTCTCTCCCTCTCTCTCTCCTGCGAATCCTAATAATCTAAACTGACTGCACTTCCACAGCCAGTGCTCCGTATTCAGCTCCACCAGCTGGGGTCACCACATGTCAAGTGAGCACACTTCATTTCTTTTCAATTTCCTACTGCACACCACTTGGGCTTTTAACTGCAGTCAGACAATTGTGGAGATTTCATTCTTAGCTGAGCCCCGAAAAATATCCGCACTTTACAACCGTTCAGTGTGTTGTAATTCGCGCTCTCTCACTCTCTCACACACTCCCTCATCTCCTGTCTGTGTAGTGGGGTTGTGCTGGTGCAGCATTGCATGCAAAGTGTTATAGACCCATACTGCTGGGGGCGCTCTCTCTCTCTCTCTCTCTGAGCTACCTGTATAGGAGCGAGTGGCTTATACACAGAGTTTCTATTGGGCCTATACTGTTGGGTCACATGTCTCCTGCTTATTTTGGTGTATTGTAATTCAAAAATTTCCATTTTTGAGGAGCCTTTATGCACATCAGGCTGAAAGGAATAACAGTAGCGTTACTAAATGGGCTTATTAATTTATGCAGTGCAGAAACATTATGAGAGATGCACCACCAGATAATTTAATATTACTTTCTAACTGAGAGGTAACTGTTAGCTTAATGGTCTCAGGTTCACATCAGCAACATTTGCGAAATGAAAGGTTAGCTGGGTGGTTTTGCTGACTCCACAAATAAACATGGAAATGAGGATTAACAATTGGGTCCCTCTGAGACTACTCTCAGAGAAATCAGTTCCACGTAGCAAAAACTCCTACTGCAGAGGTGGTACTAAAACCTTCTGTTCTGAGGCTTTCATTTGAGGTATAATATCCTGGAAATGTACAGGGTTTGGATTTCTGATATATAGCACACACTTCTGTGTAGTTAACCTGTCCCACAGTTGACTAGTAATCCGTGACATATATAAGAGCTGTATCTCCTGCGACTCGGTGTCAGTCATGATGGGTAAGACAGCAGATTCAACAGACTTTCACAAAACACATTATTAGGTCTATGCTTGCGACAGTCCTAGGACCGAATGTTCAGGTATGGATTGAAGTGAGCTCTCTCTTTGCAGAGCTGTGAGAAGCTTGCTGGCAATGTGCAATGTATCCAGTGCCATTCATCCCTCACTTTTTATGAACACTAAATGCACCACTATATACTAAAACAAATCTTATTCACACTAGCATCTTTGCCTCCCTGGGCTCTCCCCTCTCACACACACACAGTCTACAGAACCTAGCACTGCCTGCTGTGGCCTCCAAAGAGGGTCTGTGATAAGAATTCATTTCTCCCAATTATGTGCTTTTGTCCACAGCCTCAGTTCATCAGTTCAGTGCAGCCAAGTCAATGAAAGGGCCTGTAATGAGGTAATCAGATGCAGGCTGGCTCTCTGGGCCTGGCTCCCAGCACAGGGGAAGACAGACTCAACAGTGCCATTAATTCATGGGCCTCACTTCATAGACTGGAGGATAAGCTGCTCCCTCTCTCTCCTTCCCTGGGTTCTTTATTCAGCGACACTCGTCTCCCACGCAGAGGCAGTCAGAGGAATCAGGACGGTCAATACTGGGTTGTTCTCACCTGGCACTGAACAAGTTAATGGGATAACCTGGCACAGCGCAACCAGCAGTGGAAGATGGTTTCCGAGTAAGGTCAGGCCAGAAGAATCTCAACTCCTTCAAAAGCATGTGGAAACCATTACTGTGCTTTTATCCTGGTTAGTGGTATACTAATTCTCTGAATATTTTAACAATTAAAAAAAGCCTGTTTGACCTATTTAATAAAAATGAAAAAAAAAACTACATGCCATTCAGGTTATCCCAAAACTGAAGAAAACCAAAATAAAAGAAAACTAAAACAGCAAAGTGATATATTTAAGCCAGAGGTTTTCACTATGACAAGGCACCCTATACACCCCCACCTCCCCCCACCCCCACCGCCACCACACCACCAGGATAGTGCCCCCCTTGGGGAGGCCTCATAAAGAACCCCTATGGCAGGATTCCACCTGACAAGAGCTCCTTAACAAGCGGCAGTGATTAACCTCTGGAGCAGGCGGCTGTAATGTGATGTACTGCACTCGCCGCTAAAGAAGGCCCTATTGATCCACCACATACTTGGTGCCTTCCTAGTTGTTTATGATCAATATGCAAATGGCCCGCGGCATTGATTCGATATTAATTTTCAATTAGGGAATCCTCCAGGGGTCCCTCAGGTCAATACAGAACCATTCAAACCAAAGGCTTGAGCAAGTTGCAGGCATTGACGTTTTCCTGCCCAAGACAACTTACTTACTGTTTATTTAGCCTGCCTTGCTGTAAGTACTGATTAAGGCTGCAAGTTTCAGGCAGAAAGACTGATGGGCTCCCCCCCCCCCCATTTGTGCTTCGCAGCTCGTCTGTAGAAGAAGCAGCTGCAATATAAAGCAACGTTCTAATCCAGCAAGCTTCTATACACCCATTTACCTATCTGATTCAGTGCCGGCTAAAGATGTAACTGGTATATTTGTTACTTGAGCAATATTTCGAATTTTGTGGCCACTCAGTTACATTGATAGAATGAATATTTAGTTTAGCCAGACCCCAGGATCGGTTATTCAATAAAAAAAATTTAAAAAAAATCAGTAATATGACGGAATGGCTTAGGCTTTCATTAAAACAACACAACAGTTATGTGTATAATAAATCCTGCACCTCAAATGTCTGTTGTTAACTACCTCCTATTATTTCTTCCAAAGGTATAATGTTAAAATACAGTTAAATCATTGAAGAATATGTTTTAGTGAATGTCTCAGTGTTGGAAAGCCTTAACACTGCTGAAACCATTAGCCAAAACTTTTTCTACCTGACCTTTCTTATAATTTCATTTTTTATAAGGGCTCGTATTCCATAAGAAACGATTTCCCAAGGTGACGTCCTCACCAGACAGCGTCTCTCTCCACCTGGTTCAGACCTCTCTGCTGCAGGACCAGGCCAGGCTGGTCAGGATCTGCTGGTGTTGTTCCTCCTCCTCACCACAGCTGCAGCGCTTCACCTTGCAAACAGCTGGAAGAGCCCGAAACGACAGGCCTGAGCACTCAATAAAAAGTGCCTGTGATAGACAGCCAGTCAGGACAGGGACTACAACACTGTTATCAAATCAATACTATTTTTTTTCAAAATGACTGGCAAGACCTGTCAATCTCAGAATGCAGTACCTCACTCAGACTTCAGTGAGATCTAGTGCAATGTGCAAAAGAGGGTGTTTTAAAATGAGCAATGTGAAAAAAGACATGTATTGCAGTTTACCTATTCACTGCTTTTTTGTATTTTTTATAGTTTGAATAAAGTTTGTTTTGGGTGGAAATATGTTTTATTACCCCTCTGTAAACTATATTCACTATATAGAAATCGTAAAATATCAGTAAAAAAGTAAGTAGGAAGGATCCATTACAATGTATTTTTACATTTAAAAGACCTCTTTGGAAACGTCAAACTTATAAAGCGATATTTATTTGAAAGTACATAAATTTATAATGTACCAAAGAAAGAACAGAGTGTTCAACATTGCCAATGGTCATATTCTCATTCAACACTTACAGGAGCTTTAGGGTGTTTCTCAACCCTTAAGTGAGCACTAATACTTAAGAGCTGTTTCTAAATATGGCAGTACATATCAACCAATAACCGCATGGCAAGTCAACACAGTGATCAGGATTATCACTCTGTTAGCCATTTGGAATATAGTCATTTTCCTTGGTTCAGAAAATTATATGTGTAAGAGATTGTACCACATTCTTCCCATACTTAAGAGATGTTACAATGCTGTAAGTTGTTTATAAATAACTTAAAACACTCATCAATTCGGAGAGAGAAAACTACAGTATACAAGGCAAAAAGTGGACAAATATTTTGACTAATGCCTTCAGCAGTGTACTGCGAAAGAAACTACTGATACAAAGACAGTCCAGACTCCAACAATGCAGACATCCATCTAGCCTGGGATACAAACAAGGAGGGAGATCTTCAATTCTACTATATTGCCACTCGCTGTGCTAACCAGCAGAGACACTACCCACTCTAATTGGTTATGGATAACATTAATTACCACATTGCTCATTACTGGGTGAAGCCTTTATTGGTCCCATTGATCAGCAGGACTTGTTAGCTATCATCCTGAGCAATGGTGGATGTAACAAGCTTACATATTGGCATCTCAATTAATACAATCAATTCCTGGCTAGCAGCTGCCATTCCACCCTCTCCCTCCACTCCCCCCCCCCCCCCCCTCCCCTCAGCTTGTTAGAATGTGGAAGACAAAAGACTGATGTCAAATAGTCCTTTATTGAAGGCTTTGCTAATTCTTAGTTAAGTCAAGGTACACGTTCAATTTACTGGCAGTGATTGCATCTCTTAGCTACACTGGGATTCCTTGGCTAAGCTAGATGATGGGTTTGCAGTTTCGCAAACTACAGTCAAGGTATGGAATCAGCACTGTGGCTATGGAAGTGGTCCTCATCATACTGTCCGAGGGCCACATGTAGCCCTGGGGACCCAAGGTGTGGCCCCCCTGCTATCTCCAACTGCTTCTTGGGGCTAGTTTGCAGATCCCTCCAGATCAGTGGCCACTTTAAATCAGTCTATAAATCTGAAGCTTTTATGACCTTCGTTTCTGCTGTAAGGCCTGAGCCAGGACTTTTGTAATAGGTAAGTGTGAAAAACTTTCGTTTTTGCCCCCCTCTCAACTCAGACTAAATATCTTCTTTTCATGAAATCAAAAGAATGACTTTCAAGTTTTTTATGCTCTACTGCATAATTTGCACCACTTATTCTCTTAATGGAAAAAAAAAAATCGGCAGTGTAGCCCAACTGGTATTTTGCAAATAGCACATTTCGCACTGGTGCAGATGTTGAAAAAAATTGCCAGTTTGTAAACCAAGTTTGGCCAAAAGGGGGCTTATTCTCCAATAAAGAATACAATCAGCCCTGCAGTTTAGTCCTGTTCTTTGAAAGGCAAAAGAACATCTTTATAAAAATGATAAACAAACAACTGGAGTGTGCTTTAGATACCTTAAATTAAACTACTTAGTAAATTACAGACCGGACTAAAATGCTTTCAGAATAGGCCCCATGGTGCCTTGTTTAATTTTAACTAGGCATTTTTATATCACATCTTAATGCGGCTGATGCTTTTTGTCTGTTTTTACAGGGCTCACATCTTTATGTGGTCCCTAATCCTTTTGTTCAGGCTGTTTCTGTGCATTCAAACTGTTCAATTTAAATGAAGGTGAAATCAAAATAGAACAGATACTGGATTTATTCTGTAACATTCCCATTTGCAAATAAATGTGGTGGGTGACCACTCTCCCTCAGTCTCTCAGTAAATCCCCTTTCTGCCTCACAACATTCTTTCCTTCTCAAACTTTTTAATCGAGATCAATGTTGCTTTTTAAGACTCATTGATTTGCACTTAGCATCTCTTCCCAGTTCAAGCAGGTTTATTTTTATATTTCATCTACAAACCAATTTGGAATTGCAACTTCTGTCTGCAATTTCTTCTCTGCTGTCACAATGATACAGAATAATGTTTACTTTACTTACAATAGTGGTTGAGTGCTTTGCGACCACACTTTAAAGGGTAGTATTTGTGTCGGTTTGTCATCAATCAAGCCATAAATAAGGGCTTTATTTGTGAACAAGAGTAGAATGTGTCATGAATGGATGTTTATTTAAATTAATCGTCATAAGAGAATGTTTAGTTTATACGTCAATCCATTTAAATTACCAACATGTTTACTGAAGAGCTTCTAAAAGTACTAAAGCTAAGTTGTTATATTTCACTAAAGAAATACAATTATATTGAGATTCCTTCCCCATCACTTGCTCTAATTTAGTCCCCCAAAATATATTCTGCTTGTCTATTAGCCATATAATAATCTTAAAGTTTTGAGGAAACATATTTATCTAACAAGGACAATCAATTCAATTTGAGGCTATAGAACCCACTGTGAGCCCTCTATCAAAGCCTGTCAGAGCTGAGAGATGCAGCTTGTATTTATTACAGTATATGTTGTGTGAGAGGCTCAGTTTGCTGAATACTTTAAATCAGGCATCTACAGGACAGCCTATTTACTCAAATGTGCCACGTATCGCGGATGCAACTTATTTTTTATTCAACCCCTGTATGCGTCCTCCCAGCTCTATAAAAACAATTGAGTGCACACTTGCTGGCCCAACAAAGCTTTAGTTAAAAATGCTCTCCCTCTGTGCGAAACACAGGCAGGGAGGCAGGCAGGGAGGCAGGGACCCAAGCACTAACATAAGGGTCCTCCTGGCAACTCCATTCACAGGCTCTGTCCCCTGAGCAACGCACAAGTGGGCTAAGCAATTAAGAATTTCATGCCGATTGCCTGGAGCATGTTTTGCTATGCCATAAAGATAATAGCATGAAGGGCATAGCCCCACACCCCCTCCGTTCACTCTTAACAGCGGCTAGAGATATTATTGGATCTAGACTCCACTGCTCTTCATTTAGAATGGATATTAAAAAAGAGGTAGGATATTAAAGCTGCAGCACCCCTCGTTCAGTATTGAAACGCAATGCCTGATTTTACATTCTTTCATAGTTTACCCCTCTACGATACAACTACAGTGTTTGCTTTCCTGTTTGTTTACCTACTCTAAACATTACTGTCGCTGTGGTACTTAGTGCAAGGCAGGTATATGATAATTACTACCCTTTGTTATTTCACAAGCTTGCATTTAAATACCATATTAAGGGCATTGAATTACAAAGTACAATGCATGCACATTTATTGTGAATATGTGAATTATCAAACTGTGAAGTAACAAGGGAAAAATGAAAAAAGTAATCTTTTGTATTACTTTTCATTTAGAAATAGAATGGCATTAGTCAATTATTTGAATGAAGGCAAATTGAGCTGACATGAGGTTATGAAGAAAAGCAGTGCCCCCCCTCACTCTCTAACACTGTGTGTGAAAGTCCAGCTGGCTGAATGAATGCCTCACCACCCTTGAGTCAGGGAAGGGACACACGCGTGGCGGCGACTGCATGACAAATGACATATTGTTTATGATATGAGGCTGCCATAAATTTGCATCCAGTAGTGGTTTCAGGAAAAAAAAAAAACAGATTCTACTCCCCCAATCTAAATTGCAGTCACATCTCCCAGCTTGGAGGTGATGATAATTGTGGACGGCCAATAAATTACTGCTGCCTCCACATCAATTATAAGAATCACGTCTGGCAATGAAGAAAATGAGATCTTGTGACAAATTTCATGAGGAGCCGCAGCCCAGAAGCCTTTCTTAACATGCTACAGATATAATCCCTTATCTGGCCTCTGTAATGGGGAGCTACGGATAGGGAGATGGAGCTGCAGCCATTTAATTAAAAAGCTGGGGGGGGGGGGGGGGGGGGTTGTTTAATTCATTGAAGAGGCCCGGCAAGGAGACAAAGCCTTTGTCTCTGATAAATATTTTGCTCTACATTGTCACTCATAGGGGAATGAGATCGTTGGCAAGCACCATTTTTGTTTTGTTTTTTGTTTTGAATTTGGAATTTTATTCTTTTTGTTAAGGAATGAATTCACTTGCCCTCCTCCCTGATCCAGTGTGTGTGTGGGGGGGGGGCACTTGTGTCCAGTGATTTTGAAAATTATTTCCATGGCACAAGCTAAATTAGAGCTGGTTTCACGTTTGAGGTGGGGGATGTGAGATGATGCTTTATAGTTCAGATGAGATGAACTGAATGTATGTATTTTAATTAAACGCAGAGATGTAATGCATATATTGAGAAGCCCATTGATATTTGCAATGGGGTGTGGCAAAATTGAAACAATATTTACAATGTACTTAGCATTAGTCTAGTAACCGTGGATAACCAAGTTGTGGAAATACATTAATTATTAACCTGTATTTAATATAGCTATTCTGCTGAATTTGGATGTAATGAATAATGTAGCAGACAGAAAAACGTGTAACGACAGCGTTGCTGTTGTATCGGTTGCATTTTGAAGTGTATTTGAAAAATCATTATGCAAGCATTGCACTGCTAGAGCAGTAAGCACAATACAAACACAGTGCTGTACGTTTCTTCCTTGCCTTGAAGAAGGTGTGTTTGATCTTAAACATTACTGTTGAACAGGAGAACATTTCTATTCATTTATTCAATTTTATACCAATGACTTCTGAAACAATCTTTGACCAAAATGTAGCCTTGTGAGTAAAAACAAACAAAAAAAAAATGAAATGTCTGCAAGCTGGCACCAAAACCCTCCTAAATAATTTAATGGAAATGATTATTTGACCAGGTCTGAGGTGTCCAGTGTACTCCACAAAAGCGTGGATTATTAATGCAGTGGATGAGAAGCATGCAAGGAGACGATATAAATATATTATAAAACCCTTTCAATCTTGACCAGTTCGCAGGATGCAGTGCAACAGAAGGATACACCCGCTCCCTGGGCCCCCTCATCGCATCCTATGGTTTCTCATACCATTTCTATGCTGATGATGCTCAGATTTTCCTCTCCTTCCCCACCTCTGACTCCACCATCTCCTCCCGTATCTCTACCTGTCTGTCTGCTATTTCCTCCTGGATGCACTCGCATCACCTCAAACTCAACCTCTCTAAATCTGACCTCCTTTTCTTTCCCTCCTCCTCCCCCTCCTCTGATCTCTCTATCTCTGTTCCTCTGGAATCTACCACACTCTCTCCCTCTTCCTCAGCTAAGAACCTTGGAGTCACCCTGGACCCCTGCCTCTCTTATTCCCAGCACATCTCCACTCTGGCACGCACTTGCAGATTCTTCCTGAGCAACATCCGAAGAATCCGACCCTTCCTCACCAACTATGCTACCCAGCTCCTGGTCCAGGCCCTGGTACTCTCCCGCCTAGACTACTGCAACTCCCTCCTGGCTGGCCTCCCTGCGTCCGCCACCCGTCCGCTCCAGCTCATCCAGAACTCTGCTGCTCGCCTGGTGTTCTCTCTACCTCGCTTCGCCCACGCTACTCCACTACTCCGCTCGCTCCACTGGCTCCCGATCACCGCTCGCATCCAGTTCAAGACTCTTGTACTAGCCTACAGATGCCTTGATCAGACTGCACCCAGCTACCTCCAGACCCTCATCTCTCCCTACACCCCCACTCGACCTCTCCGCTCCGCCTGCACTAGAAGACTGGCTCTACCTCCGCTACGCTCCCCTGCCTCCCGAGCCCGCTCCTTCTCCACCCTTGCTCCGCAGTGGTGGAACGACCTTCCTACAGATGTCAGGACTGCCCAGTCCCTGACCACATTCCGGCGCCTCCTTAAGACTCACCTCTTCAAACAGCACCTGTAGAACTCCTCTGTTGTATCCTGGGACACTATCACCCTTCATTTAAATATGCTTTATTTTGCTCTTATCTGCCCCCTATTTTACTGCATTTAATCCTGTACCTCAGAATATTGTAATCTGCCAAGTGTTTAATCTGTAGTATTTTGTACTTAATCATATCCTGATGTAACTATCACTATTTAATCATATCCTGATGTAACTTTCACTATTATCTGCTGTATTATTGAATTGTGGTTTGTCACACTTGAGAATTATTGTATTTCTTGTTCTTATTGTATGACTTATATTGTAACACTTGAATGTATTTGTATTTGCTTGCGATTGTAAGTCGCCCTGGATAAGGGCGTCTGCTAAGAAATAAATAATAATAATAATAATACATAACTCACCTGGCTATTATGCTTCAGCTCCAACTAGCCACAGCAATAGAAGCCTATTCAATTGACCCAAAAGGCTGACGCATATTGTAAACTAACCTGGAACACTCAGGGAGCTCAATAAACTCTTGCAAACATTGCAAAGTTTCATTAAATCCAGGCATTTGCTTACTAAGATAGAATAGCCATATTACTGAGTAGGTCACTATGACCTAGATACCAATACTAACAAGAACTTGTCAATTAGTTACATGTAAAAATATACAGTAAATCTGACACACATATACATGAAAGTACATGCCCCTCCACTACATCCCCGCAATCACATATATACACCCCCATAGGACATAATAAGCTACTCCCAGGTGATTTTACATAGAAGTCTTCCAGTTAGCAATGTCCTTCCTGTGCTGTAGGTCACACTGCAACAAACCATGTAGTCTACTACACAGGAAATGATGAATCTATTGCTTTGTACAAGTACAAGAAGGTACTGAGAGATGCAATGAATCATGAGTAGGGACTTTGGAAGAGGTTTTTAAAACGTAAGTGGATTTTAAATAAATGTACTCACTTTTATCGATTTCAAAAATACAAATTTTCTTTTCTTTTCTATCTCAACCTTCATGTTATGTTTTATTCAGTGAAGTTATGGTGTTTATGTAAGCATGGAAAAATGCTTTTTTGTTTTTTATTGTCTGAAAATGACTCAACTTGAGTGTTCTATCTTTAAAAATCAGGCCCTTAGTGTCTTGTTATAATCCTGCTAAAGAGCAGCAAAATGAACGCGCTATTTGTATTTCCAACCACACTGTAAAAAAAATAAAATAATGGAACACACAGAAACTGTGGTATCTCAGTCCGGAAGTGAAAATCACCTGTACCCCTGCCTAGGAGTCCCTGTTCCCCCAGCTGTTTCCTCATTTAGTAAAATTTGCATGAATCGGCATGTCGGGCTGGGGCTGAATGTCAGCCCACTGTGAGCAGATAGTGGAGCTCTCTGGAGCTGGGGAGGGACTGTGGCACACTGCTGTCAGGACACCCACACTGTGGTCAGCCCACAAACAATTAGCAGCACAGCTCTGCACAGAGCTCGATAATAAAGATGATTCAGGATGGCGTGTATACATTCCCAGGGAGCCAGTGGATTTCTCCTTCAATCGCCCTTCTCTGTTCTTCTCATTTTATTTATTTATTTATTTATTTATTTGATTTTTTTTTCTATCATCATTTATTACATCTAGGCTATAATTTAATTTAGAATTCAGAATCAGACTCACAATCTAAAGTCTGGATCATTCGTCCTTTCAAATGTTATAGATTTAATCTCTATGGTATTAGGTGCAGTGGCATCAAATATGATTCAATTATTAGATATTAGTCAGTTACCCAATATATTAAAATCCATCGTTTTATAAAAAGTACAGTATATTATTGTTAGGTTCAAATGTGTGTATGCCATCTAAATACATTTTAGTTAAAATTGTTTTTGTTTTCTCTAAGCCATGTGCAAATTGTAATTCATTTTTTATTTTATTGATCTTTTTTTGATAATTTGACAGTAGTTTAAAATAATACTTAATTCACATTATGGGTTGTTTGAAATAACAATGAAAAGTAAACTGTGTCTAAAATGCTTTAGTAGTACAACAGTATTTTTTGTACAGGTTGTATTTTACAAGTAAGAAAATTAATTAAACAAACTTTTGTGGAAATTAATGCCTGACAGGTTTTTAGGGCTGACAGAAGGTGTGACTCCCAACTTCCCAAAAGAAGACGAGTCTGAGGAATGCTTGTCTATCCCTCCTGAACCATTTAAAATCACCTTGCAGGCATTGACTTGGTGTCTGTGTGCATGTGCATTAAAAACAAAGAAAAAAATAATGTATCTTTGATTTTTCTTGGGAAAAATGTTTAAAAACTGAGATTCCAGAATTAAACTGCATGTTGTGTTGGTTTCCACTAAAAGCCCACAACAAATTCTTCTAGAGAGAAGGAAAAAGTGGGAGGTTAATATAAGAGCAACTCCTTGTCAAGCCTTTGAGGGTAATTCAACTGACACTGATGAGAATCAATGTTCCTTTGAATGCATTACTTGGCAGAAACAGGCCTTTTGTCCCTTAAACTCAGCTGGCAAAAAATGATGCCCTACGAACAATGGAGAAGAGATGGAAATATAGGAGAGAGCGAGAGACCAGTCCTAGCTTTACTCTTTTTCATAGAAGCAAATGGATTTGGAGCACTTTATGCATTAATCAATCAATATCACTCACTGTACATCAGCAACATGGGCAAGTTATGAATGACCTTTTAAACAAAAAAAAAGGACACTTTAATGTGCAGAAGACTGCTCATAGCTTAGTAACTTCGGCTGAATTTTATCGCGCATGATTACACCTTCATGAGGCACGCGGCCATTACTGGTGCACTAAATACGACAAGGTTAGTCGTTATTCAATTTGCACACAGGGAGTGGGGGGCTGCCACTGCACTGAGCGGCTTAGCAGATAAAAAAAAGACACATTCTAATCAAACTGGAGTTCATTTTGAAACAAAACAACCCTCTCTTTATTTGATATTTTCCACCCTTTACCCATTTGGTGAACTGTGTTGAGTGGTCCACATATACAATATACTCAATAAACCCCTAGCAAGTATGAATACATGATTAATGGCAGGGTTGGGCCATTTATTGTCCATTGTACCTGATGAGGATGTTGTTTACTAAGAAATGTTGATAGCACTGAATTGTAGAAGAAACTGTGCTAGTTCAAAGAGGGCAAAATACCTCAGAGGTGGCAGTTTACAGGGGTGTCTTAGCAAGACAGCAGTGTATATTAGGAAAAACAGAACTATACATTGCTAATTTTACCACACTCACAAAGCTTTAACCCCCGTTTCCAGCACTTTTTTTTTTTTTTTTAGCAGCAAAGCAAACTGTTAATGTAAACACAGAGTGTATTGCTTTGTGAATATGGCATTCAATATCTTGCAGTTCATTTTACTTTAATAAACAGGTTTCTGCAATGAAGAAACATTCCACGTCCCATTGAAACAAACAAATGCTAACACATTAGTACCTTTATTTTTTTTTCAGGGGACACAAACCTTACAACATATTAATGACTAAAGGCAACAAGTACAAGCAATAGTGTTAATTAGACTAAGGGATTTAGATTTGAGGGAATATTGTTTTTGTAGAAATACAAGCATTTATGGAAAGAGGAAATCTGTTGAGGACGAAATGACCTTAAAGTGGATTGGAGGGCCTACCGCTTCCACTGGAACAAAGAAATGCCCTTTTTTAATTAATTTTTTTGTAACTGGGGAGGGAGGATTCCGAAAGGATATATTTTTTCAACACTCCCCCCCCTCGCGGCACTGGAGCGTGGATGTGAAGTGTGCAGGCCGAGTGGAACGGACAGGGGTTGACTGAGGGAAAGGAAGAGCCAGGGTTAAGCGCAGAAATGAATGCTATTGTGCCCTCACAATGGGGGCTGCGAAGTGACTGCGGAAGACAGTTAAACAAAAGGAGACAGAGCTCTCTCTTCCCCCACCCAATTATATTTCTCAGCCCCCACTTTAAATGACAAATAAAAAATAAGTAAAAAAAAAAAAAAAAAGCGAAGCTATTTTTCCTAATTCCCTTGCCATGTAACGTACACTTGACACAAGCACCTCAGATACGAGACGAGTTTAGGTTAAAGCAAGCGGGCCTGCAGGTGATTGACACTAACAGGTCTGTGTGTGCATTCAAACAAAAAGTAATTCATACCGGAAACAGCACCATTATTTATGGATAAATATGAACACATTGAGACAGCACTGTTTAAAAAAGATTCATTGCAGTGCAATCATATATTGCAGGTGAAGTTACCAAATGATGGTCAACAAGATTCTAGAAATGTTACCACTATTGGGGATCTGGGATCTACAAAGGTCATATACTGTACACCCTTCAGTGTTGTTGCTTGACAAAGTAACTAAAATGATTATTATTATTATTATTATTATTATTATTATTATTATTATTATTATGCTATATATTATTCTATTATTTTACATTATATTATTGAGTAGACCCTAATACTGGTGAAGCCATCTGAGGTTTCTTTGTAACAGAGTTTGCATCAAATAGAAATGATGTGACATTAAGAATAGTTTTGCTGTTTAAATTATTCTTATTTAAATATATATTAGAAAGCAAATATAGTATAGAGTGCTGCAAGATGCACGCCGATATTCACCACACTCAAGGTCATAACTGACCTCTCGCAGGGTAGACATAACAGGAAATACAATACAGCTGCAGGAAAGGGATTATGGGATGTGTAGTTTTTTTAAAAGCTATTTAACCTTCTGCTCAACGAAGCTCATTAATAATGTTCACGGGGGTGGGGCTGACCTTACCGAAATGCACTACGACCCTGCTGCTCTGTCCTTCATAGGCATTATTAATGAGGCCTTATTGCTGCGGTTATTGTTTGTTTTCTGAACAAATGCCATGATTCACAGTTTCCACCGAATGAAAGGAACCCTCCTGTAGTGACCCCTTTAGTTGAAGGCATTAGCAGCGACCCCTGGCCCCCCACAGCCTGAACACATCCCTGTTAGGATACAAGGAACGCAATCCGATGAAATCTTCCCTCAGTATCACTTTATAAAAGGTCACGGGAAGCCTTATCGACCTTGAGCGAAACCCTCTGCCTGGACTTTGCCTGGCGAGGAGCACAACAATAACACACAAAGCCTGACCAGACTCTACAATAGATACAGTATATAATAATGCTGTTTCCACATACCCTTGTGATATAGGTCTGTATACCCTATGGGGACAAAGTAAACAATGTAGGAAGACCTGAGTGCAGTATTTGTTATTCATTTTAACTCCAAAATTGGATTTCAGCAATGGGGACTGCCAAGATGTATATGAAATTCACAGCGGAACCCATTTTTGGGGATAAAATAAAGAACAAAATGTCCAGTCTGATTTTGCTCATTAAAATAGTTTGTTCATTTAAGTGTTTTACATTTATTTGAAAAGGAGACAGTTGTCTATTCACAGATTCAAGTATATTTAGTAAGCAAGAGGTCTTGGGGGATAAAAAAAAATCCATAGTGCATTTCACTACCCCCACAAAACTTTTTTTTCACAGCATAGAAATTACAAGAGTAATACACACCATAAAGAGAAACACACCAAAAAGAAAAAACAACCCTGACAAGCAAGCCACAGTTTAAAAACACTCTGGAAGTCATTTTTATGCTCTGTGCTCTTTAAATCAAAATCAGTCAATATGAACGCACACAAACACGCGCAGACGCACACATATATTTCAGTAGACTATCCAAACATGACGCAGGAGAATCTGTCCAGCAGCAGCTAATAAAATAGCAGTGACACTGAGGCAGACTCCACCGAACAAAGAGACTCTGTCAAGAATCTCCCTTCCGATTGGGGGGTGGGGGGGTGGGGGGGGGCAACATAAATCTCTTCGAGTCAAACGGCAGGAATGTTCCAGTTTGTCAAAAACAAATACCAGCTTGTCTCCGACCGTCACTTGGGCAGAATCCTCACATCTGGTTAAACAGAGTTAAATTTTCACCCACTACAAGACAAGAAACTCGCTGCAACAGTCCCACTGAACAAAACCAGATTGACTAGATCTAACCATATGTGTAACCCTAGACAGACTTGTGGTATTCACAGTATGTTGAACATACCTACATCGCTAATGGCAGAGATATGCAGCCCTCTGGGAGGTGATAATACAGAACTCACTTTTCGTTGATGACACAGTTATGATCACAAGGTCATCCTTGTGATCAGGTCATCCTTCAATGCTTCACTCCTTGACTTAATCTCTGTGAGGGAAGTCAATGCATGTTCACAGCCCACAGGTAAAGGTTACTGGGTTGGCTATTTAATTATTTTAACTAAAGCCCCACATCAGTGCACTGGCATCCTAACTGGAAAACAGAGAACATCCTAGTCCATATAACCTAGATGGGGACAGGCAGTGATTAAGGTGCAATAGAAGATGCACCACATGCATTGGTGATGTGCATTAAAATGTATCATGCAAGTGTTCAGCATTGTTCTGCTAGAAGTTACTGCATTACATCTATACAATATCTGTTCAGCCTTGCAATGTCCAAAGCATATTAATACCGGATGATTTTCCTAATAATGTTCCTGGATTTTGGTGCTGGTTTAATTACATATCTCTACCCCAGTTTATGTAAAGTGCATGTACTTTTAAACAGTCAACCATGAGATATGATCAGCTGTACTAAAAATAAACTTTGTAATAAAATTAAACAAACATGTAGACTGATTGTCCTTCCATAACAGGAATGGCATTTGAGAAGAATATGGTTTAATTTGATGTATTACTTGGTAATTATGCGTAAGTCAGATTTAACACAAAACATATTTTTCCAGTTGCCACTATACAATATAATTGGCTATTGTTGTCATTATGTGATGCATTTCTCCCCACATACTAATTATGAGCATACATTGTGTGCAAGCAATATTATTTTAACTAATTCTTTATTCCAATTCAAAACTTTATCTTGGCAAGCTTTAAAATTCAAATTTTTATGGTAAAATTTGAAAACATAGGGTCATGATTTTCTTGCAATTTTCACACTGTCATATTCTCACAACAGAATACATTTAATCAATATAATATCTCATCGAATACTAATTCTCAATTTTTGCAGATGTTACCAGTAAGGAAGCTGCCCAGATATCACTTATAGCTGGGGATAAAAAATAAAAAAAATAAAAAAAGAGCTGGAAGCTCTTTTAACTCCGAAAATCCTTGAATCGGAACTTGGAATTGCTGATGTAACATTTTTGAGCTACCCAATGCGGCTTGATACAGACTTCGATTGGATTTTATTTAAATATAACACTTGACAATATTGGCGAATGACTATTCCAGGCAGTATGCTGTTCAATGAGTACCTCTGCAGGCCTATAATACAGCAATTGTCTCTAAATAATAAGATTAAGCTTATTTTTTAAGACCAGGACCTTCAATATTGTTTCTAATGTCCAGGCAAGCAACAGCCACATATAACCAGTGAAAACCCAGTCACAGAAAGGAATGGCTGATTACTGAAAGAATATCCCTATTTAAGCCAAGCTTTCAAACAGCTAGCTACTTAAACCCAATGCCTTCCATGCTGCAGCCCAGCGCTTTTCTTCTTTCTCAAACCACTGAGATACTCAAACCCACCCGCTTCCACACTGCGGCCCAGTGCTTTCATTCTCTAACCACTAAGCTACTCTCTTCGGCTTCCTGAAAATGACTGTACAAGCAGCCAAGTCTATAAATAAAACTCATTAGCACATTTGGTAAGTACAAATGAGATGACTCCTCCTGATGGACTGTCTATCTTTTGTATCAGCTTTCATGAGAGTGTCTGTAATGGCAGGAGATGGAAGCCAATATTATAATGTTCCTTTGTGCGACGTTCCTCAATGGCTGAATTAAAAGACTCTAAATAAACTCTAAATGACCTCTTCTGATCCAGGTGATCGTCTGTTTACCCTGTGTTGCCTGGAAATACATGCATTTATAGTTCAACCTATACTAACTCTGTTCTGAGTTTCTATGGGGCCTGTACTTTTGGGGTTACCTGTCTCCTATCCAGAATATAGGAGGCACTTTTTTACACAGAGAATTGTGAGGGTCTGGAACCAACTCCCCAGTAATGTTGTTGAAGCTGAAACCCTGGGATCCTTCAAGAAGCTGCTTGATGAGATTCTGGGATCAATAAGCTACTAACAACCAAACGAGCAAGATGGGCTGAATGGCCTCCTCTCGTTTGTAAACGTTCTTATGTTCTTATGTACAGACAGCTATGGAAATAAGAAAGAGAAATGGTAAAAAGGACTGAAGTGTTCTGAATAACATCAGAAAATCTCATCAGTTTTATAATTTCAACCAAAACAGCAGGGATTGGATTGCTAAGATAAGTGGAATTTTAGAAGCTAACCCTACACAGCAAAGCAAAGTGGAATCATCTATAAAGCCGTCACTTGATGTTTTTAATAAAAGCTGCTGGTTTTGTTGCAAACAGAAGCAATGATTTATGAGATTCCTGCCACGTTTTGTGGCTGGGGAGACATGCTTTCGGTCTGCAGCTCCAGCCGCACGCAAATCAAACAATTTCCTTTCCCTCCCCGACTCTGCGGATTAGAGCTAGCCCTCCGACAGATACCACGAGCATCCTCTGCTCCCTCTCCTTGGCAAGAATAACATTTATGAAAATAATATACCAATGGTTTGAATTTCCATACTCTTCTTATTTGGTGATTTCAGGGCAGGTGGCGGGGTTGGATAATATCCTCTTTCTGAGAAGGTTTATTTCTCTTTTTAACAAGCGTGGAAAATTGTGACATTCCTAGCATTGCTACTCATTGAACTCATCACCCCCCCCCCCCCCCCCGCGCATGACAGTCAGCACAGAGATGGAAACAGCTGGGCAGACCAGCTCACCACTTGCCTTCACCTTCAGATCTATAGAAAGAGACTCATATGCCGACTTGGCTCTTTAAACATTTTTTTTCTATACTCCATGCACAGAAATCAATCTTCATGCCTGGGGTCATAAGGTGTCTCACATTACCATGTTTTAAAATCTGAAATACAACTACAAGACAGGGTAGCACACACTGTGCAATGGGTCTCTCTCAAGTTCACATGACATATTCATGTGTTATTCAATTCCTGACAGACTTTGATAGCGGGGAAATAGTAAACACTTGGTTGGTAGTTGATTATTCTCTCTAGGAAACACACTTTGCTTCAGATTCCCACCCTCAAATTACCAGAAAGAGTTAGATGCAGATATCATTGAGGGACGGTTTTGTATCCCACCAGAATCATTTAAAAAAACCTTGCAGAATCATCATGTTCAATCAGTGCTGCCTGTGTGACCAAGACAGCCCTACATTCTATGGTTTGATGTCCTCAGCTTAGACCCCAGTGTTTGTTAGTACAGTTTGGCACTTTTGACAGTATTTGATTGAGAGAGGCCAGGTCTGATTAGCAGTGTTCAGGTCAGGATGGAGGTGTTCTCACTTGCAGAGCTGTGAGGTGAAGCTCTCATTGACCTGCCACCACTGTGTCTGTAGCCACCATCACTGTCCTTCACATTTCATGAACACTAACTCTCACATTTTAATTGGAATTCAAGTAAATAATACATTATAATACCAATCAAAATGCTAAGCAGCCCTTGGACCCCCACTTGCTGATAGTCGCTCTATAGACCCAGTTGCAATCCCACATTCTGCTCCGACAATGCAGGGAGGTATGCTTTCGAAGGCTGCCTAGGCTGTGAAAGTGGAGACAATGAGCAGTGTCTGCTCCCAGCTTTCTGGCCCTCAGACAGACAGGGATTTCCTCCTTGGACAGCCAAGCCATCACAGTCCAGCGATCAAGGGGCTGCATCTGTCAGCCAACGGAGGAAACTGCAGATTTAAGGCTTGGGCTAATCCACAGTGTCAATGGATTTTATTCAAGAGTCATAGTGTATCTCTGCCTCTGCCAGAAGCCAGTATATATATATATATATATTATTATTATTATTATTATTTATTTCTTAGCAGACGCCCTTATCCAGGGCGACTTACAATTGTTACAACATATCACATTATACATTATTTCACATTATACAGATATCACATTATTTTTACATACAATTACCCATTTATACAGTTGGGTTTTTACTGGAGTAATCTAGGTAAAGTACCTTGCTCAAGGGTACAACAGCAGTGTCCCCCAGTGGGGATTGAACCCACAACCCTCTGGTCAAGAGTCCAGAGCCCTAACCACTACTCCATATATAATTATTCTTTTATATATAAAAGAATAATAGTAAAAACAGGTGAAATTACTGTAGCCCAATTCTCAGCCCTCTGAAGTTACCTGAAATGGTCCCCCAGCTTGAACCACCAGGCTACATTGCTTCCCTCCCAGTCACTCAGTTCTAAATACTAAGCCACTTTCCTTTACTCCCAGTAACTTAGCTCTAACCACGAGGCCATATTTTTTCTAACCAAAACACAGGCCACTTTTCCTCCCTCCAAATCACCCAACTTGAACCACTAGGCCACACCTCCTTCCCAGCTCCTCAGCTCTAACCACTGAGCAGCACCACCTCTGCAATTGAAGAAGATGGGAAGGTTTCTTTTTTCTCATTTAGTACAGGGCTAAGATAGATAAACTAAAGTAAAAAAAAATCATCATGTTAAGCAGCACTTTTTTTTTCTTAGGAATTAAAACAATGTGTGTCTTTTATCCCAAGTGCTGGTCTAATTGGATGGGAAATTCATCTCTGCCGTCTTACTGCTCCCTGAACACTGTGGACTGAAGGAAAGGAGAAGAAGGGATCGTGGGGAGGGAGGGAGAGTGAGACATGTGGCATCAAACCCTGCCGACTGCTCTTCAGCCCCTTCCAGTCCCAACAAAGCCCTTTTCACACAGTTTAGCTTTGTGTTCCCAAACCTGGCTGGACCCGTCTCTGTCTCTCTGTCTCTCTCTCCCTGTCTCCCTCTCTCTCTTCTCTTCACTATCCTTGCAGGGTCCGGTACAAAGCCTTTGTGTTAGTGGAGGAGAGGCATGCCAACGTGTGCAGGAATTACTATTGGGCACTGAAATAAACAGCTGTTCCCCAAAGAGAATGTCACACACATACTGCCAGAATTATTATTAATTTCTATTTTACCAAAAGCATGTATTAGACATCCCGGACAGGTTTGATAATAACAAGAATAAGTATTATTTATTTTTATTCAAAAGGAAAATTATAAGATATGTAGCAATGTAGACATGTTCTTATGTTTCCACTAATACCTTCATCAGTGTTATGGGTTTCTAACTGTGAATAAATTATCAATATGTATAACTTGTGTACTGGTTACAGAGAGGGGCAATACTAGTGGCAATAGCTTTTATGAGGAGTTCTTGTGACCCTATAAACAACAGAAGCAGAACTTGTTTATCTTAGGTTAGCCAACATCAGGGGAGCAAATGTTTGTTGTACAGAGATATTTCTTACACTGTAGGGCAACAGAGTTGAGTGTGTCTAAATCCTACACAGTATGACAGTTTTATTGACTCTTCACGAACGTTATTGCCGTGTTTGTCTTCTTTGAACTGTCCTTTTTTAAAGCAGGTCAATCAGAATCTGACTTCAATACTTAATTATTAGAAGACTTGTAAACTCTGCAAGTTACACAAGTTTACCAATCATTATTATTACTACTACATTAGTATTTTACACCTATTCTATGTTATTGCTCTGTTTGTGTTCTGAAGGTTCTTTGGTAAGTGGGCCTCAAGAAATTAAATTTGTAATATATATTTTAATATATATTGAAGATGCTACTCTGTTGAAGTTAAAAGACTTCAACAAAGACTGTCTGGATTATTAATAAAACAGAGGCATGGCTGGCATTTTCTTTGAAATTTTCTTAACTCGAAATACTCTAAACACTCCGGGGGTTCATATTAAACGCTGGAGAGATAGCGCTGAGGCAGTGGAGGGGGCAGCTAAGCAACTGAACAGATGGAGAGCACCTTGCTCTAATTCAACAGCAGCAGCAGCCAGGGGAATTACTGTGGAGCTGACCCAGAAATCCAGGGCCAGCTTTGTTTTAACAAGCGGGGGAACCTTTTACCACTTTAGCAATAGTGCCTCAACCACAAGAAAGAGCTCTGCGCTTCTCAAGAAATAGCATGGAGGAAATTAAATATTACACCAGGAGGGAGCATTTCTACTGGGGGGTGGAGGTTAAGAAATCCCTGAGTTCTTGCCTGTATGTTCATTATCAGAGTAATTAAATCAAGATGCTCTGGGAGAGAAAAGAGAGGCTGACGCTCTGTATTACACATTTCATTTCGTTTAACAGACCCTCTTAAAAATTAAATAAATACATGGAGTGTATTTTTCCCTGATAACTCCCCCCCCCCACATTGTTATGTGTTATGTGTATATTTCTGCAGGTTTTTGGTAAGCTTGTGTTCTGATCATATGTGTGAGCTGTACTAAAAAAAGACACTTTGGTCGTAACATTAGCCTTCTGTTAGTAATTCTGAAGACCTTCAGTTGTTGCTATTTAAAGTTATGAGTGAGAAAGCTGTGTATTCTACCATGTTTCCTATTAAAGTCTGTATATGTGTATCTCAGAACACTGATGAAAGCATTTGCCAACACTGCTTCGTTTCCTACTCTGTAGTTTTACCACAAAATGCATGTTTTGGAAAGCAATGTGATTGTTCTGGAAAGTATGCATTAGTGGGTTTAAGTTCTGTGTTTAACAATATCATGAAGAGATTATCAAGTGTGCACTAGGGATAAACATGTCTGTGTGCATTCCTCTTCCTTATAAAACACACACAGCTATTCACTGTGCTACAGTCCTGATATGTGGGCTTTTCTATGTTTCGTTTATTACTTCTGTCAAGTGGCTTTACCAAGGTACTGTTTGCAAATATGGACATCCATTAACATACTTCAAAGCTTACCAGACAGAAAAAAAAAACTGCAAACCCAGCATGGCTGTTGTTCTTTATTTCCCTCCTTTTAACCTAAACAGACTGCCTTTTGCCTCAGCCTGCTTGCCTGCCTTCTTGTCCACTGTATTACGGTCATTAACATATTTGGAGTGCAGCAAGCAGAAAGCTTAATTGTCCTTAATTGCTCAGCTAAATACATTCTCTAATGCTTCGCCTCAGATCTGTGACTGGCTTTTGCGTAATTTCCCAGCCCCTGGCTTCATTATCCCTGCCTCCTTGGAACAAAGCGTCTTTAGAGCCTGGTTTTACATAACACAGGGAGCCTCTGTGAGCAGGACACCAGCGCCTCATGAGGAGGGGGGGGCACACAATGGAGCCCCTTTGTCAGGACCCAGTGTCAGGGGGCAAGAGTCAGAACAATTAGGAAAAAAACAGAGAAAAGACAACGTGTTAATTGAGCGACGCTCACTCTCTTAAACACGGCTTTAACAAATGCTGTGTCCTGTTCCTTTCTTGTTTTTTCTTCTACAGAAAGAACAGAAAATCACTGAATGCTTCTTTAAATCGGCAGGGCTGGCAGAGTGGCAGTGCCCCAAACAGACTGTTTATCAATGAGTAGAATTGAGTGACACGCACCTTAACATAAATGCTTTTGTTTTGTTTTATTAAAATGGAAATAAGAACCTAAACTTATTTTTACTGTGAGCTCAAAATAAATATATAATGGATTTATATTACATTTCTTACATAGATCTCATGCCGTTTTATTTTAGTTTATTTTTAGAATAAAAATGGTCGTCCACTTGTACTAGCAAAATCCAGTACAGGTGGACAAAGCTGCACAATATCAATATCTATGTTAAACGAAGAGATTGGTCTTTCTTTTCAATTCAAATATTCTTTCCCTACCTTTCTCATACTTGATATGGTAACCCCTGCTGGATACTGATGATGTCACCGGTGGTTAACTTTTGATGCTATATTTGTATAATATGCCAACATTCACAGCTAAGCAAAGCATTATAAAAACCTGGCTAACCGTAGTGAAATACAGTAAATGCACAGTACAGGAGAATCCATCCAAACACCAAAAGACAAGACTGTGCTCTCTTCACAGCTTGTTGTGGAAACTATTCCTTAGAGAAGAAAAGCCAAATAACTCTCTAATTTCAAAAAGAACAATAAAGACTCCGGAAATGTCTGAGTTGGGGTAATTAGCATTTTTCCTCTACTTGTCTCCACTTTGTAAGCAATTGCCCTTAGCGCAAAGCGTGTTTTCTTTTTTGGAAACAACATCACTACAGTCATGCATTTAATCTGGTTTTAAATTCATTACAAATGGTACACAAGTCCAGATTAGGAACACAGTAATTGGATCTTAGCCAGCAAATGCAATACAGTATCAATAAAAAAAATTATAAAAAGAAATTCAGTCTAGAATTTGAAATATGAAAGCCAGCAAATTAAAGACACTGTAGAGAACAAGGTACCAAAAAACTATTTTCCGTAACATAAATTCACTGCTCCAGCTGTAAAATTAGAAGAAGCAGCATTGTGAATAAGTACCATGACCTACAGTAAAGCCACCATATGTACATGTAAAAATGGGAGTGTGACATACGAACAGATAGAGGTGGGTGATTCACTCAATAACCTAGGCTTAAGAATGAAGAACCATCACAATTGGTGAAGTGGTTCTCCAGATATATGTACACCTCTATCAAGCTGCTGCTGCTTATAAAACTTGGGAGGCATCCATCTGCAGCTGTATAAAGTGGTATGTGACTGTGAGGCTTTGATATCTCTCGGTGTGTGAGTGTGTGTGGAACAGTTCTACCTGTGTCAGCGGATGGACACTTGCGGATAGTGAAGATCGTGCCCAGTTCCTCCTCTTCCTCTGGGAGCCCTTTCTGAAGGCGCTGCAGTTTGCGCAGGCTCTCGCTGCGCTGGTGCTTCATGGAGCGAACGTGCTGGATCAGGTTGAGCTTGGCCTTGGTGGAGTAGTTACACAGCACACAGTGGTAATAGCACGCCTCCCCTTCCACGCTGCTCTCGTGCTGCTGTAGGTGCTGCGAGAGAGACAAGTGAGAGAAAAACCTTTAGAACAAAACACAGTTAATAGGACCTGTATTTATTCACTGGCTTTTTTGCCTTTCACCTCAAGAGGTCTGGGTTTAAATACAACTTTAAGTACTGTGGTTTCAACCTAGCCCCCAGTGGACATTACTGTAACCTACATCACAAAACCACCAAGCAATCTGACATAATGCTTAACCACTGATGCTTGATAGAGGCACAGTGCTTGATGGTAGAGAGTCTTCAGGTTAGGATTGAGGTGCTCTCTCTTGCAGAGCTGAAAGGCTTGACTGTAGCCAGTCTCATTGTCCGTCTTTCAGGAGTGCTAAATTTAAATATTACCAGGGAGAACAGACTGCTATTAACCTGAGCTGTCACCTGTTCATAGCAGACAGTAAGTTCCAGTAATGATATATATATATTATTTTCTAAGTCATTTTAGTTAAACGCTTCAGCTAATGTCTTCATCAGTCTTCTGTGCTGGTTTACTGAAATTATTTAAGGTAACATTGTAAGAAACCACCAGTTATCTGGTCTGGACCATTGATTACGGTCTATATGGAAAACCAGACCAATAAGAACCAAACAGTGGAAGTGAAGTAAAAAATCACCCTGACAAGGGGACTGAACTGGGAACGTTGATTCCTGTGCTCAAGAGAAGCAGCCTGTAGCTTCCTCCAGCTTCTAAAAAGGAAACTCCAAACATCTGCCTGTTTCACGCATGGGATAAAGAATATTGATCGGGGCCAGTCAAATCTTTCCTTTTAGAGAGCGACAGAGAGAGAGAGTGAGCGGGCAACAGTGAGAACTACATTCTGAGACTAACCATTACATTCCTAAACATCTCCCCAGGAGGAGAAGAAACCCTTTTACCAAATTACAAAGCGGAAAGTAAAAATAAAAAAAAAACATGTCACAGCAGCTAAGCTTTCTGAAAGCTCCAGTCATCTTGTCGTCTACAGAAAAGTTACAAATTTTCAAAAGGGATTTATGAAATATCTAATAGTGTATTACCCTAGCCAGTATAACCATTAGCTCAACCCAGAATTATCAGCAATGGAAATACCTGTATTGCACAGTGGTCCATTGCTGGTTTTGAGGCCTCCAGCACGACAGTATTATGACAACTTTTATTGGTATTTTTGACCTTCCTAAGATGTCTGCCAGAAAGCCCACCCCCCTAGAGCTGATCTACAAAGAAGAGATGTTGTCAAAACTACGACCCTGGATAGAAAACCCAACTAAAGTACCACAGCAGTCACTCCAGGTAAAATGTGTTAATGCACATTGCCTGTCCCTCGAGCACACTAAAATTGCACATATTGTACTGCATAGCTTTTATTAAAGCAATGGAAACACTTTTTTTTTAACCAAATTAAATCAGGTATGGATACAAAAAACCTCTCATTTCCCTGAAATGATCCAGTCATTTTCTCACAATATTTAATTTTCTTGTGATATTTAAACTGGGTTTTCAGCACAATTGTATTGCACTTGCTGGGGTGTCACATTTCGCATTTCTACTCAGCAACACCTAAAATGTACATTAGAATTCTGGTTCCTGGAACCCTAGGTTTGCAAGCCCCACTGCTCTGCCTAATAGAGTTAAAAGGTGATTTTTTAAAAGGTTTTGCGAGATGGTATGTTATTTTTTTTTCAGTGTCTGATGCTGGGTGATGTAATTGAATAGGTGCTGCTGGAAATATTTTCAGTCTGATTTATAGTTGTCCTCCCTTCACACGCTGCAGCACACCAGGTACATTAGCCCTTGACAGAAAGATTTATTCAAAGAAAACTTACATCATCGTATCTGATCTGGGAAACTGAATCTCGGGTTTGTCTGAACAGATGTTGGAACTCTTTTCAGTGATAGACTGGGGGGGAAATCTGCTCTTGCAAAGCGGTCTATGTACAATACAATTCAGTTTCAATTTACACAGTGCCTCAAGGAATAACTGTACAATAGACAGCTAAAACAAAGACTTAGTTAAGACTTAATACAAACCAGGCAGTCACTCTTATCCAGCTTTAACCACTAGACTATGTTGCCACCCTCCCAGACCCTCAACTCAAATCCCAAGGCCAAAATGCCTCCCTTTTCTTCAGTTCCAACCACTAGGCTACACTGCCGTCTCCCCAGTCCCTGATTTCAAATCACTAGGCTCAAACTACAAGGCTGCACTGCTCAAGTCCAGCTCAGTACTTCAGCCCAAACTACGAAGCACTCTGCCTCCCCTTTCCTCAACCACCTGACATGTACAAATGAACACATGCATAGTAGTTATTATATTAGGAGGAAAGCTCTCAGTAAAAGCACAGGTTGCATTTAAAACTGTGTGGATGGTAAATCATGGGGTGTGTTCCAGCAGTAACTGACGGTACCCTTGCTAGATTCAAAACAGACGAGGAGAGCAGCGAGTGGCAGAAACGATCAGAGGATTTTAAATTCTATAAAGCCATTATGACGTCTTTTCACAGCCTGTCCATCACAGCAATTTCCTAATTGTGTCTCAACAGAGGAGCTCACAAAGACACTCTCTGACTTTAGGCAGCTACACGCATTTGTTATTTCTAAAGGGGAGAGGTCGCAGAGGAACTGGAACATAAAGTCACTTCCATGTCAAAACTGAGATCACGCTGGCACGTGCATGCCCACCACAATGTAGTATGGTATTTGGTTAATGGCCTGAAATATTACTGTTATGCATGGGTTTTTACAAATATTCTACAAAACTATCTCAATACTTTAAATTCAACACACCTTTTTTAATATCATTTTCAAGAAATTACACATATTTTCAGATGGAATTGTTAAAAAAGTAGACAGATATTGTGGCTAAACTTTCTATACTAGAGTTTCTAGTTTCACCTTGTATACAGTATTATTGAGTGTGAAACGATAAGGGTGAATATGAAGAGGATATTTGTCAATATATTAATTAAACAGGCCAGTCTGGAATTTTGAAAAATGTTGTAACCTACAATTTTTCACTGTTTTTCATTATCTGACTTGCTTGTCAAAATCATGAAACATTGAGAACAGTGACAGTGACAGGCCCTTACTCAACTTGGCCTAACTGGAATTTGGAGTAATTTGTGAATTTATATATATATATATATATATATATATATATATATATATATATATATATATATATATTGTTTTAAACTCTACTGTATTCATGTGGCTTGATCGATCAGGCAGTGAAACACCACGGTCTCCCCAGCTCTAGGGAGCCTCTCTTCCCTCTCTCTCTCCTGCTCTGTGGGCTCTGCCTGCACCCCGCCACGTTGAAAGCCAGCCTAGTGCTAATCGGGCTAATCCATTCGAAATGAACCATTAAGAGTTCTCTGTCTGTGGGTCAAGTGTCTGCACTGGGAAACCACAAAGGGCCCCAATACACCACCAGCTGACAAATACAATCATTTACCAGCACTCTGCCGGGAATCAACAGGGAAAGGGTGTGTGGGGGGTGGGGGGTGGGGGGTGCGGGATGTATGGGTGGGGGGCAGACCAATGGCAAATTTAGGGCTATAGGCTTATGTAAAGCAATGGCAGAAGTTAGCTCAAGAAAGACCAAAATGGTTTGGTAATCAGTACAGACACACAGAGTAGATTATAGTACTAAGATTAATACAACAAGTCAGACAAACAGGCAGTTTGTTAATAAGGAGAGGCCAGAATTTAACCTTGGAACAATTTTTAGATAGAGAGATTGGCCGGTGCATCAGTTTCCAAGATAAATTAGAAACGATATCCACCGAGAAACGGACACATATTCGTCTCATACAATTTAGACACCTTGCAGAATCACCAAGTATTGGCTGCCCACAGTGGGCTATCGACCCTACTGACAGTGTTATGGCAAGTGTTTCTAATGTTGTGTCCAAGCCTGAAGAAAGAGCTAGATGACCAAACTGTATTGCCTCCTGTTTTATGAAAAGTGGAAAAAGACAAAAAGTACTGTATAATCCAATTTTTCCTCCTCACTTTCATCCAAGGCACAGTTTCCTATGATCCTGAATCCTTGCACTGATAAATCAAATCACGTCAAAGTGGTGCACAGGAATTCAGCAGCTTAATGAAAAAGTCATGTTGAGAATGGAGATGGACTCACTGGGGTGTCTCTGTTCAGCAACCCCCCCCCCCCCTCTCCTGCTCCCCACTCCTAAGAGGCCCCTGCCTGGCAGATCAGGAGGCCCAGTCTACCTCGCTCATGGTTAAAATCACCCATAGAAAAAATGACTTTAAATTATTCATATTCTTTCTTTAAAAAGTAATTAAGAGCAGTTCATAATAGATAATAGTTATATATATATATATATATATATATATATATATATATATATATATATATATATATATATATATATATATATATAAATTAAAATTAATTAAAAAAAATAAATTAAAAAAATAATACCTAGTTTCTGTATGTAGCTTCACATTAACTGATGGTGATTACAATAGGTACTAGTAAATACTACTGTGTTTTACAGACTTTTATGGACAAAATCGGGCAGCAGTGTGGAGTAGTGGTTAGGGCTCTGGACTCTTGACCGGAGGGTTGTGGGTTCAATCCCCAGTGGGGGACACTGCTGTTGTACCCTTGAGCAAGGTACTTTACCTAGATTGCTCCAGTAAAAACCCCAACTATATAAATGGGTAATTGTATGTAAAAAAAAAAAAAAGTGAAATAATGTGATATCTTGTAACAATTGTAAGTCACTCTGGATAAGAAATAAATGTCTGCTAAGAAATAAAAAAAAAACAAAAAAAAAAACAGATATTAAGGTATTAAGACCTGCTGTCATTTTTTTCAATAAATGGGGGTCCTGTGGTAATATAAAGTTAATGCATTAAAAAGAGGGGCTAGCCACAGGCTAAATGGCTAGCAATTTTCAGGAACCTGGAGAAATCCCTCCATGAATTATCCAATGAGTGTATGAATGTGTATTGCTTTCTAATTACTGCTGCTATTCCCAGCACTTAGAGGGAAAGCCAGGCTGTTTCTCTACCGTGCTCTCTCAAGGTAAATATATCGTTCCTGGCAGACGAGCTGACAGCACTGAAGACTAAAGCCCCCCGTCCATCAGCAATGTGCAGAGCATGAGCTGCTATTGGTTTGGGCCTTGGCTGAAAGATAATTGGGACATTTGTTCTTCATTTTACCAATCATGTTCAATTGTAGACTAAAATAAGATTCATGGCTGAATGTTTACTGCTTCCTTCCACAGTTCAGTGAAATCAGCTTCATCAAAAACCAGACCGTGTGGGTTTACCAGTTTGTTTACATTATCCACGGTAGTTTGAAATAGGTGTACAAAAGGATGTAAAACGCAAAATTTAAGACGAGTTTAACTCAGGGAGGAAAAATAAATATAATAATAAAAAAAAGAAAAAAAATAGAAAAACGTATTGTGTATCGTACTTGTGGTACCAGTCTTGTAGTTTGCCATAATACTGCAACACTGTAGAATAACTTAAATGTAGATTACACTACTGGCTACTGTACTGTACTGCATTAGAAAGTCATTACTGTGCGTTCTTTTTTTGTAAGAGGAATCATTCTCAGCAGATTTATCTTATACTTTCTGCTAGTCTCCATCCCCAAGCAGCAGCAGCAGCAACCACAGGAGCAGTGCCCAGTGCCAAGCTCCGCGGCTGGCTTGAATTAGCCCCTGCGAGCCGTGACATGCCGAGCCTCTGTATTGCGGCCCTGTGACTCAATGCGTCCATTCCAAGAACAGACGTGCCCTTCCGGTGCGCCAGAGCGCCATGCTGCCAGCCCCTCCTCGCCCTGCTCTCTCCCCTGCAGGAGGAGGTGCTAGCGAGCAGGTGTATGGAGGCTGGTACTGTAGTTTTGCATGCCTTGCAGTTAGACTGAGAGCATTTTTCCCCATTGATTTTGATGATTGTATACATAATGCTAACTTTTGTGACTACCACCTAAACTGCATGATCCTCCCTATAATAGTTTTATTTACCCATCACTAATGTGCCAGGCTGCCCACTGGCCCTGTTCAAGAGCCAATAAAAGCATAGGAGATTGAGTGCAGGCCATCCAGCGCAACAGTTCCCTCAATCAGCCCAGCGATTGGCTTTAACAACTCCACTACACGTTAACGTTAAATAATGCAATAATTATTGAATTCCTTGCCAATAACTAAGATCCTGGAATGTAAACAACAGATATATAATTGCAGAGGGAAGGCAATCAATAAAAGCAGTCATTCAGGCCACATTAATTGCAAATCCACTCATTTGTGTCTCATTTGCGGAGGGGAGGGGTGGGTCAGTTGGATATCATATATTTCCCATTCAACCCCCAGCCCCCTTACCTAGACCTCCGTTCCTTGAAATGTTTCTCGATCAGCTCCGATCAATGTGTCCAGATAATTCATGGGGCAAGTGGCTTTCGCAAAATGCAGCTTTGAAATCAATGAACTGGACATTGCTAACGAGCCCCACTCAAAACCTAGAGGAAGGCCAGAGGTCCTAAGTTTTGCTCATTAAGTACATTTGGATACACACACACACACACACACACACACACACACACACAACATATACATATATTTAATTAGACCCAGATAAACAGATTGCCATTTAATGGGTTCAGTGTTTATGCAGTTCATTAAAAACAGACTGTAGTGTAGGGGAGCTTGCAAGAAATTATGTCAGCTTAGGATACATTAGGCACTACACTAGATATCACTGTCCCTTTTAAATACATCTCTCTGCTACAGGAGGAAGAGAGCTCTACAGAAAAAAAAAAAACTAGCAACAGCAACTGCACTTTAATGCAGGGAAAGTGCAGTCAGCTGGAAACAACAGAAGGGTGTGCTGGCCTGCAAGTTAACTGCTACCTATACTGCAACTGCAGTTCCGATGTCAGAACTGAAGGAAAGGCAATCACAAAAGCTGGAAAGATATTAGTCAACTCTTCAAATACAAAAAATAATCTTTGGCCCCATTGTCTTATCTAGTTGAATCGAAATGGGAGGCAAATTTCAAGGAAATCTGGTTCTCCCACAGGTAGATTAAAACAACAACAATATCCACAATTTATCAGTGAATTCAGTGTTTCCAAAAAGGACAGGAATTGGCTACTGTGAGCTTTTCTCCACAGATCTGCAAGCGAGCACATCTCTGGCCTGACTCCCCACTGCCTGCCGTTGGGGCCTCTCTCAAGCAGAAACTGACAGGTGCTCTAAAATTGGTTTTGTGATTAAACTGAACACTGTTATATGAGGAGGAGGTTAAATGTCAGCAAAACTTTCAAAGAAAATGTACAAAATGAAATTTACTGGTTGCATAAGTGTTCAGCCCCTTAAGTCAGTACTTGGTAGAAGCACCTTTTTGCAGCAATTACTGCTATGAATCTTTTTGAATAGGTCTCTACTAGCTTTGCACAGTAGGATGGTGACATTTTTTGCCCATTCTTCATGGGAAAATTGCTCTAGTTCTGATAAGTTTGTTGGGGATCGTCGATGGACTGCAATCTTCAAGTCTCGCCATAAATTTTCGATTCGATTCAAGTCAGGACTTTGACTGGGCCACTCAAGAACATTACTTCTCTTCTTGATCAACCACTCCAGTGTGGCTTTGGCTTTGTGCTTCAGGTCATTGTTCTGCTGAAATGTGAATTTCCTCCCCAGTTTCAGAGTTTTGGCTGACTCAAACAGGTTTTCCTCAAGGATTTGCATCTACTTTCCACCATCCATTCTCCCCTCTATCCTGACAAGCTTCCCAGTCCCTGCTGAAGAGAAGCATCCCCATAACATGATGCTGCCACCACCATGCTTGACAGTTGGGATGGTGTTGACTGGGTGATGTGCAGTGTTGGGCTTGCGAAAAGTTCAATTTTTGTATCATGTGACCACAAAACCTTTTTCCACATGTCTGCAGTATCATCTACATGCTTTTTTGCAAAATCCATACATGCCTTAAGATGAGGCTTTTTGAGTAATGGCTTCTTTCTTGCCACCCATCCATACAGGCCAGCTTTGTGTAGGGACCGGCTTATTGTTGATGTGTGAACACTGACTCCCATCTCAGACACAGAACTTTGCAGATATCTCAAGGTCATTGTTGGCTTCAGAGTGACATCCCAAACAAGTTTCCTGCTTGCCAGGCTGCTCAGTTTGGGAGGGCGACCTGATCTGGGTAGTGTCTGGGTGGTATGATGCATCTTCTACTTCTTAATGATGGACTTCACTGTGCTGAGAGGGATAATCAGTGCCTTTTAAATTTTCTTGTACCCTTCTCCTGCTCTGTACCTCTACCACTTTATCTCTGACTTGTTTTGAAAGCTCCTTGGTCTTCATGGTTGCTTTGTTGGATCACTATGTGAGTTGCAGCTTGAAAGTCTTTATATACCTGAGGGAAATGATCTACAAGTTAAACCACTTTGATTACACACAGGCTGAAACCATTTCAATAATTTTGTGACCTTTCAAGCAAATCATTTGCACCTGAGCTGATTTAGGGCTGCAGTAGCAAAGGGGTTGAATACTTATGCAACTGAGATTAATCTGTTTTTCTCTGTAAATCTTACTTATTTATAATTTATATGCATTTTTTAACTGTATCAATGTGGAGTAGTTTGTGTAGATTCTACATGTAAAGTCTAATTTGAAAGCGTTGTGGAGTACACTCAGGTGCCAACAAAATGTGAAAACTTTGCAGTGTGGTGAATACTTCTGTATATATATATTTGAATAATTAGCTATATACATTGTACTGGCTCAGTTGAAAATGTGTTAAAAACCATCATCAAGGTTGGAGACCCATACTCTAGAGCACTCATTTGCTTTAGTTTGATGGCTCTGGGTAGCACTACTTTCCTGCCTGCTTGCACCCCTTGTAAGTGACATACACCCTGACACCTGCCAGCCTCCCATTTGTCACATGCCAGGCGGACAATTGCTGCACGGCCTTGTGGGATGGGTGGCGGTGTGGGCCGCAGGCTGGCTGTCTGTCACAGAGACGAGGGTCTGAGCGACCAGGGAGAAGAAAAGGCACTTGTGATGATTAATATGGTGTTTGAAAATTAAATTCAGCACATGAACATTACCAAAACGCCATTTGTCTCTGACAACAAACATAGTGTTCTCTCTCTCTCCCCCATTCATAGGGTTAAAATCCTGTGTTTGAAAGTTGACAGGCATTAAAAAAGGAGTTAATTATTATTCTTATTGTAAGCTTTCTAAATGCATGTTTAAAGTTTATTCATCATGTTGTGCTTATTATGTTTACAGTTTAAAAACACTCATTCATTCTTGTGCAAAACTATTAGAACAGTGTGTGAGAACATTTGTTTTACCTTAGTATAGAAGGTTGAGTTTTTTAAATAATGAAATTAAATAAATAAATACATAAAAATGCTAAAACTTGCTGTGAAACCGAACCATCAGAAATAAATAACCCTTATTTATAAGACAGACCGACAGCCAGGCAAACAGACAGACAGTCAGCCCTTGAAAGAGTAGGTTTGTATTTGGAAAACAGCCTTGAATAAAATCTTGTCAGGCATGCATTATCAAGAGGACACGTCCAGCATTCCTGGATCAACTGAGTAAATATTTAATTACAACATAATTGGTTGCTGCTCCAGGCACCAAAATAAGGTTGTTAAAATATGCATCCCTTTATTTTATTTTAAAATAGAAAATTAACAAAGCAATAGAAGGAGCCCGATTCCAAAAACCTTACAGATACTGCTCAACAGCCCCCCTCTCCCCCATACTCAAGAGCTAATTAGCCACCCTGATAAGGGTACTGTGCCAATGAAAATATTTAATAGAATCTTAAACGGAGAGCTGTTCATTTTATCACTGTGCCAACAAAAGAGCAGGGGACCCTTGGAGTGATACCCTCCTTAAAATGCAAATCGGACTTGGGGGCTGTAGTACTCAGCATATGGCGATGCCAACATGCTGTGATTTGCATATTACATGAATTTCTTTTGTCAGAGGGATTCAGCGATCGTGTTTTAACACTAAATACCATTTCCTCCGAGTAAAACCTTCACTGCCCCACCACCACCTCCACGCCCACCCCCATTTGTGGAACAGAAAACAAACTGTTAACAGAAAGAAACACATTTTGACAGCTACCTGAACATGTTAATATTCCCCACTGCAATTACCTTTAAGCGGATTTGAGGACAATGTAATCTAATAAACATATCAAATAAGCAATTTGATTTTTATCTGATTTACACAGTCAGTTATAAAGCTTGTGCTGTTTATTGCTCAAATTTATATTTTTCTAAAATGCTTTTCCCAGCTCAAAACATTTTCTGTTGAGGTTTCTTTGTCTACAAAGATTTTGTTGAAATATTGTAAATGAAAAACAAAGACTGTTGCTGCAAGCCCTGCGTTTACCTTTTGGTAAAACAGTTAGTGAAATAAATGGGCATACTCACACAAGATGGATTCAGTTGTTAAACAAATGCCAATCCGAACATGCTCTCTATAATGTATTCATTGCATACCAGTTTCAGTCACAAAGCTGAAGACAGTATACTGGACAGGCTTTGACAAAGCACTGATAGTTGGTGCAAAGTTGGCAGGTGTTGTCGTATCCAAAGCCTGCACAAATTACTGATGTTTTTATGGAGGCACAAAAATGAGGACTCTATTGGTCATATTGAAGATCAGCCTTCACTGCAGATTTCCCTGAAGGAACTAGAGGAGGTAATCGTTGAGGAATTGGTCATGTATCCCTCCAGAACAATTTAAACACTGAAACAAAGATCTGGCACTAAAGCCCATTGACAGGCACTTCTGTTTCATTGTCCATCCCCTGGAAACCTTCATCTATGCTTCTTCTCAAATGGTTTATCCTGATACTACATTTTAAAATAACTAGATCAATACATTTAAAACAGAGCAGATCCCAGGGGATCCTCCAATTGTCTGCAGCAATTCAGCACCAGGCTAATCTCTGTCACAAATTAGCCAGGCCCCCCCATTACTGAGGTCATTAAATATCAAACCTCCATTCTCCAGAAACAAAGTCTGAATTGATCAGATTGGTCGATGGGGGAATCAATAGCCTAAAGCCTCATCCATCTAAAGCAAACACAATTACCAGCAAGATCCGATCGGAATCATCATTAAAATCAACGCAGCCCTGCTAATTGCAGGCAGGCAGACTGGACTTTATCAACCATACTGCATGTTCCTGGGCCGGGGGTAAATGATGAGCATACAACTCAAACTTTCTCCATTAAAGGGATAACAACACAGGCTTTAAAATCACTCAGAAGTCCATTGTTCTTGTACTTCCCTTATTTTTTGCATCTGCATTTACACTTTGATTCAGGTGAAGGTCACTTCCTATGCTGCCCATAGTAAACTACATGGGCTACTCGGACCTCACCTGTAACACTAGAAGAGAATGGGACGAGAAATGTCTGCCACAAAAAGATTAAACAGCACAACGATAAGGGGCTGTTGTATTTCTAAAGGGAGGTTCAAATGCAATTGAGCTTTCAGTTGTTTATAAAGCTAGAGGAGAGCAGATAAAAAAAAATAATAATAAAAAAAACCAACAACACCACTATGTAAAGTATATACAGTTTAAACCACCCTACTTTCGTTGTCATATATTCTCCACCCAAATGCCCCGGGCTCCATGCTTGTAAAGTAACCACACTCCTTTGACTGCTCCTTGTACTTACAAACGAAGACATGTTGGAATCAAAGGAATTACCACATGACATAATGCACATTAAACCGTCGGTGGATGGAGAATTTATGGAGATGATTTGGTCTAGGTGGAGCATATATTGTTATTGTAGAATTATCCTTTTTTAGCACAAACAGGCTTATTTGAAAAAGGTGCCAAGGCAGGCGTCCAACTAGCACAGCACTGACAAAGTTGCCATCCCACCTCATACCGGTCTGATAGGATAGTTATATCAATAAATAGTGTCCATGTTTTGCCTCTAGAGGCCACCTGCCTTTCTTAAGTAGGTTCTAAACTATAACACTAACCTTCACTACCTTCCCAAACATAAAAATAGGCAGTCCAAGAACAGTGCTGCTTCTTCATTATTATTATTATTGCAGCTGGCCTGTGTTTTATTTATTTATTTAGTTGTACAAAATGTGTCAGGTGGGATGTGGGGAAGGGGGCAGACAAGAAGAAGAAAAATGCTGCCCCCACCCCCGAATAAAAATAAACTGTGACAAAGGTCTCTGCCTGCCTCCCACACACTGTCCTGGTGATGAATCCCCTGTTTATTCAGCTATTTCTAGGACAAAGCAGGGAATCTCCTTGGAGAATGCCTTTTTTCTTTCTCGACTGCTACCCACACTCCCTCCCACAGAGGTCAAGAAAGAGTGGCCTCCTTGTTCACTTTCTCTCCATCTGCCAGGAGCCGGGGTTATTAATCCGGGGGTCAGTGACCACAGCTAGCTGGGAATCAGGTTGCACTTCTCTGGGTACTAATTTCATTATCTATTCTTGATATCAAGTAATACCTAAAAAGGAACTTGGATATAAAAACAATCAAGTGTACAACAGTGTTTTGTTTGTTTGTTTTATATGAGTCTCTTAAGGAATTGCTAAAGCTTTAAAATTGTTTCTTACTATTAACATTCTGACTGGTCCCCCTTTTCTTGTGCTCAAGATATCTTGGCTCTTTGCTTGTTTATTTAACTTCACTGCAGATTTTTGCAGAGGTTTCTTTTCTATTACCAAGACACTTCCTACACCATAAATCAGGTTTACTTGATGGTCTAACAGTACCTACAGTACAGGACCTGCAGCACATGTGACTTCATTAAGCGAGACCAGAAAGCAGCACTCAAAATGTTTCATCTGTAGTGCTTCATTTGAAAAATCTGCAACACATACCCTGCTGTTGCTTTGCAGAATAAGACCTAACACTGCCCTTTAAAATTGAGGTAAACTTCCAGCACCCTCTCTTCCTCCCCTGCCTTCTCCTCTTCAAAGGTGTGAATGACTCCCCCGCAGCACCCCTGCTCAGCACGGCAGCTCCAGGCCACATCCATCATCCCGGCAGAGCGTCCTGCACAGGTCTCCACATGTGTTTATTGTGTCGAACTCAACCCAGGCCACGCCCATGTTAGAAGCATACACGTTTCGCTGCTGTTGGTCTACAGTGGCTTCGATTCCGTTTTAATTATAGCACTATGCTATTCTCATAGCGGCTTTTACAAACACTGCAGACCTCTTAAGGGGTCTAAGAAAACGGCTTCACTTAACATAGACCAGTTAACCAGTCCTGGTTTCAGACATGCCGCGTTATCATTTTTGTAGGACTCAATTCCATAGAAGACACTGAAAGACCATTAACCCTAACTTGTAGTAGTAGTGTATATGCTACAGAAATGTGTATACTTTTAGCACTGAATGGTGACCCAAAGATAACTAATTAAATAGCCCCAGTACTTTCTACTGACACAAATAAAAGTTACACAAACACAGTGTTCGTTTACTAGTCTGCTTGGATGAAGTTATCTCTCACATATTGCAAAAGCAGAATAGGAGAGATACATTCTCTCCTATACTGCTTTTGCCTACAGACCTATATACAAGTTAATAATTTGTAAAATTTGAGTTAAATATAGGATAAAAGCAACATATCCAAATTTGTGTGAAAAAAAAGTATTCTTTAAATCCTCAATGAATAGGAAGGTGTACTGTTCCATACCTTAGACAGGACTGGGTTAATGTAAAGCATGTTCTCTTTTTCTCTGTATGGCTATAGCTGGCTGGTTCTCTTTTTCTCTGTATGGATATAGCTGGCTGGTTCTCTTTTTCTCTGTATGGCTCTAGCTGGCTGGTTCTCTTTTTCTCTGTATGGCTATAGCTGGCTTGTTCTCTTTTTCTCTGTATGGCTATAGCTGTCTGGTTCTCTTTTTCTCTGTATGGCTATAGCTGGCTGGTTCTCTTTTTCTCTGTATGGCTATAGCTGGCTGGTTCTCTTTTTCTCTGTATGGCTCTAGCTGGCTGGTTCTCTTTTTCTCTGTATGGCTCTAGCTGGCTGGTTCTCTTTTTCTCTGTATGGCTCTAGCTGGCTGGTTCTCTTTTTCTCTGTATGGCTCTAGCTGGCTGGTTCTCTTTTTCTCTGTATGGCTATAGCTGGCTTGTTCTCTTTTTCTCTGTATGGCTCTAGCTGGCTGGTTCTCTTTTTCTCTGTATGGCTCTAGCTGGCTGGTTCTCTTTTTCTCTGTATGGCTATAGCTGGCTGGTTCTCTTTTTCTCTGTATGGATATAGCTGGTTGGTTCTCTGTTGAACTGTCTCTGTGTATCTATCCTCTGTTCGAACTCACTTAGTGGGTCCCTGTCCTATACCTAATCCATACAGTGCAATTGCTCCCAATCCTAACCTCTGCTCCCTATCACTTTCTGATTTACAGCGGCTCTATTAAACTGTGAAGTAGGTAAATATTCTTCTAAATGACCCTTAGTCCTACCGATACGATTGAAAAAGAAAAATCAATCCCCTCTTTCTTTTGTCTCCTTCCAACACCGTTAGATTTTTTTTTATCTGATTCAAAACCATTGAAAAAAGGCCTCTACGGTACATCTGAAGAAAGCTGTTTTTTCTTTTAGAAAACAATAAAGAAATGATACAAATTTTGATATTTTACTATTGGTTAAGACTGTACCAGACTCCTCATATGAAAACATTATATTATGAAACTGCAAATGTAATGAATAATAATTCAAGGTATAGTTTTGTATCATTTGTTTTTATAACATACAGTGGCACCAACAATTATTCAAACAGTTATAATATCCATAGATGTATATATTATTTTAGGCGAGTTAAAAACAGTAAAGGTGAACACCAACTTTACCATTAATTCACATGAAGAAAAAAAAAAAAAACACATTTGACAAATAAAGATAAATAAAAGAGTATTTAAATGTAATTTACAGATGTAATACTAACACCAGCGTTCAAAATTACATTGTAAACTAATGTTAATTTAATAAATTGGTCTAGCTATTTATAATTATAAACAAAGTTTCACGTGTGTCAGTATTAGCAACAGCAAAAGGCATGTGTCCATTTTTTTTTTACAATGGTCACACCACTTAACACACACACTGTCAAATGTTTTCAAATTAGAAAAAAAAATACTCACTAATGTTGTAAATTAAATTTACTAGTGTATGAACATTAACTGTTTTTGTTTTTTTTTTGCGGGGGCGGGGGGCTGTTTGCAGTGGAGCCAAAAAAAAAAAAAAAAAAACAGTCTGTGGTGAAGTCAGGTGTTTGTAAAAGGCAGCCATTTAAGTGGAAGAACGAGAAGTGAACATTAACTCCACTTGTAATATGTATCAGTATTGATTTATTCTGAATAAGTGCTTCATGGTTTTGTTAATGTAATTATTATTTTGTAATACAGGTACTTTTTAAAAGTCAAAAGTCTCTTTCCTCCCTTCACTCGCTCTCTCCATTGCTCGCTGTCTCCTCTTAAATAGTGGTGGACTAGGAGCAGGCTGTTTGGGGGGGGGGGGGTGGGGGGGGGATCGATGCAGTGATTGGCAGTTAATGGCTTTTCCTGTTCTGCCTTTGTAACTCCATTGTGACGGCTGTTACTGCTGATCAGGAATGGCAGATGCTGTTTGATTTTTGTACATAAAAACCAGACTCTGAGGAGGTGGCTTCATCATGTTTAATGATTTAAAAGTCGAATACTTGGGAGTCTGTAGAGAGGCAGGGAGTGACTGAAAGGACAGTGCTGAAATCCAGGGCAGAGGGCTGGAATCCGAATCCCAAAAGTGATGACCATGGGTTTTCTCTAGAATTCCACCCTCAAGTGGGATTGATGTTAAATTATGGTGGCATAGAAGCCTATGTTTAAGCCTTGACCGTGGGTTTTCTGAATCCTTATACCCCAGTAACTATACCTCTGACAGGAGAAAGAGCAACACAGTTTAAAAGGGAAACAAATGAGATCAAGCCAGTACTGCTTTTCCATTCTGCCACCTCCTCACTTACCCTGGACTATAAGAGCTAAACTAAACGCCACAGGGCACAGAATGAGTTAACCTGAAAGGGCACCCCATTCCATAAATCACCATGGCGATTTGAAAAGCGGCTTCATAAAACCCAAATGTGTGAAAACACTTAAAGTGAATTTATTTTTTACTTTTTCACTCAGCTGTAACTAGTAAAAAAACAGAACCCAGACAGGCTGACCCTCCGACTTACCATATAAACGAAGGAGGGAAAGTGAGAGCAGGACAGGGGTTCAATAAACCTCATTACTGAAACCATGTGCATTGGAATGTGCAAGTTACGCTCAGCCCTCTGAGGCATCTCACCCAATCACAAGTGATACGGTACCACTGCTTCCTGGCACTGTATCACTTCCTGGCAAAGTAAGGCTGCCCTGCAGCACAAGAAGTTTAAGCTGAAATACAACAACAGTGTTGTGCAGCAATATGAAAAATATATTAAAAATATACAACTATCTGGGGCACTTTAATGAACTCAAAGCAAGACATAAAAAGAATAAGAAAAAAAAAGATAACATTTGGGAACAATCTGTGCCCACTCATATTGAATTTTTTGCAACAGACTGCTTTGATTACCTGCAAGTTTAATGACACCCCACCTCACCTCCTAAATCAATACACAGACATTCTGACACAGGCATTCACAGAGGGAGGGTTTCCCCCCTCTGCTGGATTATACTTTTCCTTTTTTTTTTTTTTACAAGAATAAAGGTTGTGATGAGAAAACAAGGTGCAAAAAGATTTTTTCCAGAGCCCCCCACAATAAATACCAGATGACACCCCGGGCTGAGCTGCTTAATTACAAAGGGATGGAACTGTCCGACTCCATCTGGAATAAACATCGTCCCAAAAAAACGACGGCTGATTTATAGCTGCCAGCCCTCGCCCTCGCACCAAAGAAGGCGGCAATTAGGTGAAATATGAGACTGCGCTATGAAATACCTATAAAAAAGGGGAGGGCAGAACCCACCTATACTCCAGAACCAAAACCCTTTCTAGTTCAATGCAATGCCGATGCAGCTGTGGTAACCGTTTTGTACTTAATGGTAGCATTAGAGCAGCACAATGGAAGGAGGCTGCAATGAGACCTCATACAGTACAAGGGTAGACAGAAGATTCCTCCCCATAGAAACCTATTTCGACACATACATTTACCAGTTATTATTTACATCTTTATTTATAGACTATTTGTGTCTTACATTATGCACTTATTTTCACTTTGGACTAGGTTGCAGTAGCCCAAACAGAGAATGAAATGCTGTTTAAAGCTCTGACCACATTCAGGCTGCTAATCTCCTTGCTAAGCCCCTGTGTATTGATGCTGGTGAGCCACTAAGCTGGTCTGTCTCACTCTCCAACCCTAGGCTTAGCTCCCATTGAGAATTAGAGCAATTGAGCTCTGCTGTATCAAAGGGACAAGGCATTTACCTGCTCACAGGATCCCAGGGGTCACTGTGCCGGCCTTTAAGAACTATACTGGACAAACATGTAGAGCAGCGTCGCCTTTAGGAGGGTGTGTTTTTAAATCTAGCTAAGTCCCCAGACATCTTCCTTTCAAATACCAACCCAGAAGCGTTCAAAAATACCTGAATCCAAATGGTAAAATAGTCAGATGAATTTCACAGGAGTTACTGTATAATATCTTTCCTACTTACTGTCTAATGCATTTTTTTGTTTTACTGGTAACTTTAACTAAGTTGTGCTGGTGTAAATAGCTACCATTATTAATGATTATTTTATACCAAAAGAATAACCTAGGAGTATTCCATTAGAATATTTCACAGATAAATGCCTGTCGTTTTAAAATGTTGTGGTTTAGAGGCTGCAAACACAATTTCTAATAATAAGCTGCAATTTGGGTTCTTTTCTAAATGTTTGCGGGCTGAAACCCTGCAAAACTCACTTCACATGGGAACCCAAAAGACGCCAGTTGGAAAAAACATTTTATTGTTTGTTTATTGTTGTTATTGCTGGTTATTGTTTTTTAGGCAAACCACTTTTTTCAAAAAAAACAAAATACAACAGTGACGTGCAAACACCAGAGTCCATTCTCTGGAAAAAGCCTCTTGTTTGGAGTAAGCTGAAAGAAAAATTAGGCACGGAAGGGAGGGGAGGGGACAGGATGAAAGGAGAGCAGAGTTAGGTGAGGAGGATTTGGGTGGGGTAGGGAGGGGATAAGGCTTTTTATGTTATTATTAATCATTGACAAGGTCTAACACAAGACCACCCACAGCACTGTAATACTGGACAGGTTAATGTTTTGTTGTTGTTATTATCAGGTGTGTGTGCGCATAGTGTAGTTTGGCTCTTAGCTTGGAAAATAAAGTAGAATAAGTATATTCCTTTGTGTTTAGTCCAAATGTAAATCCATATATAGAGCTTATGTATTTATTTAAATGTGGATATTAAATGTAAAGAAAGAGAGTGGACAAGACAGCAGGAGCCACACCTAGCCCGGGGAGTTTGCTGGACTAGACCTGTTACTCCCCTACCCACAGTCTTTAAAAACTCTCTTCAGCTCTGTGTTTTAACGCAGACCCTGATGTTCCTCTGCTTCAGAGAGAAAAGGAAATCCCGCTCATTGACTCAAGAATACCCGCCAATCTCCCTCCTAATGCTGATCCGGCATCAGATAACAGGATAAGAGCCGGACTGACTTCTCTGAGCACACTGAGGGCAACAGAAACACAAGGCCTCAGGCAGCCACTCCCACTGCTCTTCAGAGTAACACTGTTATTAGGACCATACAGATTTTAAAAAGAAATGTACTTAAACATGCTTGAGTATTCTGTAGTTTTAAAAGTACATTTCTCATTATTTAGTAGATAGCATGCTTTTTTTAGTTTGTTATATATATATATTTTTACTGGCATTCTTAAAACACAGCAGTCTGTCTGCTTTTTGACCGATTCATGGCATTGAAATGAACTGCACCCTATTTTATCAATAGTCTCAATGAAAGACACAAAAAACAAAAACACAAGCCGGTCCTACCCACAGACCTGTCAGGTCACATCCAGGCCCCTTTGAAGTGGGAGCAGCAACAATTATCAAATTCCATCTGTGAGGCCTGGCCTCCAAACTGGGCAGGGGGTTCAAATCAGCCAATAGAAACAGCTCCTACCTGAGAGACATGCCCTCGCTAGTACAGTTCTATCTCTCTCGGTACTTGCAGTGCAATGACTGGCCTTGACACTATACTAATGGTCTACATTAAATGTTGAATCCAACTACTGTTGCCGTTGACATAACTAAAATATGAAAACAAACAGGATAATATTTATTTTTGTGTGGTTCACTGTGTACAGTGTTTTGTTATTTATTTATTTATTTATTTTTTAATTATTATTAAAACACAAAACTAGACCAAACCCACTTGCTCCCATATAACCCACTCACTCCACAGGGAACCTTACTGCATAGTATTTGAGAACATAGTATTGGATGAGCTATTGGTGTGAAACATTGATGTAGAGGAGTACCTTCAGAGATATGCACCCCCCATGCAGTACAACTGCTAGGGTATATTTTGCCAACTGTTAAGCAAGTAGTACTGTTGCTTTAAGGCTACAGAAGCCTTGCTTGCTGTTTGAGTGACAGGTCCGGTGAATCTAGAGTGAGTGCTTTATTAGAGGGATAGTACCAGTAAATGAGGGCAATGCTTCCAGGAATCCAGCAACCTTTTCCCAATGAGCGTTATTACAGCATGCTGGCTGGCTAGCCATGCTAATTGGTACAGTATCTCCTCTAAATGAACCTCCCTTTGAAAGATTTAGCCAATCTCTATGATTGACACCTGGGGGTGGGCTTACAGGAGTGGGGAGTGGCTTAGCTCCGACTGATTCCCACCCCCTCCCCAGCTCAAGAGAAATGACAGGCCATTAGGTCAATAAAATCACATACACCTGACTTTACTGAAACTTTAGATACTTAGAATAACATGCACTATTTTATTTTCAAACATATATGCAGTTTTACTATTATCCTTTTTCTTGCTCTATTTAGCATGTGTGTGCTGGTAATGTTTACAGTGCAAACAGGGTAAAAAAAAATAAAAATAAAAATAAAACAACACATTTTTAAAAGAAAACAAGTAGGAATATTTACTTTAGCCCAACTTTCATTGCTGCGCAACCCATTCCCTGCTGGAGTTAAGAATAGCAAATACTCACATGGGAATCTTTTAGGCGTAGGAAAATATGAAAAAAAAAACAAAAAAAAAAAACACAGCCTTGTGCCGCCCAAAATTCAGGTCCTTTTATATCTATTTTAATGCTAAAAAACAAAGATAATTGAGAAGGTATATTGTTTCTTTGTAGCGTTATGATTAGTTTCTAGTTTTTAAGAGCTTCTGAGGCAAGTCTTCATAACTACAGAATAATAATTTCTTGGTATGCATGTGTATCGAATAGTACTTGGAAACAGTGGGAGGTAATGAAGATCCCCCTCGCGATAGTAACTGCACTTTCTTTCTTTCTTTCTCTTTTCTTCTCCCTCTCTCCTCAGCCAAGCTGCATCTGGAGCGGATTTTATGTGAGCAGACACTGAGGAACATGATTACATTCAGTTAACTGCACTCTAAACTGATTATACATGTGCCAAGCTAATGGACTACATTTGCAAGAGGAAAAATAACATCCAATCAATCTCAATTACTGCAGACCGCACCGGCCCCTGAGACAAGGAAGGTAGCCAGCTAACCCCAGCGCTCCGCCTCTCCTCCTACCCCCGTACTCCAGAGCGCACACTCAGCCAGCACTGCCTCCACCTTCCCTGACTGCCTGCACTGGACAGCACCGTCTCGCTGGAGGACCGTGGCCTTCTCTTTCAAACAGCCCCCACTCACAACAGCTAACCACCCATCAAAGGCGAACCAACGTATTTATTTGTATTCAGTTTTATTAATTTTGCTTTGTGATGGATTTTTCAATTGGCAGCAATGGAGATTGAAAGTAAATGAGAACACAGTGATAAAGTGAACTTCCTCACACTGCCAGCAGCTTCAGGCTGGCTTAGGAGGCCTGTGATGCAGATTACACTACTGTCCAATGAGGGCTAAAGTGGTCACCAAACTCTGTGTGGCTGACAAATATTTAAACAAATGTATGTATCAAAATAAATCTTTTACATATATATATATATATATATATATATATATATATATATATATATATATATATATATATATATATATTTTTTTTTTTTTTTTAAACAAACACATTGAGGCCCAAGTCTCTCTCTTAAGGAGAGACAGCCAATGATGCTGAATTGTGTTGGCTTTGGGATGCGGGCCTACATCCACTGGAAGCCTGATTCAAACCTAGGCCTTGAGAGGTGAAAGCCACGAGAAGCTAGAGAATTACCACTCTGCACCGCACAGATATCACTTTTATGTATAGTGGATGCAGCCCCAATCCGATTCTTTTTCAGATGTGGCAGGTTCCCTCCCATGCTGGTGGTCTCTGTGGTCAGCACAAGAAACTTACTTTCAGAAGCCTTTCGGAACATTCCGATACGTGGGGGGATATTTTTAGAAAGCCCTAATATGGACTGCATACCACAGACTCTCAAATTATCCCCATCCAGTTTAGCCCTCAGTTGAAATCATCCTTTTTAATTCCAGTAATTACAGGCTCCAATTTATATGGAGCTGTGCACACAAAGGGGCTGCTTAATGCAAACCAGTCTGATTTGGGCAGTGTCCAAAGGGACAGCCACATGTTACGGTGCATTTATGCCGACGGATATTAAAATAATAATAATAATAATAATAATTTATATATATATACTTACAACAACCAAAATGTGTTTGCTTTTTTACGTGGATTACATTTTTATTTATTTTTTTACATAAATCGTACAGATAGACTGAAAAACATGCACTGGGATTATAATGGTACCCCAATGTTATACCCCAGGAGAATCTTTAGAAAACCTACTGCATAGGTTTCCTGATACAGGAGCACACTGGTGCTCATTTGGTAATGCAATGAATTTCCATTGTGTATTTATTCATACCATTGCTATTTTAAAATATAAAACTGTTGTAAATGTGTTTGTACCACAGCACATATTCATACAAAGTACTTCTATTGCGCTCAACATATAATCAAATTGCATCATCAAACGTTGGTTTGTTAATATTATTTGTTTATTTAGCAGACGCCTTTATTCAAGGCAACTTACAGAGACTAGGGTGTGTGAATTCTGCATCAGCTGCAGAGTCACTTACAACTACGTCTCACCCAAAAGACAGAGCAAAAGGAGATTTAGTGACTTTCTCAGGGTCACACAATGAGTCAGTGGCTGAGGTGGGATTTGAACCGGGTACCTCCTGGTTACAAGCCCTGTTCTTTAACCACTGGACCACACAGCCTCCTGTTAAAGACTAAATCAGATTCAAATGCCTTTTTTTATGTTTTTCCAGTTTCTGAATGTTTCTGAATACGGTTGAGTTACATTCAAAATCTTTGGTTAGTCATCAGCAGTGTTACAAACAGACTTAAATGTTAATAACTACATATAACCTTCTGGACAGATGTAATCAAATGCAATTGGCATGCATTAACTTAAACAGGAGTTAAATTAGCGATTTAGAGACAGCTGTGGTGTGATGTGAAGGTAGCAGGCAGTGGGGCAAGACTGCAGTCTTTCAATCGTACTTGAACTCCCAACTTCTTTACTAACAAGTAAGCTTCACCCAGCAACTCACAACTCACAGGCCAAACCAAAAAAAAAAAAAGAAATCACTCAGCAACATCTCTGGAAAACAATTATCGAAGGAAAAGAAGTGGAAAAGAAGAGATTGTCGGAGCCACAGTGTGGTGGTGAAACCTGGGACGCCTGCCCCACCAATCTGGAAACCTCAACTTTTTCCTGAAGACGGGACACTTGCCGAATATGCCTGGAGGCCCTAGCTCTATTCCCTGAGCAGTGTTGGAGGGATTAGGTTACACATTTGAATCATTGTGGTATTTGTAAATATCCTGGCTACATGTCTGGGCTGAGCTTTGAGGGCGATTAGCACTGGGCTCTCTCTATCTCCTCATCATTGCCTCTGCAGCTGTGCACATACAGTATGGACAAGTGTGGTCTTTCACAGCAACATATATTCCCAGTGTCAGAAGTCAGCTACAAAGAACCGATGGGGTCGAATGGCCTCCTTTCATTCATAAATTCTCTCAAGTTTGTATTCTTCTCAAAATGAAGAGCTGCTTTTGCAAGTAAGTTTTTATCAATGCATGTGCAAACAAATACTGAATGACCTAAGATTAGACAAGGAACTGGAGATCTGTATCATGTGTATGTTGTTCTTTATTTGTCTGTCACATAGCTTCACATATATTCAGGTTTATATTACAAAAACTAAGGCAGTTTTTTGTTAACTTCCTTTTGTTACTGTGGGAGAAAGTGGGGGCTTCAGCTAGCTGGATGATTAAAGAGCACCCCCCCTCTCCCATCGATGACAATGTGTTGTCAGTCTGGGTTAAATCAGCCCGAAGCGGACTGGGAGAAGGGTATGTAAGTGGAATCAGTGCAGTTAGATTTATGGCGATTTGTACCGGAGTGTTCATCCACTGGCCATTATAGAATGATTAGAGGAAAAGGTGAAGCTCAGAGTCCAGTAAAAATCAATACGGCTGTCGAGAACAATTCAGCCTCCCTGCCAGAGGAAAATTAGCTCTCTCTTTCTCGCAGAGGCTGGTCAAGGCTGCAGTTTGTTCAAAACTCAAGCTGGTTTTGCCTTAAACCAAATACTGTGTCTCACCTATTTTAGCTAAGCTCTACTAATCGTCACTTGGGCATAGGTCTGATCTGAAAAGACTGAAATGGAACTTGATTCCCCAACAACGTACTCATTTCAGAAACTCAAAACGTACCTGTTTGTCTGAATATGCCCCATTCCATTGCTGCATGAAAGAGCCTCGAGTACATTCAGGCTTCCACTTTAATTATTATTTTTTATGAAGACAGGTAGAGTAGTAGATGATGGCGCAAATGATTTAAAAAAAGCACAGTACAACATTTCACAGGGGCAACCTTCAAAATCAATTGGAAACGTTTGTGGTTTTGTTCCCCCCCCCCCCACAACAGTAGTTCAAATTGAAATACAGACTTTATAACTATATGTAGAGAATGAAGGAGAGAGAGAGAGAGGGAGAGAGAGAGAGAGAGAGAGAAGCATGTGCAACTTTACTTTTTCTTCTATCAAATCTTTCATTTGATTTCCTGATTCAGATGTATTAGAGTTTCACTTACACTCACTTAAAAATGTAATGTTATTTTATTTGTATCCATTCATTTGTGGTTTTGCTTCTGACTAATGACAATAAAGCACAACTGAACTAAACTACATTGAAGGAAAGAAAGGGTGGCGTAGGCCGACATTCACTCACCTTGTAAAGCTTCAGGCTGGCCTCGTGGCGTGAGTTGACCGTATGCAGACGAAGCTTCTCCAAGCTGTTTGTGTAGTAGTCACAGGCGTTGCACTTTAGGTGCACGGGGTTGCCGATGGCCACGCATTTGAGGCGCCACTCGTTGCCTTTGCCTCCTTCCTTGATGTGCGCCACCAACTGGTACTTCTGCACGTGCTTGTCGGTCTTGCAGTGCAGCTGGAAGTTGGCCTTCAGCTGGGTGGTGTACCGGCAGAGCTTGCACTGGTGAGAATCTCCCACCACGGCATGCCACTCCTCCTCGGGTAGGCTGCGCTCTGTGCCCATGTGAAGCCCCAGCAGTTCCAGGTTGTCTGTGGTGAAGCGGTTACACACAGCACACTGGAATAGCTTGAGGGATGGGTCGCTGGACTGGGACAGACTCTCTCCCAGGGACATCAGCTCCTCAGACACCAACTGCCCGCCCCCTAGCCGCATGTCCATAGGGATCTCGCTACCTACTGTGAACAGAACCACAACACACAAATGTTATGTCACGTTGTGCTGCCTGCGAGTTCTTAAGTGACAAAACTGGAGTTTATTCAATTCACCTAACTGGTCTAAAACCGACCACTTTTCAGGTAATTAAAATAGGCTTTGTTGACCAAATATCTACCAGTGCATGGAAGTGTGTATTTCAGTCTTTAAATTATGTAAAACACAAGGGAGAGTCCTATTTTAATTATGTAAACTACAGCAGTGTTTAGATCAGTTGAATACACCCCAGGATTTTTTCAATATTTTAATTTTTTTATTTTTTGTGCAACCGATTCCCTCTTAGTAGTTGCATACCTTCCAAACTATGAAAATTGAATTATTTCAGCACCAATTCAACAACAGATTTACAAAGCTTCAGTGTTTATTTTGAAATGCAATCATGGGTTAAAGGTTTGTGAAAAAGGGTCCAATATTCCAATGCTAGCAATAACCAGTTCATTTTCTTTTTTATTTTACTCCAATAGGAAAGTGGATGAGCGCACTCAGTACTGGCATGGAAGCTTAGTAAACCTAAACCACTGACTGCCTTTGCTTAAGACAGCATTGTATTAAGTTCAGATGAATTCAGTTCCACAGGCTGCTGTTCGAACAGCTACAGAAGAACTGATTTAGCCAAAGCAGATTTAAGATTGTTATTTTTTATTTTATTTATTTATTTATTTTAAAAGGACTAAAAATGTACCCATGGCATGTCTCATTGTATTTAAGCATATGTACCTCTAAATCAATTCCAGGTCTTTACTGAGCTACTTAAACCTCCTCAATTTCTCAGTGCTGCCTCAAAGCTTGTTAGAAGTAATACAGGGGGTACTGATTGAATACATGAGTGTTACATGAGAAGAAAAGTCTAATGAACTACAACAAAGAAGTGAAAAGTAAATCATCAAAAATAAAATAAAACAGAACATGTAAAAGCAGAGAAAAATAACTCCTTTTTAGTTGTTGCCAACGCTCCCCTGATCTTGAATCTATCATTGCCCAGACAAAGTGCTGGCTGACCCTGCCTGACTTTACACTAAATTAATTCCAGCAGCACGGTTTTATTTATTGCCTTGGTATGCAGGCTCAGTCCGGATTTTCTCCATGACCTGAGTTTTTACGTCCAGATGCAAGACCTCTGTGAACCCACTGAAATCTATCAGTGCCTGCCTCTGCCATTTTGCTATTTCACCTCTTACTCTCATTCAGTGTATGTGTGTGTGTGTGTGTGTATGTATGTATAATATATTATCTTCTCTAGTTTAATGTTAAATATCTTGGAATCCCTGAACATATACAAAAAATGCAATACATACTGAATGGGGTACTAGTACTATGGGTCAACATTAGCAGGGTACATTTGTAGGCGGTAAAAATAAAAAACAAAATGTCCCTACCAAGTCCATATGCATTGGTAGTAAAATTAGGGGTACCACTGCAAAATGTGCCTATAATTTATTTGAAAAAGAGATAATGGTCTGTTTAAGTAAACCAAATTGTTATTGATTTAAATGGAGTAAAATGGCCATTAATGACTCACCCCTAGGTGCTCTTAAACTTTTGAGGTGTTTTTGTCATTATAGTTTAAAAGGCAACACCGTTATTTAAAAAAAAAAAAAAAAAAATCTTGAACTTTAAAGTCATGGTACTTCAAATACAATTGACATGTCCATGTGTAAGAAGGTGCATACATGGGTGTGTGAACGTGTGCAAGCACGTGCGCGCGTCTCAGAGTCTGCAACCCTTTCAGAAAACAAAGCCTTAGAACGCCTCAGTACCATTCCGTAACATGCTTATTAGACGTTTGCAAGAAAATTAACCAGATGGCAGAAAAGAAAAAAGAATTAGTCACAGCAATCAATTCCTGTTAATGTCTTTCAACTCGCGACAGTTTGAGACAAGTCTGTACAAACTTCGGGTTTTGTCTGGCACGCACAACACTTCTCTCGACAACAGACCAACCCTTGCTGAGTTACAAAGTAAAGAAAAAAAAATCTGTTGCTGACCAAAGCAGTTGTTTCTGTATAGTACCCAACAAATAAAAAGCATAATGTTAGGGTAGCCTGACTGAGGGAGTGTGTAACAGTCACTAATGCTACCCTCCCCTTTCCAAAAGGTTGTCCTAGGAAAATTAAGATAACGTCTCAAAGACTAGAATTTCCCAGTTATTATAACCCAAATAAAAATATCAGGTTTCATAGACTAAAATGTTCTACTAAGCCATTAAAATGAACACATGGATAAAAGGTGATCTCTATCTACTCCTCAGGCAACACAGTGCAGGGACATTTTATTGGGAATCGTATCAGTATCTACCTTTGTATTAACAAGCACTTAAAAACACTCCAGCACTGTCGTTACCCTGCACCTTACTAGTGAACCCTAAAATACTCCTTACTCAGCTCTCCAGGACTGTTGTTATCCTGCATCTTGATAATTTGAACTAAACCACTCTGTTCCCAGCTCTTCAGTGCCAGTCCAGTCTGGCAGGAACTTCCCTCTTACAATAGATTTGCATACACATAAGTCAATCTAAAATCAAACTATATTTATTTAGCAGTGTGGGCCCTGCAGGCAGCAGGGAAAACCAGCTACCAAGGTTGTTCTCTTTGAAGTGTTTCTGATGGGAGGGGTGGACTGGAAAGCCTCTCTCTCTCAGTGTTACCAACTTAGTGAATTTGTCGCTAAACCTAGCGACTTTAAGGGCTGACTTGGCGACATTTTTTGTCAAAAGCGACTAGCTACAAATCTAGTGATTTCCAGGACAGTCATCGGAGAATTTAAGAGATCCAAAATCGGCAAACGTTTCGATTATCCAGTATTAGTAAGGTCCTTTTTAGTATCATTGTCATTCGTTTTAGAATCCTTGTCAGGGTCATTAAAATGAAATCCAATAATGTCCTGTCCCATTTGAATACGCAAGGAAAAGTCAATGCATAACTTTTTTGCTTAGCAACCACGAACCTGGTTCTAAACAAACCAGCAACATGGCGTCGCCAGTGGTAAAGTTGGCTTAAAGTTCAATATTCATTTGATATTCGCAACCATGTCACCTAGACATTTCAAACAAACTTTAAACGTGAAGCTGAGCGGTTAACCTTTCCTTTAACTAAGTCCTATAAATAATTTGTGAAAATCTTGCAATATAATATTTTAAAGACGGTGCTTCCGTTATTTTCTTATGTTCTGTAAATACCAGGCTACCATTTTTATTTTTGTTAGCTTTTTTGTACACGAGAGACATGACTTCTTAAGAAGGTTAAAAATATTGTTGTTTGTTGTTGTCGTTCATGTTAAGACTATAAATACATGCGACGATATTTGACGTAGTTGTGATATTGCATTATTAACTTATCCGTGTTTCTGCCGTTGGGATTTTTATTGCGACTGCTCAATAAATACATTTTTTGCTGGAAATATTTAGTGTGCTGTTGTTTTATTTTGAAGTTTTGCTTTTACAGTTACAGATGTGACGAACTTTCCCATGTTCTTTGGGGTTTGGCAGCGCAGCCGTTTCATTGTGATAATAATGTATTTCAAATTGCTTCCCGCTTCTCCCTCCCCCCTCCGGGTCCCAATGTTCTGGTACTTCTAGATTTCGGAATACACCACTGTATACTATATGTAGGTGTTGTGTCTATGTACTATGATCGGTTGTTGACTTTTGCTTATAAATAACGACTATCTGAGGCCAATCTAGCGAAAAGTCTGAAAAGTTGGCATCACTGCTCGCTCTCTCTCTCTCTCTCTCTCTCTCTCTCTAACAAAAGGAACTGTGCCGAGTTCAACAGGGCAGGTGTGCCCTGGGGCAGCACACAGGGAGCTGGCAGCTCCACCAAAAAGAGTGAGAGAGAGAGAGAGAGAGAGAGAGAGAAGGGAGCAAGCAGACTCAATTAACCTTTTACTTCCCAATGCTCTGCAAACCACAAAGACTGTTTCTGCTTGTTTACCTAAAGAGCAGAAAATATCTGGAATATGTTATCAGCCAACTTTCAAATAAGAAACACTATCTAATTAAAATCAGCCATATCCCACTATAGTGCCCCATTTCTACAAATATAGACAGTTCGGTTTACTAAAGTTTATCACAGGTTTAGCCTTTTGTGCCTTACTTTATTGGAAAGAAAGAAAGCAGGCTTTGAAATCATTCCCAAAAAGGGAGTAACTAAACTACAGTACACCCTCACTATAACGAACTTATTGGGGCACGTGCCTTTTGTTCATTATATTGAGGGGTTCATTATAGCGAAAGGACAAATCAAAATGAACAAACTGTAGGAGTGAGTTAATGAGAGGGTATTGTTAATAAAAGTAGAATTACATGTACCTGTTCATTTCATGTATGCAGTATTTTGATTTATCTAATTCGTTAAAGAATTAAAACGCAGTACAAAAAGCAAAAATACCGAATTGAAGCATCCAACATGCAAGAATCCCAAACTGAGCTTTTATTCAAAATCAACCCAACATGAAAAGTTTAACATGAAAAGTTAAAGATCCAAGTTTTTTATTTCTTTAATCAATTCTGCTTTGCAGCATGGTTGCTGAACAAGCCAAAAAACAGAGTGCTTTTTGACAACCTACCACTTTTTTTCAAAACGATAGTTTCTAGCTTTGTTGCAACATAAAATGATTTTCATTTCGGAGGCAGTTAACAGGGACCCTATTATAAGACTGCCTAATGCTTTTTTTTAATAGCCTGTTACTTTTTTTAAATTTCATATTGTATGCAATTATTTTCATCAGCGCCATCATCTGTCTCCATTGCTGGATTCTACTGCCCTGCACTAAAACCACTGTCACTAATGTGGGAACACCAGTGGTACATTGGTAATGATATTAGGAGGTTGTGTGGTCCAGTGGTTAAAGAAAAGGGCTTATAACTAGGAGGTCCTTGGTTCAAATCCCACCTCAGGTCACTGACTCATTGTGTGACCCTCAGCAAATCACTTAACCTCCTTGTGCTCCGTCTTTCGGGTGAGACTTAATTGTAAGTGACTCAGCAGCTGATGCATAGTTCACACACCCTAGTCTCCGTAAGTTGCCTTGGATAAAGGCGTCTGCTAAATAAACAAATAATAATAATTATTATTTTCATTTTATGTATTTGTATTAACACTAGAACCGCCACGGCAGTCATTTTGACGGTTTGAGGTTTCAAAATTTAAATTATTCTGCGTGTCAAAGTTATGCGGTTGACCGTTTATGACACTTCCAAAATACATATATTAAATATCCTGACGCCGTTTCAAAGGCAGGATCGCACAAATAAGGAAGTTATAATCCCGCCCACCCAGAACAGCCAAAAAGCAGTCATTTTGACTGCCTTTTACAATACATGTTTTTATTTTGAATATAACCTACAATATTCTATTTTTTTTATATACAAGCCTGTTGTTTTCACTACTGGACCTGGCAGCCATCAATTCCTTTGTTTTGTACAAGGAATACACCAGGGAAAATATCAGTAGGAGAGATTTCATCTTGAAGCTAGCCACAGCACTTCGGCAGAAACATTTCAGGTCAGAAAACTGCAAAGCAGCAGGCTGCTGCAGCTCAACCTGGATTCAGTGCTGCACCGAGTGACACACACGCAAGAGAAAACATACATTACTTTTGTTTTAAATTTAAAAATAAATTTCGTTTTTACAGTTTTGTATATACATATACCTGTTTACACACTAGTTTCTTTTGAAATGTTTACTTTATTATAGGTTTTTAATTTTTTTAAGTAGTGCTTTATATGTGGCAAGTTAGAAAATAAACCATGTTATGATTAATTGTTCATTTAAAATATGGTGTTTCAGCTGTGCCTGAATAAAACTTTTACGTTGTATCCGATAGTTTGTCTTTCATTTTAATATTGATGTTGTTTAAAATGTAACCGTCATCATGACTGCCGGCAGCGGTTTTAGGTAACCGTGGTCGTTCTAGTGTTAACAACAAAAAGTGATGAAAATCAGTGAAATAATCCACTGTTTTGAGTACTAACAATTGTCTCCTAAAAAAGAATTAAGACATTGACAGGATTAGAAACAAGGATCTCACCGAGTGCGGGTGCCAGGGCTGCCATGTTTGGGTCAAGCTGGAAGCCGCCCAGTAGGTACTGGGTGTCGGCCCCGCTGGAGTCCATCTTGAGGCCGGAAGGCAGGTTCATATTCTGGGTCAGGTAGTACTGGTAGAGCTCAGCCTCCGAAGGCGAGGGCAGGGCCCCCAGGCCGAGCCGGCTGTGCTGCATCTGGCTCATGTTCTGCTGCAGCAACATCATGTTGTGCATGTGCTTCTCGCTGGTCATGTGGATGCGCAGGTTGCGGGCCACGTTGGTCTCGTAATCACACACCTCGCAGCGCCACATGGGCTTGCTTTTTGGCTTGGTGGGGGAGGGAGCTCCACAGGCCCCAGCGGCATGGGCAGTGGCCTGGACAGGGTGGTGATGGTGGTGAGCAGGGTGGTGGTGAACAGGGGCTTGGGCAGCTGAGGGCACACCTACAACCCCACCAGGGGCATGTCCAAAGACCTGGTCCCCGGTGTTGGTGACAGCTGCAATGGAGCCTCCGTTCTGCAAGTTCTGCATGTTGTTGAGGTGCTTATCGGACTGCATGTGGATGCTCAGGTTGCCCTTGGTGGTTGTGGAGTAGTTACAGACCTCACAGCGGAAGGGCTTGTACCCGCAGGTATAGCTCTCTCCCCGGGCCAGGCGAGGGTGGGACTGGCCAGAGGTGCAGTAGACGCAACTGCCGCCCAAGTCGGGGTGCTTCTCCTTCATGTGGGCCTCTAGTGTCTGCTGGTACTTGTAGTGCCAGTTGCACTTGGGACACTTGAGGGTCTTGCAGGAGTTGCGAGAGTGCATCATGGTCATGTGGCCACCCAAGGAGCGGGAGGAGCCCAGGACAGTGTCACATTTGGGGCACTCCACCCCGCTGCCACTGCCACTGGCCCCTCCACCCTGAGGGCACTCCCCAGCCCCCGCCAGCTCGCAGGGAGCCCCAGGATGGGGGTGCGAGTGGGGGTGCTGGGAGGGGTGGAGGTGATGGTGATGATGGTGGTGGAGCAGGTGGTGATGGTGCATGAGAGCACCACTGTCCTCTTCCCCCTCAGCCGGGCTTTCATTTGGTTCAGGAGCTGTGGCACTATCTCGATTGGCACTTTCATCTGTCGCATTGGTGATGGTGGAAATATTGGTGGTGGAGGTGGATGCAAGAGGGTCAGAGGAAGTGTTGGAGGCCATTTCTTCCTCCTCTTCCCCCCTGCCTGCTGCCGCTACTGCAGGGAGAGTCATCCCCTGGCAGTTAAAGCTCAGAGGGAGTTCAGAATTTCTCCCCCCACCATCGGCCCCCTCTTCCAACCCAGTGAGGAAGGAGGAAGAGGAGATGGAGGAGGTGCTTTTGCTGTTTCTGTGCGCAGTACTGGCCTCAAAGGGGCAGGTGGAAGGCTGGAGAGCGCTACTAGGCATTAGTAAAGGAGATTTGGAAATGCTTTGGTTTGAGACAGCCAATTCCCCCCCTTCTCTGCTGCTACTGCTGCTGCAGGCGACTGTGTTACCCACGTCATCCTCCTCCTCATCATCTTCTATTAAATCCTCTTCTTCGTCCGAGACATCATCGTTTGGAAAGAGTACTTTCCCCTCCCCCATTGCTTCCCTTTCCCTATTCCCTTCCTCACTTTGTGTCCCCCCTCTTCCCCCCGCGGGCCCCTCTGCTCTCCCTCCCCGCTCAGGCGGGACGCTGGAGTCTTTGGCAGGGCCTTGGGCTGAGGTAAGCAAGGACGGCTTGGGGCATCCTAGTCCTCCCAGTGTTACGAGGGAGCCTAACAAGGTTTGCTGGGGGCCAGAAACTAAGTCTTTTTTAAGAGCTTCACTACCCCCACCACCTCCGCTACTACTACTACTACTGCTCCCCCCTTCCAATTGGACTCCACTGAAGGTCCCATAGAAGCTCTGCCCTGGGCCCATGGGCAGCAGGGTGGGTGGGGGAGGTGGGCTCTTGTTTTTTGGTTCCAGGAAGCTGATGAGTGGCTCCTTGTCCTTGCCGATGCCCTGGATGATGGCGGAGGTGAGCTTGTGCCCGAGGAGCCGGCGCTCATCTTCACTCAGGGTCATTCGGTGATCGTGCACAGCATGGGTGGCAAAAGAACGCACGTAGCCGAAGGACAGCTTGCAGAGGAAACACATGAGAATGGGCTTGCCTTGGCCATAGAGGGCCAGCCCATCAAATTTGGAAAAATCCACGTTGTTGGGAACATCTTTGGATACGCAGGAGTTCTTGGCAGACCCGTCGCTGTTTAGGTAATCCTTGTTGCTTTTGTGGCGCACATCGAAGACGCGGAAACTGTGCAGGACAGGGCTCAGGCCTGCCAGGGATGAGGTATTGGGGAAGCCTTGGTCTGAGGAACCAAACCACTTCCCGAAAGACGAGGCTATGTGGAACGTGTTGATGATCTGAGGGTAGACCGCGGAAGAGGTCCCAGCAGGTTCGCCCTGTTTCCCCAAGCTGGGGAGAAGAGAGTTTGTGGGGAGTAGGCCCGACGGTGCCACACCCCCTCCGCTTTGGATCAGCTGGCTGATGCTCTCCACGATGTAGGCAGAGCCGTCAGGCTGGTAGACTATCTCTCCGGCCAAGTTCTCCACATCGCTGCATTCCTCCTCCTCCTCCTCTCCTTCCTCACTCCCACTCTCTGCTGCCACTGGCCGCCTTGTCCGCTGCCCCAGAAGAGCCGGCATCCCCACTCCAGATGCCACGGGCATACCCGGGAAGGGCTGCAAACTCGGGTAACAATCCATTCCTTCGTCGTCGTCCAGATCGTCCAAATCGTCATCGTCTTCCTCTCCGCAGCTCCCCTCCTCCTCCTCTTCTTCTGTTCTCGTCTGCCGCTCTGCCTTTGCGCTCTCGCCGGGGGCAGTGTGCGTTCGGTGTTTCTGCTGCTCTCTCACTCCCTCTTGCAGGGGAGTGCTAGGAGCCTGGAGCTGGGAGGAGGGGTAGGGTGCCGACAGTGACAAGGGCTCCAGGGGTAGGGGCTGGCTGCTGGGAGGGGTCGGCGATCTAGTGTGCTCGTTCCAGGGCTGCGGTGGCAGGTGCTGCTGTTGCTGGGAGATGGTGGAGGCGAGCCCATCGTCTGTCCCAGAAACCGCGGGAGATTCACAGCTTTCCATGCTGATGCCTACATGAGGCGTTCATCGCATCCAGGCCTGCACAAGGGAGAGAAGAGAGGTTAGGGAAAACAGGGATACAGGTTTTTAAGCTTCAAAACTATCCTCCCACACATTTCACTAAACAGACTGCCATTGATGCAACCACAATACTGGCACCTAAACTACAGTGCCCATCACATTACTTCTGTTATTATTAAAAGAAACTTTGCTACTTGTATAGAAAATCTGTACACAGCTTTCAGTCTTGCCGATATCTGAATGGGCTGCTTATATACTTAGAAGCAGTTTTAGATCAGAAAAGCTTGATTAGTCCCTTGATTTCAATTAAATAGGACTTTTAGTTGTTGTGTTCCACAATTTTTTTAAGCCTAGTGTAATTTGGGGGTGTTTAATTGGCACTGAAGGACTACTGGGATAGTATGTTATGGTATAATGTCATGCTTTGATCTTCCTGTTGATTATCTACATAATTCAAGTGAAAACAAACCCATTCTCTCTCTCCTGAATGTGGGGGCATTCAGTGGGAGAGACCGAGCTGCGCTAGGAGTCTAGTGTGAATTTAAAACAAGGAGATCAAAAATTTCCCTCAGCACAATCTCTTCCTGCATCATTTTATCAAAGGGAGAACACTGATTAAGGGGGGGGACGGGACGGGACGGGACGATGGGGACTGAAACCAATAACTCTTGTCTGGCCTTTAACCTTGAGTTGCTGAATATTACATGAGCAATGTTTCCCGGCACAAAGAGGTGTGTTCTGTCTCAACAGATTACAACATACTGCACTCTGCCTTGACTGCAGTGTTTATTCAGAATATTTTGTTCCAACTTTTTTCGTCCCAAAGGCCTCACCACAATATTTTTCAAACTTTTTACTAATTTTGTCGTGTATAATTGTATATTTTTCTAATGAAAGTTTCAAAACTTAAAGATTGAAGCTTATTTTATTTTTATTTTTCTTGCTATCTCAGATGGCAATTCTAGCAATGACCAGCCATGGTTTGTACTGGTCAGAGATGGTAGTTCAGCTTGTTTTCAAGTGGTCATGGTGCATCAAGAGACTATATGGTGAAAGTACAGATCATACTGGTTCAGGAAAGCAAACACCTTAATTAAAAGTCAAGTGATTGCTTTAAATCTGTGCTGGGGGTAACCACTAGATATCCAGTTCAAACTTGTAAAAGTTTCTAGTCTGAACCATCAGTTGCTAAAATTATCTGCAGTGAGTTTAGTAGCAAAATTGTATTCTTGCGTTTTTCCTTTTTCAAAATGGCGCATATTACACTCTGAGTAAAACAGCTCAGACAAATAGGGGTAATTGGGCCAGCTGTGGGTCAACTGTAGGTCTTTAATCCAAAGTGCTATTTTTAATGAAAGGACAATAAAGTTGTTCATGTTAAGTAACCCAAATACAGGGCAACATTTTGTAAAATTACAAAGACCTTAAATGTAATAACCTAGTTTTAGTTTTCTGACTGAAACCTAAAATATTGAGGATTCTTAATTAGTCAAATAGTTCTGTATGAAACAGAAGTGTACAGAAACTAATCCAGGTCAGAAGATAGACAGGGATTTAAGCCATATTTAAATCTCTCGACTCCCAGTCCACAGCACTAACCACTCGGCTTACACCCACAGTATGGCCTGGAGCTGGTATGAAATCCTGGCTGCGCCACAAGGCCGACAGAAAGCTTCACTAGTCAACCTGCCATGTCTGTTGTTTGAACCAAACAAGATTACTCTTTACAAACAAGTAGGCCTAATTCAATAGCCAATGCTAGTTATTGATGTGCTAGTGGGTTGTCAGGCGTCACGCTGCCACCGATGGGCCTGGGAATATAATACGGTTGTCTACAGTACTTATGGTAACAAAGTGACATCCGTTTAAAGTCGGGAAGCCTTTAATGTCTCCAATAAACAAATGAGATTTACGGCGCAAGGCAAGAGCTTGATGAAATAGCCACATGCTGGGGGGGGGATTCACTAACCACAATGCTCACACTTAAACCTGTCAAACCCACAAATAGAACTGACTGAAGCACTCCATTCTCAGCACTGTAAACCTCCATCTTAATATAATAATGGACACATGTCTAAGCCCTCCATTCTCAGCTCTTCAGTGCAGTTAAAATGCACTTGCTGTACCTGGTGCCTAAAGGGAAACTGCAACACAAAGGCTGAATGTGAAATAAAGCCAAAGATAATCCCAGGTATAAAAAGAAAAAAGAAAAAAATCGGATTCCAGTCCTTGGGAACACACATTATTACAGAGACTAACCCTAGCGGAGTGTACCGACAAATGGAACACAATTAGCAGGTTTCTTTAAACGGCTTCCCATTGCCTTCGCCCTGGCCGGGTAAAGTCCAGATAATCCTTGGAACAGCCCAGCTGTGTCTGAGCCCCTTTATTACATGCTGTCCCATCCAGACAGTGGTCAGTGGCAGTGACTACCTGCATGGATTAAAGGCTTCTCTCTTGCGCTAGTTGGTCTGCCTTCTTTTCTCTGTCCGTCTCTGGAATTCAACACTGAACCCATGGCGCCTGCATAAAACTCCCTGAATGAATTCATTTTAACTATATTTACATGATGAATAATCTACCAAGATGTAACATCTGCTTCTTAGGAGTACTCCCTTCACAGGGGGAAGGGAATCAAATGCTTTTTTTCATTAAATTAACCAGGCCACAGAAAATGCTAGTCTAGTCAGTTAATTTTTTTTTAATTGTACAGTGGTACCAAAAATTAATTGTCAGTTTGCTCCAAGCCATGTGTAAAATTTAATTTAATATTTCTATTATTGCCATTGTTTTATTGGGTGTCATGCCACAGCTAAGGAAAATAAATTGGATTCTTCGTCAAAGAGACTGAACAATACTGCCGTTGTAAGACAGGTGTGTTCTTATCCAGTTGTCTCGTATTATTACTTGGGGATACTATAAATTAAACAAACAAATCAGTTTGGAAACTTTCTTTATGTGGTGGAGGCCCTCGCCCTTATGCTACAATTCCTAGGAATCTGTTATGCTAGAATAATTATTGAAACAGCTTCAATAGGAATACAAGTAAATAAAACCCAGGGAAAACAGGATAAGACCATTAAAGTAGCTGGCACATTCTCTTCCTCTGTTTCTTTTTGCTAAACACAGTCTCAACCATTCAAGGGTTACTGTGCTTATTGAAAAATCAATGGCATAATGCTTAGCAAGTTACAGGAAAATGTGGGAAGGAAGGGTTCCTATTGATAAAGCAGAAGGCCTTTGATGTTGCACAAGGGACGTGTTTATTGATAGAAAACCCATTGTACTCCTCAGGCAAAGCAGAAGGGCTTGCCTGCAAAGCTTGCCCAATTAATTGTGGATTTTTATGAGGTTTTTTTGGTAAACTTTGTTTTTTAACTTTTCGAAAAAAATTAGATATATATATATATATATATATATATATATATATATATATATATATATATATATATATATATATATATATATATATATACACTTTTTGCTACAGCTCTCAGACTAGCTCTTCCAACTCACTGGAACACACTGCCTCCTTCAGGTCCCTCAGCTCAAACCACAGGCCACTGACTTCCACCTGGCCCCTCAGCTTTAGCCACTAGGCCACACTGCCTCCAACGTATTACCTCAGCTTTAATGACTCCCACCTACAGTAATCCCTTAGCTCTAATCACTAGGCCACACTGCCTTCCTATAAAACAGTTTATACATTGTATTAACAACAACAAAAAACCAATAATAACAAATCTCAGACTCTCCCCCCCCCCTCCCCCCTCCCCCCTTCCCCCCTCCCCCCTCCCCCCTTCCCCCCTTCCCCCCTTCCCCCGCTCAATACAAACGGGAACGAAACATTCCAGCCCGGTACTTCAGAAGGCAAAAAGTCAACTCAGGTCGATGGCACTCAGTCTGTAAACACGGCTTCCCGTAAAATCAATGATCTTCAGTTATAGCTATCAGTCTGCAGAACAGAAATAGCTCCTGGTCTGGCGGGACGGGGGACGGGGGACGGGGGGGGGGGATGGGCTTTGCAGGCTGGTGCTGTCTTGAGATGCTGCTGGCATAAAATAACTAAGTGGTCAGAGATGATAAGTTTGTAGCCCATCAAAACTACTGCACAGAACTGCATTTACTATGCAGCGAAAGTAATATACCCAAGTGTTCTGTATTCGGAGCAGGAATGTAAGTAAGACTTTGCATGCCATTTCACCCATTCTAAGTTAAAATTAGTTTGATTAGCTAGAGTGTACTGGTAAAAAGCTCAGGTGTGTTTTATTAAATTCAAAGTAAAACCAGGTATAGATCAAACTGCTTTGCAAATGGAGTATTATTGCTATCCCTGCAGAAGCTAGTGTATGAGCTTCTATAGGGGGGAACCACAGCAGATATTTCCTACAGAACCAGTCATTTCACAGGATACACCTCTAGCTGGACTTGCCAAAGGGAGCTTATTACTGTCCTTTTGTGTAAAGATATACCGCATGTGAATCGAACACTACATATGCTTTCATGAAAAACGGCTACAAGCCAGGCAACCAATCAGCATGCAGGCGAGCTTGCTGAGATAACAGAGGAAGGAGCGGAGGGCGGCAGACTTTTTTCCACACTTCCTGCCTCTGTGTGCGCGATAGGACCGTGGTGTAATTAGAAATTGTTAATTAGCTCTGGGTTAATTACACAGTTCGCAAGAAAGCTGGCAAAAGAAGCTTGCAGGGTGACAATGTGAAACAAGATAGATACACACACACACACACACACACACACAAGAAGGTAAACAGCAGATCTACTATTTAGATTTTTTATTTATTTTTTGTACATTATAATATCTAGAACATTACTATTTTAATAATATCACTAATAAAATAAGCCCCTTACTAATTCTCTTTTAAAACCTTCATAGAAACACATCCAGTACTGTTTCCCTGTGCTGTCCCTAGTGATTCATTTAGATAAAAGGTTTGTGTTATATAAATGCATAAATTATCCCAGGGATAAAGGTATTGATGTATAATCAGAGATAGGCAATCACACTCACACCGCAAACCCTACATTCGCCCTCAGGCAAGCTGGCACACAACACAGCAGGGGAGAGGGAGGGAAGCTAGAACACAGCTCCAACACCGCTGAGGAGAAACGACTGGGGCAAGCAGCACAGACTGGAAGAGAGGGGAGGTGCTGAAGAGAGGGGGTAAAAGAACGATTCAAACACAGAGGGTGAGAGGGAGAGGAAGTGAGACAACGAAAGGAGGAGGGGAAGGAAGGATGAATGAATTAAATGGAGAAAGTATGGATGGGGACTGAAAGAAGAGAAGGGGGAGAGTGATAGAGAGAAAGTGAGGCAGAGTGGAACTGTCTCTGTACACTAAAAGGTTGCTGGGAAGTAAGAGTTGCAGATCACAGCTACATAGCCAGACACCATGCTTTAGTTTTCCCTAATTATATAAAACCTGCTATTTATATCTCTGGGAATCGGCTCTTTTTCTGTAGCAAAACTGGAAGTGAAATCTGCTTACTAGTTTCTTTTTCTTTTGTTAATATAGCAACAAAAAGAGAAAACAAATGTAAGCACATGCTTTGCGCCTGCCCTATACTGAAGGGAGCACCCTTTCTTTCAGGGGGTCAGCGAGAAGTTTACTTTTCATATCCAACAAATCCTGGGCCTACTGTGTCGCTTAATGAATGGTTCCATTTTCATGTGGCCTACTGTTCACTGAAGGCTCCAACAATCCATGTGTGGCTTAAGAAGGATTTGAACCCAGGTCTCTAGAGGTAAAAGGTTAGTGCATTCTTTAACTGTGCCACAGACAGTAGTTCTACACCTGAGGAACCAAAAGCTCATAGCACGTAAAATTAAAAAAAAAAAAAAGCAGGTAGGAGGATAAGTTTCTTTAATAACACAGTAATAATATACACTATCTGCTTATGGGCATTCTATCTGCTTATTATGTATTCAAACCAACATGATTTCTAGTTCGTCTGCATGCTCTCCCAGTGTGCGACAGGTTAAAACAAGCCCATCGCGAATAGAGTTGTTAAGGTGATCAATAGCATTGAAATATTAAACCTTAAGAAGCTGCCTTATTGATTGGGAGGCTGATGATAAAACTGTTTATTACGAAGAACGCTGGGTTCTGTGTAAATGTTTCCACGAGGGCTCCTTCTGGAGTCATGACAGCAGTGCGGTGCATTCCAGCATTCTGACCCACAAGGCCTTTGTCCAGGGAGGGACGGGGACTAAAGGACAGAGTGCAGGACGTAAATTTCTGTGGGCAGTCCACTCATCGATATTTGTTATATTTTGTGTGCCAATTAATCGATTGCTATTTGGGAGGCTTAACTGGCAGCTCTAGTGACCACCAAAGACAGTGCGTGACTAGGAGTTTACTGTATCAGTTGAACACTAAAACACTATTCTTAGCTCTCTAGCACTGGCCTTGCTCTATTACCTAATAATGAGCACTGCAATATTCCACTATCTGCTCTCCAGTGCTGTCACTACCTAGCATCTTAAGAATGAGCACTAAAATACTTCACCTTAATACACTATAATAAGTATGGCCAGGAGAGAGGTATGGTCACACTGGCCTGTGGACTGTGAACTCTGCCTGGGCTTTGCTGCCACAGAGTCGAGACTGCCAGACTGAATGGCGGGGGATAATGTCCCTTTAATCCCGCCTCTTTTTAAGTAATCCGAAAAACAAATACCTCAGCAATGACCGAACCCTGCACCTGGTAAAATAGCACAGAGTGCTTACAGGCACCTGGAATTAGCCAAGTATGCCTGGAATAGCAGTCTTAAAGGGACAGAACCTCTCGACATTTTAGCCAAAGGCTGACAGGAGAAGGCAAGATATTTCTGTGAGGGAGGCAGTATGGCCTAGTGGTTAGAGCGGAGGGTCTGGGAGGGAAGCAAAGTGGCTTGTGTTTAAAGGGAGGCAGAGTGGCCTAGTTTAGACCCGAGGGACCCTGTTGTCATGGAATCCCTGAGGTAGTCATTTTGAAGCCTATCTAGCTGTAGGGAATATGCAGCCCCTCTCCTTCACAGATAAGATTTGAAATGGGCTGTCCCAGTGAAGCCATTCTGGTGAAATAATAAAATGAAAAAAAGAAAAGCCAAAAGAGCCCAGGTCTAATTCTAGGCAGGGATATTGTATCCTGGATAAATAATTAGAGAAAGGCTTTGAAGGAGTATGGTGGCTCTCCATTCACTTTCCTCTACACATGTGCTAAAGTCATTAATGACAACGATTTAAAAAAAGGAAAAGCAAAAATCTCTCTGGTACACAAATACTTCTTTTATGGGCCTGACTCGCATTCCTCCCAGCTTACTTAGAGCTCTCATCCTGGCAAACAGCTTCAGCCACTTCAAGAATAAAACCTCAGGGAGTGCTTTTTTTAATAAACAAACTCAATTAAAATAAAAGAAACTAGGTGTAGTGTCGTGTCAGATGAAAAACACCATGGTTAATATTAACACACGTTTCTAAAGGCAGTACAGCTGAGAAACTATGTCCAATTTACTTCTCCACAATTCCTGAATGGAGCTGAAAAGTTAATTACTAACCTAATTTAATATGACAAAAATTAAGTGTCATGTTAATTATTATTATTATTATTATTATTATTATTATTATTTTAAAATGAGTGCCAGTCCTTGGTGTTCAGCAGTAGTTCTAGATTGAAAACATGACTGGACATAGCTCTTTAACAAAAGTCATTTAGATTATAATTTCAAAAACCGAACAGCACAAAAAAGAGGAAGTCACTGGAAACTGGAATAGAAAGCCCGATTCAAAACGGAATAGTAACAGTATGCTTGTTGTTTAAATGCTAGTTTTCTGGGTTTTACCTCCGATGTTTTAGGAAACAATGGATCCTATTTTGAAGCAACTGCAAAGGGAAATTTTCTTTAAAAAAAAAAATGTAACAATTAACCACAAGCAAGAACAAAATGTCCTGTAATTGCAGAAAGGAGCATAAATTATTGTTCAGACTAATTTCTTACTAGTTGTATACAGCTGAAATTAAATAATTTCTCTGACAAATTTCAATTTGCCTCAAAACAGGACCAGATATGTTTAAAATCAGTTAATGAACAGACTATGCATTACAGACATCAGTCTGACTGCGTGTCTGGCTTATTGCTGAAGTTTATTTGTCCACAGTAGAAATGCAATTACTTAACATTCTTATGAAGAATAATGGGGTCATTGTCTTTCCATATTATCTCATACTTTATTTACAGAAAACTGGAGAAAAAACAATAACTGAAGAAGTTATCTGGAGCCTTGAAAGTCGACTTGTGGTCAGCTGCTCCCGGTGAATTTCAAAAGGAAAGCGGCCTAGCTGTGTACTTCCTTAAAAATAAACTTAAAGCTGCAGTGACCCACAAGCGTGTTCATTCTTGCACTACAAGTGGCATTTGATTCAAGATGCTTCCCTCATTCGCAAAGAATATCTGTTTACTGACTAGTAAAAGTAGGAGTTTGACTAATCCAGGAGGCTGTAAATCACACCTTTTACTGCAATCCCTTGGTGTCTATTTACTGTTGTACTTAACATTGTTCTATAATTTACCCTTCTGTGGATTAAACTTTAAAACACACCACATTGACAGTCCAGTTTGTTTGCATTCCTCAAGGATAGTTTTATCTGTGGGGGACACAAGCTTAATAGTCACTTTCTCAGCCAAACAAATCCTTCTATTGCACAGGTTATTATAAATAACACCTTCAAGCGCAAGAAAAAATGATAGAAATGATATTTTCAGCATGGGCTTAGAAGGCAGTCTTGTAAATATGTACAATATATTTTAAAAATTAAAATGAGGAACTGTTTGTATTTGAGTCAAATTTTTGGGATGTAAAGCATTCATACAGTAAGAAACTTTTTTTTTCACTGTGCAAGGACTGTCGATATGGAATATTTTACAACCAGAGCTTTTCTCTTTCTTTTTTTAGGCTATAGCTTTAAAAAGCAGGTTATACATCTTGGCACTTTCTCCAAGCGGTGATCTTTGTGGAAGCCTGTGTGTCTGCAGTCAGTCAGGCAAGAGTGTAGCTCAGCTGATGAGATTTCTTGGCAGTTTCACAGAATGGATGTGTAAGGATAACTTAACTAGTCTGCAGTTTGTCACAACCAGGGTCTTCAGGACTAGCCTACTTCATGGCAATCTTTTTCTTTCAGGAGAAAGTGAGACTACAAACATAAAATGATGAAAAATATAATAAGGATAGGATACAGTTGTCCGCTGCCTTACACTTTTTCATCTGCAATTTCCATTTTTGTGACTACCTTCCTAATTCACTGGGCCATACTGCTTCCCTTCTGGTCATTCCACCCTAACCACTAGACCATGCAGCCTCCTACTCCCTTAGCTCTAAACACTGGGCCACTAAGCTTCCCTCAACTAAGCTGCACTGCCTCATGATCCCTTACCTCAAACCATTTGGCCACACACCCTCCCTCCCAGTCCCTCAGCTTCCCTGCCTCTAGATTTTAGCCTTGAGCACCTGTTTAAAATAAATCATGGGGATAGCTGTATTTGGGAAGCGAGGCATTAAGCGAGACATGGGCTGTGAAAGTTCAGATCACACCAACCGCAACATCTAGTTGAACTGCTGTAAGCCAGCCTCAATTCTCTTATCTCCTGCCTTCCAGCACCAAACTACATGCCTCGCACATCTGGTTCACAGCTGGAAGGCTGTGGAGCACAAAGCCCAACCAGCCAGAAGCAGGCCCGCTCAGGAACTCAGCACCTCTGCGTTCAATAAAACGCACTATAGATTAGCACTTATGCCTTCCACATTACACTTAGCACTAACTACTGAGCTGCTCGAACCATCAACCTTCCACACTGTAGCCCAGCATTCTATCCACTGAGCTGTTCAAACCCAAGGCCTTTTTACACATGTTGTTTAATGTAACACTATGATCAAGGACCTTTGCAAAGGGCGAAAGAACCTACTTGCAAAACTGCAGTATTCTGCACAAAATATCTACTGCACTTTAGTATTAGTATTGGTACCCATCCAACAAGAGCCATCATACTTGGAGAAATGGCTTGCAAAAAACAACCCCACACACACACGTCGAACCATGAGAAGATCGATTGTGTAAAAAAGCACATGAGGGCACAGCCGCACATGGATCTCCTTTTGGTAAACTGTGGTGAGTGGTTAGAAACACAGGCACAGACAAAGAGTGCAAGAGATAACTAAAGCCCGGTGTTGAAGTTGAATCTTGCCAGGAGGAGAAGTAAACACTGCAATTTACATTGTTGTGTAATTATTTGCAGGATCGAGGCTCCGGAAGAATGAAAGATGCATCTCTTGAGGAATTTTAATTTGGGGAGAGGCGAAGGGGATACAGTGCGATACTTTCTTTTCACAGAAGTTAGTCGCCTGTGTCCAAGCTGGGCCTTGTTCTCACAGAAGCCTGGGTCTCCAAGTGCCATGCATGTCCTCCACAAGTTACTATGGATGCCAAAAATATTGTTGGCAGTCAAAGAGAGGGACAGAATTAGAGAGGCATAAAGATCCCAGACTAGTCCCTCCAGGGCAGGCTTGAGGCATGTGGGGAATTGTGAGGAAACTCACACTGGAACAGGACTCCATTGGAGGGCTTCTCATACTGTACAGTAGAAGGCTTTATTGGAATCAGAATGATTATAAATATATTCCAAATGCATACTAAAAATGCTTTCAGCAATTCAAGTAGAGCTGCCGATAGGATGGTTCTTCAAATTTAAATAGAATCAAACCCCTCCTTAGGTAGTATATTCACCTTTATCTCTAGCGAACTGCGCTGGGTATTGGGACAGGAGCCCAGCTTATCTGCACTATGCATTCTGTGCAGACTGGTTACAACACTCTCAGGCAAGCTCAGGAGATCTGAAATTGATAAAGGCGTTCTGTAGAGATAGGGCTTCACTGGTCACTAGCAAAATCGAGAATGTGTGTAACTCATCCATGAGAATGAAACAGTTTGATGGAATAGGTCAGGCATTCAGATTTTACCTGTTGTCTATTTTATTTAAAATTGTGTCCATTGATACTTAAGGAGACAGGGTATAACAGAAACAAACTACTTCAAATTGTCCCTCAGCTAAGATCACTAGGCCACACTGCCTCCCTACCAGTCCCTTATAGCTAACCACTAGGTTAACCTGCCTCCCTCCCAGTCCCTTATAGCAAACCACTAGGTTAACCTGCCTCCCTCCCAGTCCCTTATAGCAAACCACTAGGTTAACCTGCCTCCCTCCCAGTCCCTTATAGCAAACCACTAGGTTAACCTGCCTCCCTCCCAGTCCCTTATAGCAAACCATTAGGTTAACCTGCCTCCCTCCCAGTCCCTTCGCTCTAGCCACTTGGGCACACTATCTCCCTCACACTTGAGTGTAAACAGCCAACATCCTCCTTGGCAGGTCACTTTCTAAATGACTTAAAACTGTTACAGGACTTAAGCCTTCCATAACTGACCCTCCCTCTGTTCACATGACTAGGCATTAATGCCTCCCAGTCTCTAACCACAAAGCCAAAATGCCTCCACAGTAAAACTCAGCTTTGCTTAGGTAGCAAGACAGCGGGCAGATCCAGCTGGGAACACAAACAACTTGTGATCTCTCACAGGCAATGTTACTTGCTTATTAAGCATCTTGTTCTGGACGGTTTTAACTCCTTCATCGTCGTTAAGTGAATACACAGTCTACATTACCTCAAGCACTCTCAAGCACAATCAAGTCAGTGATCTATTTTTATTTATACAGCATAACCTGTTGAGCCAGCACACGGATTAAAACTGAATACAGAAAGGTTACGATTGGGATCTAGTTTTTTTTTTACTGACGTATTCCACCCACATACCTTTATGCACGCACCAGGCATTATTCCAAAACAATGGGTGCAAATTAACGTGTTTGCAAAAAAACATGTTTGTCTACCTGACGAACTTTACTGTTACTTTACTGAGCTCTCGCCAAACTGAGGTGAATATAAGTAGACATATGTTATTATTATTATTATTATTATTATTATTATTATTATTATTATTATTATTATTATTATTATTATTATTATTAATGAAGTAGTCTATTTGACTTTACAGTTTCATAAATGTTGCATTTTTTATTTTCAATACGACATTTTATGGCTTTGCCTAAGTTGAAGTCTGCCATGTTTAGTATTTCCAGGGACTGCAGCACATTTAATATAACAGGAAGGTTAAAAAAATGAAAAACAAAACAAATAAAACCACCGACACGATGAAGGCATTGATCAAAAGGTTAGTCTGCTTGCACCTTGTTGTTTATTGCTCAAAAATCTCTCGCTCTGTATAAAGACAGAGCCCCACTATGTGCACAAGTTAGGCACCTTCTTGGCTCAGTTTGTTTGGTTGCTTGCTGTGGCTGGGCTGAGCCAAGGTCTTCTCCCCAAGGTTCAGCTCTAGCAGATGCCCTTGTGGCATGTCCATGTAAAATGAGAAGCTGCCTAATTGGCACTGGACTGCTAATTGCAGTTCTTAATTGCGCTGGACTCAGTGATGCCAGGTTTACCCATGGGGGTCATGGGCAGCTCTAGCCTACCAACCCAGGGACCGGGTTATATTGGTTCATCCATGTCAAATCTTTGTTTGAAAACCACATCTAAAAAAAAGCTCCTCAAACATATTCCAAAATGCATATGGTATCTTAGGTGCTGTTCATCGCTTTGCTCAGAAGATGACAGAATATTTCTAATGCTAAAATTAAATCTAAATTCGATAGCATCTAAAAAGGTCCTTATTGAGCTTGTGGTATAAATACACATATTTTAGTGGACTCTGGGAAAATCTTGAATTCAGCGCCTGCTGTGCTTTGGAAAAGGCTGGGAAAATAGCTATTTTATATTTTCAGTTTGTGTGTTTTGTTTCAATTTAGATTATTGGTTGGTGGTGTTCTGCCATTCTAAAAATACAACTTTCAATTTGGTCCAAGCTGCTGTACAATATCCCAATTAAACCAGTCTGGACCGGTCATTGCTGCTGCCCCTTACTTCCTTGATGATCAAGGCTATCAAATAAGACAACAGTCAAGGTACAGTCACGGAAGGCAATAGGAGACTTTCTAAAGGCAAAGCAACACCTGTTTGTCTCACAGTCACCATATTATTACTTGTAATTAGTAGTGGAGCCTGTGCTGGCGTAATATAGGCGTGTTGGTGCATTCCCGTCCTGTGGCAGGTATGTCAAACCTGCTTGTAAAATATTTTGCCGCCAGGCGTGCAGTTGTTCGATTTAATTACATTTTATTTATTTTTTTTAAACTAGGTAGGACTAACTGGGAACAAATTATCATACCCAGTGGGGGCCTGAGGAACTGGAGAATTCATCGAGAGGTGGTCTCCAGCTGAAACCAAAGTTGCTGCACAAACAAATTTTTTTTTTTTTTTTTTAAATAACCAAAAACAACACCACTATAGTTCTTGAAAACGGCCTGGTGAACAAAACCAGTATTAAGTAAAAGGTCTGTGGTTTTGTACAACAGGTTATTCTATATTCTCTAAACCGAGGTCCATGCCAGACGAACGCTCTGTTCCCATTTAGGGTCATGCCAATGCAGCAACCGATTCCCGTTGAGATCTTAAAAAAACAGCATTCTTTATTCTCATTAAGATCTATGATAAAAGTATCACACAGTACTTCCACTGAGATATATGCTGAGACAACATACTCTTTACCATTCAGGTCCAAATGGGATATTATCATTGATAGTACTCCGCTACTGAGGTCAATGCCAGCACTGTACACACTCAATTCCCCACTTTAAGGTCCATCATAGAATTAAACAATTTTCATAGAGGGCTGTTCAAAAACATTTTATACAAAACACTTTTACCACTCGCGTGAAAGACCCTGACATAATAACATTTCTCATTTTACTCCTAGAATTCCAAAGCTTTGGGGAATTTGCACCTAAATTTCTGTTTCCATTCCCACACAAATTCTTTTCTTTCCCCGATCTCCTCAGAATTGAATCAGACACGAAGCTCAGCTGCTGCCAGACTGAAAAAGCAGTTAATTCTTGGCTGCCCTCCCTCGCTGCTTAAAGGAACGTAACAGCTCTGGCTGTCTGGTTACACTAGAGATCTCACAGAACAGGCATTGCTCCAAACAGGTGAGCAGGCTGCAATGGGCAGCGCGTGCAATGAGTGTCGATGGGTCTCAGACACTTCTGTTTAAAAGCTGCAGCCTTCTGCGATCAAGCTCCATTGTGCGCTGATAATGTATAGAATTGACTTCCTCTTGTTAGCGCTGGCAATATTATCACTGATCTTTTGTCTTTGCATGTCTTTTGTACTTCAGTTTGCAACATGAAGATATTTCACAGACAATGCCATAGTAATTTAGTTGCCACTTAGTAGCAAACCATTTCCTGTAGCTCAGTTTCACTACATTGTTTAAGGTGCAAATACAGGCAAAGTGAACTGCCGCACAAAAAGTGATAAAAGGAAAACATTTTTTAAATGTATTTTGCTGTTGTTTTTTTAAATCAAATTGTGAAAAAACATCAAAGAACCAAAATATATTTTGCACAAGAAAGGGGACAGTGCTAAAATGCTAAATGCTAAAAGAAAGTTGATTTTAAGAGCACTCCTGTAAGGTGTTTGCTGTCGTACATTTTTATAGTAGTGTGTCTACATTAGCTACAGGAGCACAAGCTCACCATGTGAGCCACATAAGCATTCACCAGCTGCCATGACTGTGATTAAACACAGAGGGTATCATAAATTGGTCGTCATAGACATAATGTAATTATGGTTGTCTCTCTCTGTCAGGTGTGAATTGTCTTCAAAACAAACAGAAACCAATTTGATCCAGTTTGATGTGTGATGCAAACAGTCAACGGGGTGTGGCTGTCCAGTTTAGCAGATAACACCCTAAATCGGCATACTATACACAGTATGGTACTGCCTACAGTATGCTGTCTGACTTATGGGTCATCCTGTACTGTACATAAAATAGGAAGCAAAACTACAATTTAAAAAGGGGATTGTCTTTTCCCCAGATTTGTTATACTGGTACTGGTAAGTTTACAGGACACATTGGATACTACATATGTTTATTTTTAAATACAGTCAAAAAGCAAAACAGCAGAAAACATCCCAGCACTTCCATATTTAAGATCTTCTACACTCTTCTAGAAGTGCCACACAAAAGGCAGTTCCTGTTTTTTTTTTAGTTTCAAAAACCTAAAAGCTAAATTTGTGAAAATTGCTCTAGACATCTCTACAAAACAGCCAATAGCATAACGGATTGCAGGGGCCAACAGTAGAACTGCACTCTGTTCAAACACTGCACTGAAACACACTTCCGATGCCTCATTCTGCAGACACAATCACTGTTCCATTATGATTCTGTATACTAAACTATACGCCATTAGATAACAATCAACACACTGTTTGCATACATCTGCCCTAATATATTGATCGCATTCATTAACAGTCAGGGGATCCGTTCCTCGCGCCAAGTTACAGCGAAGCGCGAGAACTGCCAGTGACTATCTTCTATACAGCATGGATAGTTTACGTGTTTTCAGGGTATTGGCGAAGCAAAAGTAAATCACTCACTCATAAAGTGAACGTATTTCCTCATAACACGCAGTTATGGACGCGTGTGTACTCGGTTTGCACACTTTCCGCCATAACATGCAGTTTGTGTGTCCCCAGAATGTTCGATACCAGCTGCAGTAGTACAATTACTGGAAAAACGGCACATTTTTTAATTGCTATTTTATGCTAAACTGTTAATGTTAATATACTAAAACACTATTGTGAAGCTGAATCAAGAATTTCAATGCAGAGTTCCTGAAATGCAGTACGATTTATTTGTACACATTGAGTCTATTTTGACGCTCGGGAATCAGACAATGCAAAGTCTTTGCCAGAACTCATGAAGGTCTAAAGAACATGACCTGGGCGTCTGTATCCTGATGTATTCGGCCTACTGGTGCTTTTGGCCACGCTATCTATTACAGTTGCAACTGCAGAAAGATGTTTCAGTGTTAAAAAGCTC